>NC_142034.1:85259761-85568050 GCF_982192425.1 Myodes glareolus
TAGTCAATGTCTCTATTTGGTACTTGTGTAAGTTAGAATCCTGCCCTACAATACAAGGTTTTTGTTTTTCTGTTTTAATTATTTCAAAAGGATTGTTCGAAGGTCTTCAGTAGTGACATTTGCGGATTGTAGAAAATATAATTCTTACAGTTGTAAAGAAAGAATGCTCAACCCCAATATTTTACAGTGATTTTGTTTGTTTATTAAGTAGATGTTAGTAGAAGTTATATAAAAAGCCGAAAATCAAGAACGTGCCTGTCAAAAACAAATGAGAAACAACAATATCTCAACATTTATTAGTCACAAAATGACTTCTCCATACTTATATGATAACTTAACAAATAAAGAAAATAAGTATATGTTTACATTTATGTACGTGTGTGTTAGATCCGAATGAGCAGCTGAACCTCTCTTTTGCCCCTGTCGGCCATTCTACCCTGAATGGCCACCCGTAATTTCCTGAGGCTTGGCTGCGGGCCCTGCACCCACTGCAGAGGTGTAACCGACAAGCATTCCACCCCCTTCTGATTGATTGGGTCAGAACAGACCAGAACAGAAGCAGGAATTCACAGAACCCCCCCATAGGCTAAAAGTGTGTCACCATGAAAAGGTCCCAGCTGAGTCTTCCCTCCCGATGATTGGAAGTTACTCTGAAGCTGTCTGTGTGTAGTTTTCACTTTTAAAACTGGCTGCTGGCGCCTGCCGCCTCCCTGATACCACTTTTTTTTTTTCCTAAATAAATTTTTGGTTTGCTCGTACCCGGTCTTTTGTGGTGCATTATTCCTGGATTCTTGGTCCCTAACAAGTGCCTTGTTCAATCATTGTTAGAGAAGCTTCCTCCTGAAGCAGAAGGGAACAATACAGAAGCTTGTTCTTTTCTTTTTTTTTTTTCATTTTTTAAATTTTTTTAGGTTTTATTATTATTATTATTAAAAATTTTCACCTCCTCCCCTCCTATTTCCCACCCCCTCCCTCCACTCCTTCTCCCCCTTCCTCTCCAGTCCAAAGAGCAGTCAGGGTTCCCTACCCTATGGGAAGTCCAAGGTTCTCCCCCACATCCAGTTGTAGGAAGGTGAGCACCCAAACAGACTAGGTTCCCACAAAGTCAGTACATGCAGTAGAATCAAAACCCAGTGCCATTATCCTTGGCTTTTCAGTCAGTCCTCCTTGTCAGACACGTTCAGAGTGTTCAGTTTGATCACATGCTCCATCACTCCCAGTCCAGCTGGCCTTGGTGAGTTCCCATTAAATCAGCCCCACCATCCCCACCATCACAGTGGGTGGGCGCATCCCTTGTGGTCCTGACTTCCTTGCTCATGTTCTCTCTCCTTCTGTTCCTCATTTGGACCTTGGAGCTCAGTTAAATTCTTATGAGAGACAGCAGAGGGAGCTGATCCCAAAGGGAGGGAATGTGGGGAGGATCTTGGTGGATTAGAGGGAGGGGAAATCATAATCAGGATATATTTTGTGAGAACAGAACCTATTCTCATCTAAAGGGAAAAAAAAGAAGTAGAAAAAAGTGAAATCTTATTTTGAGAAATTTCTTTGGGGAAATTAATTAATGTACTGTTTGAAATTGTAAGATTCTCACTCCACCTGTAGGGGCATTAATTTTTATTTATTGGGATTCAATAAGAATTTTAATGCCATTATTTTACGTTGTGTTATGTTTTTGTTGTACAAATAGCAGCTCCCCCTAAGTTGTGAACATCTGGGGCTGTTTGGATCTTGGCTAGAAGTAAACAGTCACTGTGAAAACTCTTCATTAATTTTAAGAGTTTAAAACTGTACATAACCAGAGCAATATTCCAGCATGGTGAAACACCTGCAAGAGTCACATATAAGCACAAAATAGAGACACACCTCTCCCATTTTCAAGATGCTGCACTTTATACTATTGTCACGTTTAATTGTTTCTTTTATCCCTAATCCCTCACTTTTTGGCAATGTATTAAATATGCTCAGGCTGGGAAGCATCTCACTCTATCACCCCAACCTACCTAGTTTCACCTCTTTCTATAAACATAGTACATAATGCTTGAGTTTAGAATTCAATAACTTATTGTTTAATAATTCATGTTTGAATTGATCTGATTTTAAAAGTGACTTTCCTACATACAAACACAATGGCTGAACTTTATAAATCTGCTAAAGTCACCTTTAGCAAATACCAAGAAAATACTTTTATTAGTTCAAAATCTTTTCTTGTCTCTCATTTTATGCACTTGAAATACTTCTTTCCCTCATTCCAATATTGTTGAATCTTATTTTGATCCTTCCCAATAAGTGATATTAAATAATGATAAGTTAAATAAATAATAATAAAGTGATGTTTCTCATATAGTATATGCAATGAAAATAAGATGTCTTGTAGGAAGGTAAATTCAAGTTTCTTTATTTCTTGAAAGCCTACATTTTAAGAGATAGAGGTTAGAAACACAAGTAAAGCATCAGAAATATAGCCACCGTAGGTATGTCAGTTTGTGGTTTAGCAGTGCAAGAGTTCTGAATCCCCAATGAAGAACATATCACAGGTGGTTAAAGATGCCTTCCTCCCTCTGCCAGGCTTCATTTTTAGGAGAGAGTATATGTTATCCACTGGTCCTCCAATTCTGCTTTGAGTGGAGGTTTTCTTATCGCACCTAGACAGATCTTTAATCCATGAAAGACTGAGTACCATTTAGAGTCGGCAGCGTTTTGAGAAGATCCCTATGGAATACTCCTCTTTAGAAAACTCTCTGCAGCATGCTTATTAAGTTATATCACACCCAACAAGATTTCCTTGTGAATCTCTTCAGAAAACCCACTGAGATTCTAACGAGAGCAAACCACTGATTAACAGGAAAACTCAATTAATCAACATTGTTTATTCTCGTCTCAAGCTCCAGTAGAAGGATAAAAAAATTAATAGCAATAACAATAGCAACAACAAAAGAATTATATCAGAAGTGAATAAAATATTTTCCACGGTGTTACTGGGGTCAGTCAAGATTAATTCTGATCTCCAGTAAACCAATTATAGCCCTGAGGCCACTCATGAATCATGGGAAATATAAATTATATTTTTTACGATTTAGTTTTCAAGGTATACATGGTCTATTGCTTTTAAGAAATATTTCAACTCCTGAGTAATAGGAAATAAGAATAAAACAAACAAATAAAAAAATCCCCCCAAATAAAACATGATGCTCAATAATAGCAACTTCATTTTGGACTCCTTTACTTAATCGAATCTTACAATATTCTTTATGTACTTGTCATATAAGTTGGGAAAGGTAATCAGTTCTCAGTAGTAGTCTGACATCACAGTGTTTTCATCTAGTTAAAAGGTAGAATTCTATATACTTAAAGATTCTGATTTGGTTCATGAGTCAGGAGCAGATGCAAAAGGTAGATATTCAGTGTCTTTTTCTGCTGGTAGGTAAGCATGTGACTGGAACCAAAGGTAAGCGTTCTCAGGCTCCCTGTGAGTGTCAAGTGTAGAGCATCGTTAGTGGGAGATTGTTTGCAGACTGGAATAGAAAGCCAAGAAGAGATAATAAGGACTCGAAAACTAGAAATCAAGAAAGCAACATCCTAGTGTCTAATGTTTTCTAGTTCTTGATGCTAAAATTTCCTGGATCCATATCACACTCTTTAAAAAAATTATTAGATTTTTTTAAAAAAAAATATGAATCGAAGTTCCCACTCCCTCCCCTCCTCCCATTCCCTCCACATACCCTCTTACCCCACCCCCATCTAATTGTCAGAGAGGGTAAGGCACATTGCTTTGTGGAAGGTCCAAGGTCCTCCCTAGTATATCTAGACTGAGCAAGGTATACATCCAAAGAGAATAGGATTCCAAAAAGTCAGTACATGCAGTAGGGATAAATCCTGGTGTCACCTTCAGTGACCCCTCATGCAACTGTCAACCACATTCAGAGGGAGCAGTTTGGTCCTATGCTTGTTCTTCCCAGTACAGCTGGAGATGGTGAGCTCCCATTAGCTCAGGTAAACTGTCTAAGTGGGCGAACCCATCATGGTCTTGACCTCTTTGCTCATATTCTCATTCCTTCCACTCTTCAACTGGACTTTGGGAGTGCAGTCCAGTGCTCTGAGGTGGGTCTCTGCCTGTTTCTATCAGTTGCTAGATAAAAGCTTCATGATGATATTTAAGATAATCATCAGTCTGACTACAGGACAAGTCAAGATCAGGCCCCCTCTCCTCTATTGATTCACTCTTTTTTTTTTTTAAAAAAAAAGATTTATGTATGTATTATCTATACAGTGTTCTGCCAGAGTGTGTGGATGCACTGCAAGCCAGAAGAGGGCACCAGAGAAGATTATAGATTGATTGAGCTATCATGTTGTTTCTGGGAATTAAACCCAAGACCTCTAGAAAAATAGTCAGTGCTCTTAACCTCTGATCCATGTCTCCAGCACCCATTTTACACTCTTAATGGCACATGAAGCATACTTATTGAATATTTATATTAGAAAACTTTGCATACTTGCAAAAGTATACTTCATCTTACTTAGTTATAGTCAGGGCCTTTGCCTTTTCATTCCCTGCACTCCTAAAGGATACTTTTCTTAGTGAGAGATTATATTGTTTATAATACCATGTAGACAGATGTCTCTCTCCCACCCAGTACTGCAGCTGCTCAGTCCTAAAGAAATACAGAGAGGGCTATAGTAATTAGAAACTATTTGGCCTCTTAGCTCAGGCTTATTATTAACTTGCTTTTACAACTTCAATTAACCCACGATTCTTGTCTATGTTTAGCCATGTGGCTTGGTATCTTTTCTCAGTAAGGTATTCTCATCGTGTTTCCTTTGTGCCTGGCTGGTGAATGACTCTCTGTCTTTTCTCTTTATAAAATTCTCTTAGTCTGGTTTCTTCACCCATATTTCTTACCTGGATCCCGGCCAAGCAGCACCTTATTAAAATAATATGAGTGAGAAATCTTTGCAGTGTACAAGAGCATTATCCCATAGCAATATCATATTGATGTTCTCTGTGCATATAATAACTAGATGTATTATTTGGTTACCATCAAATTGTTCTAGGTTCTACTACACCCCACTCTTGAAAAATAAGGATAGGATCACACGAAAAGTCAAGAATTCTATAGTAAGGCTCCTGTTAAATTGTTGCCAGATTCTAAGAAGTTTGGCCCTAAATTTTTCTCTTTCTTTTAAACTATTCAATTTTGGAACAAAGCTGTACTTATATGATTTGTTTTAAGTATATGTAACTTGAGGTAAGCTTGTATATACACTTTTTTTAATTCTGTTATCTATATGGAATCTTCACCCATCTCAACTATTTTGGGATGCTGGTTCCAGGTTCAAAAATTTTTACACAAAATTATTGATAAAGGCTTAATTCAATCATATATATATATATATATATATATATATATATATATATATATATATATATATATATATATATACTGGAAAACCTTCAGTCACCTCATTTCAAAGCAGATTTTGTGATCATACACATAGCCCTTGAAAGTACACTCTTAGTTCCTATGCATCCCAGTGCTCACATACTGAGTAATCTGTACTGAAGCCTCAGTTTGGACTTCTGCCTTCTATAAGCAGACATCACCTTTGCACAAGCTCTCCACTCTGAGCTCTATCCAGGCAAACCTAGTGAGACAGGGTGAATTTAAAAGGCCACTATAAACTGAGCCACGAATTACCAACAGATCCAATGGTTCAAGAATAATTTCCTCTTCAGCTTGAAATGTAAGTATGGCTCACTGAGAAGCCGTATTACCTCCCGATTCCAAGCAGGCCTGTCAAAGCAGAACCCACAGAGTGTAAAGTTTTTAAAGTGCATTTGTTATAGCTTGCTAGTCTGACTATTAAAGTGAAACACTACACACCGTTAAACCTTCAAACTAGCACTGCAAAAATACTTATCAAAAATACAGCCTCTGGGAGATTTGTTTACTCTAGAAATATGCTGTCTTTGCAGTTACTTTTTCCTTAATGAGAAGGCAGTGCAGAATTTGTCTTTTTCATTGGAGGGCAAAAAGCCAAATATAGGATATTGGCCTTAAAGTGACATGTCACTGCTGAATTCCTAAGCAGGGTTCAGGAATCCTCATGAAAACATGATTGAAAATAATGGTGCACCTTTGAAAAGCCATTTATTTTCCAAATTTGTTTTTTTGGCATCTTACCGATAGATAACAGGAATAGCAGAAAACGTCATCCTCAAAGCAAACCTCTCCATGACAGATTTGTTCCACAGAGCAAGAAGATATCAATTCCTTGCTTTTGGAAAAAACTAAAATTGTGAAAAACATAGTCTTTGATAATGGGTGGAATTAGGAGCGTTTTCAAACACTGCAGAAGTTTGCTTTAACACTTTAGAAATGGATCCATCTCCAGTTGCTAGGAAATCTTGCCTCCTGTTGCAAAGCTGAGTGTGCAGTCCTGCCTGTCCTTTCACGTGCTCCTCAAGGACAGCCTTTGCTGGGAGAATGTGTGCCCTGCCTTGTCAAACAATGGGGTGGGGGCGGAGTAAAGGTCTAAGAAAATAAATAAATAATTAGGCCTTCAGAGGCATTTTCTTGCTTTTCCCATTTAATTTTTCATTTGGGTTATAAATGGCGTCTCAGACAGAAGGAAGCCTCCTAGGTTTGTCATGATTCTCTGTTGGCTTAATCATGAGCATGACGCGTGTAGAAGCAAGGCACTGAGAGAATTAGTGATGGCCCTGAAAGAAGAGGCTTGATCAATTATTCACTGCATGCCACCAAATACTAGACGCATGACCACTGCTTGCCTCTCATCTTCTCTCCTCTATACACACAAACAAAACTCTTCTCCCCAGTCAGTGTGCCGTGGAGAAAATTCCTCCGTTCAAGCAATTCTCATTTTCATCAATGTCTTTCTATTGGACTTTAAGCCTGGATAAGCATAATTGTGGGGGGCGAGTTCATATACAAGCTCTCTGTGATGTCTTTGCACTTGGACACTTTTCTTAATTTTTTGTTTTCCTTCCTTCCTTTCTTCCTCTCTCTCTTTTTTCCTATTCCTTGCTTCTTTGCTTTATTTTTTCTTCCTTCCCTTTTTTCTTTAAGAGGCAACAAAAAGGGAAACCCAAGTAAGTGACCTTGAGAATAAATTTATTGTGGAAAACTCACCTAAGAAATGCCTGTAAGATCCTGGGGGCTTTGATGAATTTTCTCTGGTTTTCTGTGCTTAGAGACATTTTCAAACATGAAAAGAAGCTAGAAATTATGCTGACATGAAAAACCTTCTAGCCACTTGTTTTCTTTTTAAGTTCAGGTAGCAGTCATTCCTTCTATAGATAGATGCTCTTGAGAACAGGAAAATAAGCACCAAGGCAAGCCCGTAAGGGGTCATCATTGTCTGCAACTTGGTAAAGTATAATGTGTGTAATCTTGGTTAGACATTTCAGCTTGTGGGAAACGAGCTCTCCCCATCTTCAGCATTTCCTACCCCCCGAAAAACAAACTTCATAAAACTATTAGAAAAATCATATGAGATATTTCTGAAGTCCAATGCCTCAACCACTCAGCCATTCAGGAATGGAAGTGATATGTTTCTAATAATACCCAATTGATCCATTTTCTTGTGTACGTCTTCTTCATTTGTTGCAAAATTTCCTCCATGATCACCATTAATCAAGATGTACCATGGAAACCATCAGGAACCAATGAATAATAATTTTCCCATTTGTGTATGTATGTATGTACGTATGCATGCATGCACATATATACATACACACATACATACATATATATATATATATATATATATATATAACATATGTGTGTATTTCCATTTCTGAAAGAAGTAATTATCACTCTCTTTAGAATACCATAGTTCTCCTGCTAAGTTCTGTTTTAATATTCATTAGTAGGTTCTCTGGATGGGATGCGGCGTGACTGATACTAAACTGTCTTTGCCTCACATATTCTTTTTTATGAACACGCATCAGCGTTTCCACATTGCAGAGACAGACACTGAAACTGAGAGAGCAAAATCTCGGTCCCACATTTGTGACAGCCCAGCCTGTACATTCGGACAACCTTTCTCACCTCTTTTTATATGAGAAACAGCAAGTGAAGAGGTAAACTGATCGTTCATCCAGATGAAGTGGACTAGTCAGAATCTCTAGCAAGGTGCTAGGCAGTGCTGATGCTGTCTCTCCCTGAAGCCACCGGGTCTGGCAAAATTCTATTCTCATGATTTTAATTTCAGATAATGAAATTGTAGGATATATCAATTAAAATCCAAAATTTTAGCAAATGGTGGAAAAAGACTGATACTTGACAATTTGTTCATGTCAACTTTTCTAGGATTAGCAATTAGTTTTTGGTTTGGTTATTGCCTGTTTATGGGAAATTTGATTCTGTGACAAAGAGCCCTTACATCAACATGTTTCCATTCATGTAGCCAGGGCAATTGCTGTTACCGAGCCTAACGACATATAATTTCTGACCTCCTAATACAGTAGGGGATGCTGCCTGTACCACCTGGACTCTTTCCAAAGAATTCTCTCCTGAATCATGGTTTGCTCTTTCTGACAAAATAACAATACTCACATCCATTGTGGATTCAGACAAGAAGCCAAAGGAAGAAATTCTTTCTTTTTTAAAAAAGATAATCTATCGAAAAGGAAGGAGAAAATGATAAGAGGAAAAATGTGAACAGAGAAGAAAGGAGTCATACAGAATGAGAGAAATGCTTGCACAATCACAGATGGAAGAATAGTAGAGACCTCAGAGTTGAGATGAAGCGGGTGAACTGAACAAGAACGAGCCTGGGAGCTAGTGTGATGTCTGTTTGACGCTGAGAAAGATGAGTGTCATCTAAGCCTGTCTTACCTTCTAGGGACATTTTCCATTTGGGACATTGTTACCAAATAAATTCACTTGCAAAATTATGCATCTCAGCCCTTCTGTGGAGACAAAGTCACTAAAAGAGCCAGATAGCAACAGACATTATTAAAAATTTAGTAAATGTCAGTAAATGTTGTGATCTTGGACCCCATAAGTATAGGAGGCAGATAGATATGTCAAAGCCAAATCCTAAAATAACCCCCCAAAAAGTGTTCCACTTATAGGATAGACTGCAAACCTTGCCGTCTAGTTCCAATCCTCTGTGTTCCTTAGACTAAGTTTAAATTCACATTTATAAGTATATCAAACAATCATTTGGTCCAGGACCAAAGCCTTTTTCTTAACAACCTTTGACCTTGCCTCAGACTTGCCTACATTCATTCTCATCTGTATTTTTCTATTTTCCACATATTTCAGTTTCGTGAGGGTCCTCCACCCTGCTCTTTTATAAAAATACACTGATAGCCAAACCACTACACCAAATGTAACCTATGCCCCAGACATTTTCCATGGTATACATTCAATACTCCCTATCTAGAATCTAATAAGAAATGCTACAATTTAAGTTCCAGATATGTCAAGATTTTACTGAATGTCTACTATAAGCTCAATATCTCAACAACAAAGACTAGAAAAAACCAATTTATTTATTATAGTTTATTAATTTAGCAGTTGAGAGGCCTGGGACTTGGTCTATATTTTCACTGTGTTAATGATCAAGTGTATGACCCTAGGAAAGTCATGAGATTTATGTTGATATCAATTTCAATTGATTAACCATTCTCAGCTTCTAGTTCATTTTATCTAAATTTTATTTGTATGTTTTGTGTGTATATGATAGAAAGGCAGAGAGACAGAGAGACACATAGAATGAGAGACAGATAGAGAGAGACAGTGAAAGATGTATGAAGAGTCTAGAAGAAGATTTCGAATCCACCAAAACAAACGTTGCAAGAATGGTGATCAACCCAATATGGATGTAGAGAGAACTTAATTCAGGTCCTTTAGAAAAGATAATATGTACCTTTAACCGCTAACTCATTTCTCCAGTCCTACATTTTGTTGTTAAAATAACATATAGCAGGATTTAGGGGTGATTCCATAGGAAAAGGAATTAACATGTGTGAAGACCTGATTCATATCTCCAGAAGTCCAGAAAGGGAAGACATTTTGGCCCATGTTGTGTCCTAATGCTCTTCCATCATGATGGAAATCCTTGGCAGTTTTTGAAACATCTGACCTGGCATAAAGAACAACAAACAAGAGTCACTTTCATAAACGAAGTGGAAGATGAGAAGTAACACTCAATGCTATCCTCCGATTGCCCCACATGTGCCTTCGTGTAGGCTCCCGACTTTCTGACACATAAATATACATGGAAGCTCTCTCTCTCTCTCTCTCTCTCTCTCTCTCTCTCTCTCTCTCTCACACACACACACACACACAGAGAGAGAGAGAGAGAGAGAGAGAGAAAGAGAGAGAGAGAGAGAGAGAGAGAGATAAAAGGGTAGAAATACTGCCCCATGTATTACTTTGATTCATTCCCATCTTATAACTTAAATGTATATTTTAAATACTCTAAATTTCAAGAATATGACATTATGGATATGAAATGAGGTAACGTTAGTATAGTGCTTGCTAAGCGTATCCAAAGATCTCCGTTTGATCTCTCACACCTCAGTAACTGGGTGATGAAGGCTTGAAATCCCAGAGCTTGCAAGGTAGAAGCAGGAGGATTAGAAGTTCAAGGTCTTCCTAAGCCACATAGAAAGTTGAAAGCCAGACAATGATGCATTAGATACTGTCTTAGAATTAATTAATTAATAGTGATAATACAGTGAAAGGAAAATAAACTTGTTATCTGTAGTTGTGGGTACTTCAGTCTAGAGGGCAATGTCATTTTAGGTGCCAGTGATTAAGGAGTGTGAAATCATACTGAACATGACAATGTTATGTATGCATTAGTTTTACTAACTTCGTGCTGAGTCATTCAGAGTGTTTCAAGGCAGCATTACTACTCTGAGTAAAATCTGCGGGAATGAAACAAACAAACAAAACCTGCATACAGGAAAGGCTAGACCCATGTGCACAGTCCATGTTCTAATTAGTCATGCAATGATATGTTGGGGACAGGCATGCAAAGTGGGTAGGGAATGACCAGCTATATTCTTTGGAGAAGAAACCTTAACTGGGTTCCTTAGAAGGTGAATTTCTTTGAAGACTTTCTGCAGCACCCTGCTTTCTTAATGTCTAGAACGTTGAACAAATAAAACTTTCCGAATACATTGGATTCTGTTTTAATATAGGTGCAGATCCTTCTCTCTTTCCCCATCACAATAACCTGACGACTTGATTTAGAGGCAATTTTTAAATATAAAGAAGAAAATAAATTGGTGGTTTGACATGAAATATAGAAAAGTGATTTGCTCCTTCTACTGACCCCGAAGCCAGCGTTCTTTTTATTCCTGTGTCTCTGACATACTGGGCATTAAGAGTTTCATGTTTAGATTGGTACTGGTCTCTGAAGTTGATATCTCCTTGTGATTAAAATCTGTTTACATTTTATCCCTTTCAACAATCATAATATAATAAAATACACATCAAAATGTGGTGAAATTCCTTAATGTTTGTTGAAATATAAAGCAGTTTATGTTTCATTAAAAGAACATTAGAAACTAAATCACTTTTGACCTGCCCATGTTTCTTTGAAGATTTATTTATTTACTTACTTATTTTGGTTTTCTGAGAAAGGAGTTCTTTGTGTAACAGCCCTAGCTAGCTGTTATCGATCTGGAACTATCTCTTACAGGCCATGTTGGCCTCAAACTCACAGAGATTCTCCTGCCTCTGCCTCCCAAGTGCTAGGATTAGAGGGATGCACCAACAACAATTGGCTCTTTGAAGATTTTGTGTATTGGTATATATTAATTGCCAAAATTGAACAGATTTTGACCACTATTTTTCCCCAAATATCCAAAAAGCTCATAAATGCCAAATACATATACATACATATATATATATACACAAATATATATTTGTATAAATAGAGATGACACACAGCAACAAAGAAATTCTGTTGGAAAAAAAGAAAATAGCAGCAACATTAAAAAATAGGCTTTGAGTTTGCACACAGAAACAGTTGTGACTTAAAATGGTTTTTGTATAACCATAGTAGTTACAAAACTCTAACCACCTATTAAGTTTATTTTGTTGCCACATTTAACCCCAATTACCCTGTGCAAGGGAATTCTTTTAAAATTTAATTCCCCCCCTCATTTTTTTTTCCTGCTTCTGCAAGCCTTTTCCCCTCATGTAAATTGCAGCAGGTGCACAAATTGAAGACATCACAATTAAATGTAATCAAATATTTTAGGCTCTAATGAACTGCTCCAGCAAAACAAGTCAAAAGAAAAAAAAAGTCTATAAGTGAGTGGATTTTCAAACACCCAAGGCACCATAGGACCAATTAAGAGAGTCAGATACCAGGACACATACTGACATTAATTATCTTTGAGTTCAGGGAAATAAAAAATAAAAGCAACAATTATCATAATAAATCTCCACACAGTGCTTGTAAGTTGTGCTAATCTACAGCACACCTGGGTTTCAGATATTTAAGGCGAATACTCAATCAGTTTGTAACGACCTCACAGAGGGGCTCATGGGACACTTTTCCTTCCTGTGATCTGCCAATCAGAAACAGGGGCTAAACCGATGTCCAACAGCTATGTCTGCTTTCTTTGGCATGGCTCCTGTGAGTTGCAGGCGGAAGCATTGCATAATTTATTCAGAAGAGTCAGTCACAAAGGCAGTGTTCTCTTTAGGTGATGTTTATTCAAAAAAGAAGGAAAAGTCAAGAATAGACATTCAAGGTAAAAATCTGAATCACCGAAGTCCCCAAGTCTCAGGATGTCTCTGTAAATTTATTCTCCCTTAAGCCAGAAAGAATCTTACTAAAGAGAACAAATATTTCAGTTTGGGAATATGGGTTTTCATTTTTTAAAATGCTCAGGAGGGGCAGAGAGGGAAAGTTAAATGTTACAAGCAAAGAGGGACAAGAAAGGAAAGAAACTTGTTATAAAAATTCATCTATATTCTATTGATGATTGGGAATAATAGTATAAATCTGTAACCAATAAAAGGAGGAAATTCAAAGGTTGAGATTTGTTAAATTTCCAATATAATACAATGGCATTAGTATTTATTATGAGAGGTAACTATACAACTGTTGTATGTTAAATAATCTCAGTGTAGTGTAGGTAGAAAAGTAAAAATTTCAACCTAGAAATTTTAGGGGAATAATTAAATATATGCATCCTTGTTCTTGAATGTGTGCCAGTAATAGATGAAATGAGAATAAAGGTATACTTATTATATCTTCTTGTTCCCACCAAATACCTGCATTATTCCCCTAATCAAATATACAACTTTTCTAATGATAATTAAAAAATATTAATATTAATTTCACAGTGTGGAGCCATGGTATTGCCATGGTATTTACACTAAACACGTTAGTGATTTATTTTGTTCTCTATCTTAGTTGAGCCTAAACCTGATGCATAGAATATATCACCTTTATGATTTTTTCTTATCTTTTTTTCTTAAGTCACAGTCTCACTATGTAGCTCTGGCTGTCCTGGAAGTCAATGTGCAGACCTGGCTGGTCCTAAATCACACAGACCCACCTGCATCTGCCTCTACCTCTCAAGTACTGTGAGTTAAAAGCATATGACATAGTGCCTGATTAGATCATTTATCTTTAAAATTCCTTTAACATATTACAAAGAATAAGATATTTATTCTAATATGGTGTGTATTACCTTTAATATTATAGCTAGAATTTTTACAGGATAAGAAACGCAAGAGGGAAGAAGAAAGATATCCATTTGCTATCAGGTTATGCCTGACAATGGGAAAGGGTTCTAACCTAACTCTAGATGCTCACATTGTAGTCTTGGTTTCTGAAAACAGTAGACAATTTAAAAAATGTAAAATATATGGGCAGATAGACATTACATTAGAGCATCTCCTCATCTTGTAAGGCTGCAAAACATTAGAATGAGAGAAAGGGCTAGAGAGATGGCTGAGGGGTTAACAGCACTGCTGCTCTTGGGTGTGGCCTATGCTCCGTTTCTAGGATCCACATGTTGATTCACAACCACCTTCAGCTGTTGCTTCACAGAGATCACACTCCCTCCTCCGGTCACTTTTAGAACCATACACACATGATACACTTTCATGCATGTAGACAAAATAGTCATGCATGTAAAACAAGTAAAATTATTTTATAATGGGAAAATTGAAACAGCTATTTAGTGTTAACCAGTTTATAAAAATTCCTGCAAGCCATTTAAAATATTTAATAATATCCAATAATATAATTATAGGCCATATATTTTGTCTGAATAGAGAAAACTGTGATAACATTTACTAGGAATTAAAAGAATGCTACTTAATAGGTACGATATTTTGAAAATTGGATCAATTGATATTATATTCAAAGTAATCACCATTAAAAATTATTTAAAATGTTATTAAAGGTTTTCACTTATATTTTATTAAAAACAGAATCAGTGAATATGCTATAATTAATAAAATTATATTACATCTATACCCATTATACTAGAGATTAAATCTAAGATCTTCACATAAATTGAGATTAAAGTTCTTTAGACTATATAGGAAGAAACAAAAAATAATACATAATATTATACTAATGAAACATATTTTTAGTAGAAAGTATTTGTATGTGTGTATGTGCACATATGCAGGGAATAAGGGTACATAATAGATTGTTACAGTAAGTTCAAAGGTATATGGGAATTAGCACATTGCTATGCATATTTTTCTATTATTTATTTTAAGTTTAAGTACCAAGTAATTCCATACATAGGGAGCTATTGACATTTCTATATCATAGAGATTATTTGTCATATTCATAATATTACGCAATAATTTTTCAATTTAATATTTCTATCAAAATTAACATTGAAATTATTGACTTATGCTGCTATGAACATAGTTGAGCACATGTCCTTCTGGCACGATTGAGCCTCCTTTGGATATATACCCAAAAGTGGTATTACTGGGTCTTGAGGAAGGTTTCTTCCTAATTTTCTAATTTACTTATTATTATTATTATTATTTGAGACAGAATTTCTCTGTTTAACAGCTCTAGATGACCTGGAACTCACTTTGTAGACCAGGCTACCCTTAAACTCACAGAGATCAACCAACCTCTGAGTGCCGGTTTTCAAGCATGTACCACCATGCCCGAATTTGGGGTTCTTTAGAGTGGCTAAGGAGGCAGAATTTTAACCTTCCCTAGAGGCATATACAAGTAGTTGCTAGGCAGTGCCAAAGTACTCACAGGTCCCTATCCTTCTAATTTTAGGAGGATAAAGGGTAGGGTTTTTCCACCTTTTAATTGTTTTTACAATTTCATACATTGATCCAATGTATTTTAGTGACCCCCCCATTTCCCCTCTCCCATCTCCTTCCCACTCCTGGTGAAAATCCTCTTCTTCCTAAGTCCCCCTCCTATTTCTCTGTCTTTATCTCATGTGTGACACATAAAGTTTAATCAAAGAAGCTTGCACAAGCAAAGGTGATTTAATGTACCATATACAACTTCAGTGGCTATGTTACTGATGAAAATGTAACTCCACTCCATCAACAGCTGCTAATAGCCAGCATTAACTCAGGTTAGGACCACACCCTCCTCCAGGAAGAACTGCTGGTAAGTCCAATCTCTTACAGGACGTGTGCAGATAATCTCAGTTTCAATGATTTCATGGATGCAAAGGCCATGCCATGTTAGAAGATATCATTATGCTACAATTACTCCGCCCTCTGATTTTTCATTGCTTTTAATCTCTTGCTATGGAAATTCCATGAAGCTTGGATTGTTTATGTCTGTGTACTTCACCCTGCCTTATTCACATTGCTTTGCCCAGTTATGGTTTTCTCCATTAACTACTGAGTACACCAATAAAAAGGTTCAATATTTTAAGTATTTCCAATGCATTTTTTTAAATTAAAAAAATACAAAATACAGAAGTAAAGAAGTTTGATTCTCTCTACTACTGAACAGAACACTGATGGTTTTCAGTTTAGTTCTGTAGTAAAACAAAATATGTTTGAGGATGATTATTATTGCTTTTTTTTAGAGGGAGTCATTATGGAAATTTTATTTATTATTCATATAGTATTCTGCTGCATGTATCCTTGCAGGCCAGAAGAGGGCACCAGATCTCATTATAGGTGTTTGTGAGCCACCATGTGGTCGCTGGGAACTAGACTCTAGACCTTTGGAAGAACAGTCAGTTTTCTTAACCACTGAGCGATCTGCTTTTTTGTCTCCTCTTGATATAAAGTTTCTAGCAGTTGATATACTCTTTGGCTAACCAAAATGTTTTCCCTCTGATTGAATAGACATGGGATGATAAAGTGTTTTTCACAAGCACATACATAGTTTTGACATTTGAGTCCCTCTGGACCTGTGTGACAGGAATATAAACTTGGAATGTCACAGACAAGACTGGGTTTGATGGGTGTAAGAGTTCTTTTGGTCCCCTCCATTAAGAGAAGATAATTCCCTCTTGTATTTAACTTGATTTCTTTGGTAGGAAACTATTTCTTAAACTCTTTGGACTCCCTTGTTTCATGTGCTTGGATTCTTGATGGTATCTTCTCAATCTATGATCAATTGTTGATACCACATATCAGGAAGATACACAAATTTGACTTAGATTACATGCTATCATCAGATTCTAAAATTCTTGGTTAGACTTGCTATTCACCTTTGGCTTCAGTGTTGTTCTTTATATCCTCATCATTTTTTCAGGAGCATTCTGACATTTGTTGTTAAGTTGAGATCTGTGTTATTTCCCCTCCAATTGTTGTTCTTTGTATACTTATCGACATATTTTTCAAGGCTACAATCTAAAATGTTGCATACTTTCTTCTATATGGCTTGCTCTCCATTTCATTATTTAAGAACCTTTTATAAGTCCCAATCTTATTTATAAAATGTTATTTTTCCTTTGAGAAATGGTATTGAGAGGCATATCTATAATTGAACAAAGCTGAAAAAGTGAATTAAAACATACAGTAAAACTTCAAAGATCACTGTATACACTTAATGAAAGGCTGCTATGTTTTTTCAATAAAAGTCTAAAGGATATTGGGATATTTTGTAGTATTAAAGACGCATGTGTCTATTAAGCCTTCACTTTTAATTGAGGTTTAAAACCACACTGCCATTGTAAATTTTAAGAGCCTGAAAGCAATTTTTCAATAATTAACCATGCATCTTCTTTTAAAGAAAAAACCCATTAAATACTTTTTTATGGCTTCCTACTTTGCTTTTTTGTTTTAATTTTACTCTCCAGTGGGCCACATCCTACAATCAGTGCTAGGAGGGAAGAGGGCTGAGGATTAAGAAGAAAGGATTAGAGGGAGGTGTGTGGAGATACAGAGGATGAGTGATGTGCTTCCTTGGAATGTTTTATTTTCTTAATTGAAAAAAAATGCTTAAGGCCCAGAGACACCAGCCACTACATCAATTTTATTTTTTGTTTGTTTGTACGAAACTGATCAGTGAACTTGTCTATTTATTCCTAAAACTACTTACCCTGTTGGGTGGGATGGTGATGGAAAGTCTGCATTTTTTTATCCTTCAGTTGTAGCTGCAGTACAAAAGGAAGTACATGGACCCCATACACAGTGAGATCTTTTTATAAATAAGAAGACCATCACCAAACTTGGTTTTCTTTTTCTTTTTTTCATGTAGGAAAGATGAACTAAATTTGCAATGAAATCTTAGGTTATCCAAATTTTTTAGTAACTGTTTGCTTTTAAGAAGAGAGGTTGTGTGTCTGTACTATGCCCTCATTTTCCTGTCTTTCTCTATTCTTTCTTCCTTCCTTTCTTTCTCTCTTTCTCTCTATCTCTTTTCTTCCCTCTCTGCTCCTGGCACACAGGTACATTTACAGCAACAACATCTGCAATGCATTCTACAAACGCTGAAAATAAGTTCTTTTTCCCCCCTCCCTTTCAAAAGCTAATTTGATTTTCTCCATGTGGTGAGTTTTCCCAGTGGAATTATTACAACAGTCTTGTGTCAGGATTACAATTATTTGAATCACCTGGAATGCGAAAGAATCCCACAAAAGTATGTATCTATTATGTACATGCATTTTTTTAAATTTACATTACTATTACTCCCAGCAAAGTAAAAAGTCTTCAGCATCTGGAATTTTACACTCAGATGTCTTGGAGAGTCCTTGAAATGCATACCTTGATGGAGACACCTATATGTATCTCTTGACTTTTCCTGAAGCACTCTTTATGTCCTCAGCTCTTTAATCCATTTTGCTACTTAGTTGAACAAATTTAATAATGTACTCAGCTAACTCATATTCACATTACTGTTAACACTTAAAAATAATGATTGCTAATTTATTATCCTCAGTTCTTAACTGAAAATAAATTATGCTCTTCATACAATGAAAATGTAAAAAGAAATGATCAGATCCACTCATTTAGTTACTTAAAAATAAAGTGACTTTTCTCTTCTCTTTAACAACACTTCCTAAAGAGCATATCATGAGGCAACTTGTATCAAAAAAGTACTGTTAATATTTTCTTTAAAAACTATATTTGTTTTTGGATGTGACAGAAAGATTTAAAAGATAATTTTGGTTTGTAGGAAAAACAGCCACAGAAGTCTAAATTTTATAATCCTTTGATTTCCATTTAATATGTTAATTTAATTTCATTTAAATCTACCTTATGAGATACTACATTACTTCTCTCTTTTTTTTTTAAGCCATGTGTTTGGGAAGTAGAAAAAGACAAGATCTGAGTTAAATGGGAGCATGGGTATCATTAGAGATGGTAGAAGGAGAGGGGAAAAGAAGGGAAAGGAGTGAAGAAAATATATAGTTCAATAAAAAAATTCATAAAAAAATGCCATGTGCTAACTAAGCAACCGTAAAACCAAAAGAAGTTCTGAATGTGATGCTTATAATTGTTCTCTTAGTTTGAAGGTTTCCCTTGCAACCAAATGTCTATGCAGGCTGCTTTGTTTATAATTACAAGTTATCCTTGCCATTACATTTGTAAAACTGAGGGTCAAATTGCCAAAGCCGTTCTTGTGTAACTTCTATTCTAGCAGGGATATCATGGAGACTAAACACTAACAAGAAGGGAACAGAAACAGTGTGACTGAGAGTTTGAGATGGAGAAGGGTAGCATCCCTAAGCAATTAATAGTTAGTGTAATCTGAGATGTGGGGGAGGAGTCAGACTCATGGGTTCCTATAGAATGTATACTAAGGACTGGTATCCATGCCTGAAAGAGTTTTGGGATATTTTAAGAACTGGGAAGAAGTTGTTGAGGCTCAACTCAAGAACAAGAGAGTGAAAGATTTGAGAAGGTTGGAGTCGATCTAGGTGCCAAATTTGGCAGTCTTTCAAACATCTTAAGAATTGTGAATTCCAAATGTTGATTTTTTGATTTGTAGACTATGAGAAAAACGTAGTTTTCTTTGAAAGCTGGTGAGATCCGTGAGATATTAGTCAAGTTTATGTAGTAAATTGTTTGAAAAAATATAAACACAAACAACATATACTCACAAAGAAAAAAAAACTAACATTTTTATCTTTTATTAGATAATATTTATGAGAAGAAATGATCTTTAAGTTGCAAACACCATCTGTGGCTTTCAAAACTCTGTATTGACTATCTATAAAGATCGATCTTACTACATCATTAAGATATGACAAAGAACATGCAAAAAACATGTAAAACAAACGTAAAAGAAAGAAGACTATGTGTCTCCAATCTCCTTAAGAGTGTGATGAAGTATAATGAAATTTATACCTGGGATTGCAATAAATAGGGCCCTTGAAATTATATAAAATTTCAGATTGTTGTGGAAGGAAAGGGTGGGAACTGTGTAAACATCTGGAACAGTACTTAACAATGATTTTCTATGTTCTTTATTGAAGAAATGCAAATATTTTTCTGTGATTCATTGAATAGAATAAGAAACATACAAATATTTTATGTATTTCCATGTACTCAGGACAACACATTACATTCTCATGTTTACTCTTCCACTTAAATTTTGAATTTATAAATCTTACTTTAATTGATAGCATATTTCTGAAATTTGTTTATTAATAAACACCAAGGATAACTTTCTTGGTGTATTCTCACAATGCATTTTTACATTTTTATGTGGAACCACTTGGAATAAACTCATATATATATTAGGGAAATCACATATTCAAATTATTTTTCATCATGTGGGTATAATTAAAGGTTTATAATTTTAGTAACATATCATTTAAGATAAAAAAAACTTGGTCTAATTTTCTTCTATTGTGCCATGGTAATTTTAGATTGAATACCAGTGTCTATATCTTTTCTGAATTAAACCTATTATTTATAGCAGACATTTGGAAACAACGGAACACAAGGAGTATATAACAATGAGAAAATCTGCAGGAACTGATTTGATTGGATCATCTTTATCTTCTGTTTGGAAAAATATAAGCCATTTTTCTTACAGGATAAGATAATCATGGATAAGAAAAATTGCAAAAAAAATCCTTCTGCAAACAAACCAGAATTTTAAATATATTTCTTATCAGTAGAAAAAGAGAAGTGAAAAACTTGACTAAATTATGTAAATTTTCATTGGTGTTTTAAAACACATTTATCTCCTATTCTTACTGTAAAGCAATTCTTTATCATTTATGTCTACATACTAGTTTAATTAACCCAATTACATTATATGATAATCTTCAGAATTAAGTTTTAAAGGTTAATATAAAACGTTTTTCTTCCTGTTATAATGAAGAGGGGCAGGTCGCTTCCTGCCGCCTGACTGGCTTACAACAGGGAAGGTGGCTGCTTGTCATCTTGGCTACCCAGCTAGCTTATGCCTGAAATAATCACATGGAAATTGTATTAATTTAAACACTGTCTGGCCCAATATTTCTAGCCTTATATTGGCTAACTCTCATATCTTATCCCATTTCTGTTAAATCTGTGCATCATCATGTGACAGTGGCTTACCGAGAAAGATCCTAACCTACGTATATCTTGGGCCAGAGATTCATGGCATCAGCTACACTTCACTTCTTTCCAGCATTCTGTTCTGTCTACTCCACCCACCTAAGGTCTGCCCTATCAAAAGGCCAAGGCAGTTTTCTTTATTCAATTAATGAAAGCAACACATAGAAAGAGGACCCTCCTATACCATTTACTCTTTTTCTGTTTAAACAAAAAGAAAGGCTTTAACTTTAACATAGAAAAATTACATAAACAAAACAGTTATCAAGCAAGAATTACAGTTAAAATATTTAGATCTATTTTATCTTTTATCCTAACCAAGGAAAACTATAACTATCCATTCTTCAACTCCATCAAAGACTCCAGAAGGATATAATATTACCTAAGTAAACAAGAAGTAAGCAACTTCAAAAACTCTAGAAATGACAGAGACATCTCGCTGACTGGACAGTCATCCAAAGTTCTTTTGCACTGTTGGGGCATCCATTCTCAACCTTCAGGCCCATAGTATCCAGCAGACTTTTCCATGAAGCAGGAAATTTCAAAGACAGTTCAGTCACTTTCTTTTGTATCCTGTAGAATGTCACAGGATTTTATTTTCCTTAGAGCTTTTATTCAATTTATTTTTTTTAACCACTTTGGCACTGAAAAAGAGTGGCTTCCCCTTTTTTCTTTTTCTCTTTTCTTTTTTTTTTTTTTTTTTTTTTACTATTTATTAAGTATTTCCAGCTCCTCCCCACCTCCCTTTTCCTCCCTCTCCTCACCTCCCCTTTCCTCTCTAGTCCTAAGAGCAGTTGGGGTTCTCTGCCCTGCGGGAAGTCCAAGGTCCTCCCCCCTTCATCCAGGTATATAAAGGTGAGCATCCAAACAAACCAGGCTCCGACAAAGTCAATCCATGCAGTAGAATCAAATCCCAGCGCCACTGTCCTTGACTTCTCAGTCAGCCTTCATTGTCATCCACATTCAGAGTGTTCAGGTTGATCACATGCTCCATCAGTCCCAGTCCAGCTGACCTTAGGGAGCTCCCATTAGATCAGTCCTACTGTCTCAGTGGGTGGACACACCCCTCGTGGTCCTGATTTCCTTGCTCATTTTCCCCCTCCTTCTGCTCCTCATTTGGACCTTGGGAACCCCAAAAGATCATTTCACCTTTAGGCAAGTTCAGCAGTCCTCTCTCTGTGAGTTCTTTGTGTCCAGTTTATGCATTAGTCCAGGCAAGAGCAGTTTCTTTTCCAAATGGCTATCAAACTCTATAAGGAGCCTCTTCAATGCCCATCTTCCTCTTGAAGTAGCTGGTGCTGCCAGGAGCAGACAGGTCTCATTTTTATGAAAAGCCCTAAGTTATTAAAACACTAAATGCCATATTCTATAGTCTTTGAAAGATATGAAAAATGCCTATCTAACTGAAATATACTCTATATATCTAGAAATTCTAACATGACTACAAGCTTGACTATTATCGATGATTATCCATTAGCAACCTGTATTCCCTAATTATACATTATCTTTTTTAAATGAACTACACAATCATAATACCTTAATCAAGATCAGAAATGCATATACATATAACAAAATTGACCTTAAATTTACATCAATAAAGCAAAATCCATACAAATGCAAATTATCTATATCTATATCATATCCCCCTTTAAATGTAAAAGAGCATTTAAAAACAGTATTTGGGAATATTAACATAGTTATTTCTCTCCAAACTTCATGCTGTATTGGGACACTGTTAATCAGGTCTTTTATGGTGTATCCTACGTACTAGGTCCATCTCAGTCACCAGTTGGGTGAAGTAATTTTTCGAAGGTGTTTACGGCAACCTTTCAGGAGGGCATGGTCTATCATACCATATTCGTCTAGAAGCGATCCACAGGGTCTCATCTTCTGTGGAAACAAAAGAAGAACCTCTTTTCCAAAGCATCATATCCTTAGACACAAATTCTTAAGTCAAGATGCCTTTATAATATACATCCTTGCTTATCTTAGCAGCCAACACAATGAGATGTACCTCTTTCCTTAGCTCCTTGACAGTCAAAAAATTCAAAGAAAACACAATAATACATAAAATCTAGACTGTGAATTTTCCATTTTTACGTGGCTTATTTTTATTTCTTTTAATCTATAACTATCTGTACTCTGTCTCTTTAAAGACTTTCCCCTTTTTTAAAGCATTAACTTTACTTTGACATTTTAATACTCTCTTCTCTCTTCCAGGCCTACGTATGTCTATATAACACTATGACCCATTTAGAGGTCTTTTACGTCTGAATCTGTCCTATTGCATTGTTTTTAATTCTCTACTGTCTTGAAGAGCTTTTAAAATACTAAACTCTTTAGAATCTAAGCTGCGACAATCCCAGGTCAAATACAGGTACTGTCTGCTTACCCTGCCCAGTCCAACATGGCGGTGCCGCATCTGCCTCTGAGCCATGCACACTGCATCCCTAGCATGGCAGAGCTGCTCTGGATGTTGGCTCTACCTCTCTCCAATTTCAAAATGGTGAATGTACCATTTCTGCCAGCTCTGGGGCTACCAGGTAGGAGCCACACTCAGCACTTTAACTCTGAGACTGAGCATACAGCACATAAACTCTATTTTATTTGAGTTACAGCCAAATCTACCATGCAGAGCAGTGCATGGCCTGGGAAAATCTCTCTATATGGTGGCAGAAATCCCCCATGCTCTTCTGCTTGTGCACGTCTAGTAATCCTGATTCTGTAGCCTGCCCAGGCAGAGAGTGCCAAGCCATTGGCATGGTCTCAGAGTACTTTCTTCCTGATCCCAAGTGGGCACACAAACATCCGATCCCACAAAAGCCATTGAAATGCTTTATAGCCGGTGTTTGCACTGGTGGCACAGCCCAGGAAACTGCATTTTAAAATGGCAGGTTTTTTTTTTTTTTCTGCTGCTATTGCTGAATTAGGAAATCTCTCTACAGCATGCCCTAGCAAACAGCAAAAAGCTGTGTTAAAGTCTATATTAGTGTCTAGAATTCCTTTTTAAGCCTTCTTAAGCTTTCCATGGAGTTAGTTACCACGTTGGAGTGCCACTCTGTTGTACTGTGGAGGAACGGGCTGCTTCCTGCTGCCCGACTAGTTTACACCCAAAACAATCTCATGGAAATTGTATTAATCAAAACACTGCCTGGTCCATTAGCTGTAGACTTACTGGCTAACTCTCACATCCTGATTAACCTATTTCTATTAATGTGTATGACCACTTGACTGTGGCTTACTGGCATGAGTCTAACCAGCCTCTATCTTGGGCAGGAGAAGCATGGCATCTGCCACACTTCCCTTCTTACCAGCATTCATGTCTACTCCGCCCACCTAAGGGCTGCCCTATCAAAAGGCCAAGGCAGTTTTCTTTACTCAAGCAATGAAAGCAACACACAGAAAGAAGACCCTCCTACACCATCTTCCCATTCAAATTTCAGTAAATATTTGCAACACATTTCATCTGTTCCTTGAATTAGAAAACAGTCAAAATCCTTTCACAAAAAATTTACGCCATACATAATTAGAGCATTTTTACTTACAAACGTGATTGTGTGTGGTTTTTCTTTTCTTTTTCTTTTGGGAGACAGTCAGTCTCTCATGTAGCATAGGCTGGCCTCAAACTTACAATATAGACAAAGATGGACTTGATTTCCTGGTCCCCAAACTTCACATCCCGAGAACTAGAATTCAAGGAAGAACAAACCATGCTCAGTAAATACAATGCTAGAAATCAGACTCTGGGCATCATGCATGCTAAGCCATCACTTGACCAATGAAGCCATACACAACCTCTGAAATACAATTGTATGATACTTGTGTTTTTAAAGATTACTTAGTGAATTGCTCTGATTGGTGTTAATCATCATTTATTTCCTATAGACAAAAGGATGGCTGGAAAAAAAAGAAATTGAAAATCAAAAGACACACATACTCTTCATTTTTCTGTGTCTAAGGAGAAAATGGATACATCAAAAAAATTCCGTGATATATAAGTAAGAGTAACACTATTTAGAAGATCACAGGAACTTCAATTTTCGTTTTGTGCTTATACCTGATTAAGTCTACTTCATGTGCTTCAAATATGTATTACATACAATCAATCAATTTTAAACACATTTCCGTGTATATATCTATCATATAGTAGAAAAACAGCATTTTCTAAATTTTCAATAAACACTGAAATATTTTCTTTGTAATCAGTTAAAAAGTATCAGTATTGCTAGGCCCTCCATATGTGGGAGGCAGTGGTGAAGCTTAGACTCTCTGTGAGGCACCTTGAAGTAGAGCCAGGATATATCCGTGCTCCACCTCCCATGCATGAGCTAGTTTATTGGAGTCCATTTCATATGACTGGATAACATACTCAGCCTTAATGCATTGGGGAGGGGCTTGGTCTTGCCCCAACCTAATGTTCCGAGATTTTACTGACTTCCCATAGGAGCCCTTACCTGTTGGGAGGAATGGATGGGAGTAGGATGGGGGTAAGTGATGGAGGAAGGATAGGTGGGACAGCTGTGAATGGAATATAAGTTAACTGGAAACAATAAATTAAAATAATAATAATAAAAAGTATCAATATTGCACATTCTTCTAATAAAATACAAAAGGATAGCTGGCATTATCTATTGCCATGCATCCAATACCTTAAAATGTTCACAGCTTAAAATGACAAAACATAGTAAGGCATAACACCTGATTCAAAAAAATAGGCAAAATATCTATCTATGATCTATATTTCAGTAGCCAAGTGTCCAAGGAAGACATGGGATTGAGCAGTAAATAAAAGATCCCGAACTTAATCAGTCATTAAGAAAGTGAAAATCAAAACCAAAATGAAATGCTACCACATGTGCCCGTCACGATGACAGATGTCCAAAGGCAGATAATTAGAAGTTTTGAAACAATAGAGAGAACTTGGAAGACATCACAAATTGTGACAGGAATGGAAAAAGCGGCAGCCTGACATTTCTTCAAAAACATAAAGGTAGTTACCATATGATACAACATTTCCGTGCCTAGGAACACACCCAGAAAAATGGAGACATATGTCTGTGCAAGCCTGTGCCAAGGCATGTTCTCATCATAATTCACAAGTGCCCAAGAGTGGAAACAAGATTCTGCCAGCGGATGGATAGATCGATAAAATTTTATAGTCTATATTATAAAAATATTGTGTGGTAATGAAGAAATGAAGCAGTAAGCATATACTAACACAGATAAGTTTCAAAGGTATTAAGTGATCCCTTTCATATTTTTCCATTTGCTCACATGATATGTTCATGGTAGGTATGTTTATAGAGATATGGGAAGGTCAACAGTAAGTTAGGTTTTTGTAGCACCAAGCAGGTAGGAGAAAAAGCAGGAAAACTATGGCTGTCTTGAGATAAAGGATCATTTTCGATAAAAGAGAATGTCCTAAAATTATATTATTAGTCATTGAGAACTTTATTATGTGCAATAATCATCCTCTGGCATATAATGGCATTAACATCATTAATGGATTGCACACACAATGTTCACCCATAATATTGTAATGGAGGTGACAAGTTCCTACAATTTCTAGAGGTGTCATGATGGATTTCTCATATGTGTACAGCTTTGCTGTTGTAAAGGAGTCTGCTGTACTTCCATTGTCAAAGGAATATGGTATACTTAACATATATACTATATACTGCTTGATTATGAAGATAAGGATAAGCCATGTTATTCTGAGAGCACACCTCTTTTCACATGAACAGTCAAAAAGTTTCATGATATAACAACGGGCTTCCCTCATAGTACAAGTGCTAGGAAGGAAAGTATACAAATGTCTTTTATGGCCATCCTCAAACATACAGCATAAACTTCTGCAAAATTGTCCTTGTTCAAATAAGTTCCTTTGACAGTGGAGAAATACCACATGGCTCAGGATAGGAATTGTTTTATTTTTAAGTACATGCCTACGTATATGTGCACATGGGTACAGTCCAGCATCCTTAAAGGCCAGAAGAGCTTGGAGTTAGATTAATAAGCAGTTGTGAACCACCTGACATGGGTGCTGGGAACCAAACTTGGGTGGATCCTCTGCAAAAGCATTTCATGCTCTTACTATCTCTCCAGACTACCACATATATATTAATGCCAAATAAAGGCATATTTATAAAGAAGTATGATTTGGTTTCATGACTGTTACTTAACTTTGGGACATAAATCCCTCCATTTATTAACCGTGCAATTTTAAGCCACACTTTTTAAATTCACTCGTCTGAAGGAGTTGATTGCATCATGTAACACTTACTGTGAAGAGATGCTAAGTTCCTAAGGAATTTCACAAAGACCTTTTAAGGTAGCTGAACTATGCAGATCATTATAAAGTATTAAGGGTTGTTTTAATTGGACAAGATAACAAGGTCACTTAAGATAGTTGTTTCTGAGTTTCAGTGTTCTAAGAAAAGCAATTATTTATCAGGGGTTATTTACATATCGTCCCCTGTGGTTTATAGGTTGAAAAGCTGCTGGCATTTGCATTTTAATTGTGTATGCTTTTTTGGTACTTGAATTTAGTTAAAAATAATGGAATACATGGAATCAAAGATACCTGGAGTATACATATGCATCATCTTTAGTTGTTTTATTCTTTAATGATGTTAACAAAATACAGATACTTTATATGCATATGCTTAGCAAAGTTATAAAGTACATAGCTTCTACAGTTTTCATTGACTATTTTCTTTATGTTGCTGAGAACTGACAGCATCATTTCCTGTTCTGCATTTAGCTGGTTAGTTCAGACATCTTGGCATGAGCTGGAGTTACATGGGAAGAGGAAACCTTAATGGAAGGAGTGCCCACTCCATCCCCAATCAAATTGCCATATGGGCTTGTCTGCAGAAAATTTTCTAGATTAATTCTTCATGAAGGAAGGTCCATGCAAGTGCACTGGCAGGTAATCCTGGGGTATATAAAAAAAGCATTCTGGAACAGTCAAGAGGAACATGGTAGTAGGCAGTATTCCTTCATGGCTTCTGCTTCAGCTCCTGACTTTATGTTCTTCCTCTAGTTCTTCCCCTCATCCTCATCTCTGGTAGACTGTGATGTGGACCTATAAGGAAAAAAATAAAAACAAAAAACCTTTTCTCTTCCAGGTGGGTCTGATACTGTGCTTTAATCATAACACCCAACAATGAACTAGGACACCATCCAAGCTTTTATGTGCTCATTTTGTTCTCGACCATTTTATTAAATATAGGCGACTAGTTTGGCTTACCAACTACACTGAAGCTTTTGGTTGGTGGTGGTATTTGTGTTAGTGTGGGGAGTGGAGGCTTCCGGTTTTATTTAAACATGTTTGAATCTAGCAGCAGGCCTTGAAAGTCAGAGGTCTATGGAATATTAGTGGTGTAGTAACATTTGAGAAGGGTGAACTCTTTCAGCTTGCTGCACTAAGGAGGAAATGCCCTCTGTACCGAGCATGGCAGATGACAGGCACTTAGGTTTTAGAACCTTCATTATTGAGGGAAATGTTTGGGCCTTATTAAAGGGCTCATGGTAAACTGGTAGACTTTTCAAGAGTAGAAAAAAAAGTTAAAGTATAAAGTATGCCTTTTGGACTTAAATTTATTTCTCTTGTTTTATCTTCGTTGCTTGAGAAACTGCACTATGACTCTCGTTTCATGAATCACAAATTCATGTGAGTAGTAGCCAGGCATCTTCTCATGGTCCTCTCTTCTCTATGAAAGGTTAGATTGAGTTAAAAAAAAAAAAACCTCCCCTAGACCTGAACAAATTACAGAGACAAGTCTTGGATATGTGACTCAAAGTCTGTCCCTATCAGTCGTAACTGCTTTTCAACTCACACTCAACCAAGACCCTACAGCTGAACTATTGGCAATACCTACTCCTTTAGTACTTTTCCAACTATTGCTTAGCTGATTCTAACACTAGAAACTGTATCTGGTCCTTCTTGATGGTGTCAAGGAAAAGGCTTAGCAATCAATACAGTAAGGATCGCCTACCATTCCCAAATGCCATCACAAGATCACAGGAATGACTTTTAAGTCATTAAGTTTCATTCTTGGAGTTAACTCTTATATAGCAACTATTTCATAGTTAAAGTATCACTTGTTATGGAAATCATTCTTACATATAAAAAATACCACTTCATGTCTTCAGGAAAGTAATAAGTTTTCCCATGGTTATTAAGAACAGGGAAATTCAGTGTAATACCCATAATTTGTAAACAACATTCATTCTGGTATTCCGGTATAATCTTGTATTTGGATCTTGCATGGTAGCTTCCCAAATCTTGAGGCATGTCCTTTTCCATATTTTTAGACATAGATAATAACATTTATGCACAACACATCTGTTTGAATGAAAAACACATGAAAAGGGAGTTTATAATTGAAATGCTTGGAATGATACCTGTGCAACTTAATCTTACAAAGACCTTCATAGGATAGTACAACTCCAAATACGTTATCTTTCACATCTTTATCATTATCAATGAATTAATCTTATTCTCATGGCTACAGAAATGGACACATTTTAAAGTCATCTACTACTCTTTTTTCTCTCAATATCTCTTTTAATTCATCGACAAAATTTTGTCAATGGACAAACCTCCTTTCTTTTTTTCTTCTACCACATAATGAGCTGACTTCCTAACTTACTTAGAAATACACATAAAGTAATAAAAGAGATTTATCTTTAATTATTTTGTAATAAGAATTGCAGCAATAATCAGCATGTGTAAGTGTCCAGTATTAATTGACTTTGTTATGAAGTTGTTTGTGTTATAATAGCCTCACTCATTGCCTTAGAGTTATTATAATCAGTTCGCAAATCAACCATTCCCTGAGGTGATAACAAAAATAAAGCCAACAGAGGAACACCAGATTCCAAATCCCATCTGACTTCAAGGGTCTACTACTAACCTATGTAAATAACAGTATCACATTAAGAGTAAAAGAAATGGCTCAGTAGGTAAATGTGTTTGAAGTCTCACCTCAAGACCTGTCCATCTTAAATCTTGTCTCCTCAGATGGGCATGGTGGCACATGCCTTTTAATCCCAATATTCAGATGGCAGAGGAAGGTGGATCTTTGTGAGTTTGAGGCCAAGTTGGTCTACAAAGAGAGTTCCAGGACAGCCAGAGAAACCCTGTCTTGAAGCCTCCCTCATCCCTGAAACCCAGTTGTTTAATTTTATTCCAAATGCACATATGTTGAGTTCAAGGGTTTAATAAACACAGTTTATTAATATTTTTAAAATATAAAAATTCATATATAAAAGAAAAAAATTACGTAAAGCCCATTCCCTATGATGGGTTACATTGCTCAGACAAGGTACAATGGGGAGGGCTTTGGTCCTGCCTCAAGTGATGTGACAGAGTTTGTTGACTCCCTATGAAAGACCCCACCATCTCTGAGAAGTGGATAGGGAGTAGGGTGGAAAAAATGTTGTGGAAGCAGGAGGATGGGAGGTAGAGGGAACTGGGATTGGTATGTAAAATAAGATTGCCTAAAAAATAACAATATTAAAAAGTTAACATAAAGATTTTAGATGATAAAAAAAGAAAAAATCATAAAAATTCTAAAGTAATGAATTAAATCTTAACACCTATTAAAAATCTTCAATTGTCTAAAGTGGCCCATTTTACCAATATAGAACAAAACTTATTCAAGTTCTACATTCTATAAGTAAGAAGAAAATGTGTCATCAAATATAAAAAGAATGTGTTACATCCATGGCTCACACTACACTTCTAGCCATTAGCCAGGACTTGTTCTCCTTGCTGGGGACCAAACTCAGAGCTTCAAACAGAAGACAAGCTCTCAGGAATGGAGTTACTGCGCAGCCCCACTACCGTTTTCAACATTAAGCTGGAATCGAGGGGCTGCAAGTGCTCTAGAAGTCACATCTACATATGACAGGTTCTGTGTGCCTTCCTGGCAAGGAAGACAGGAGGCATTTCCTGAGGTTCCCTAGTCACAGCTTTATCAAGAGAAATGAGAGAACAATCAGTGACTTAGAAGTAAATGATTTAGGAAGAAGCTGACATTAGTGAGTCAAACAAAATGAATGTAATAATTGGTGAGGGACATACAGTTTATCAAATCTTAGACACCATCAATTCTAAGACATTATTTTAGGTGCCAGTCAGAAAGAAAATATGTCTTCAATTATGTTATGTCAGGCTGATAATAAGACACACTCATTTCTAAGATTTTATAGTGAGAAATTACATAACGGATCCAGGAGATACATTATTCCCTTATATTCTATCACAAATGCTCTGAAAAGTTTTAAGAAGAGCAGTTTCAACAATGGCATTGAATCAGAATTTGAAACAAGGTTTTTTTTTATAAACATTCCATTAAATATTATTGTCTCAAAATACTATCCCGCCTCTCTCTCCCTCTTCCTTTCTCTCTCCTTCTCTATCTCTGTGTGTTTAATGTTGTTTTAGATTTCCTGACCTTTTGTCCAAGTCCTCAGATTCTCAGTTAAGATATAACTTCGCTGCTTTTTACCATACCTCACGTGTCTTTAGTCACCCATACATGATTGAAATCAATTACGAGTCATTTCAGAAAAGATATACACAGTGCCTAGCATCAGTCCAGATATTAGACTGGCAGTGAAAATATGGATGGGAGTGCATACATGTGCCCGATATAGAGGATGATGATGGGCATTATATATATTCGGGAGAACCAAAGCCAAGAAGTTAGCAAAATTGGAAATTTCTATGATGAGCATTTTTTCAAAATAATGAAGGACCCAAGAAACAGAACTTAAAATGAATGTAGCATGAGGACATAGATATGACAGGATGGCGCATTAGCATAGTAATTGAGAAAGTGGGTACTGGGGTCAAACTTTCCTGGTGTCTAAATGAAGTTGAGGGTTTCAACTTCTTCACTGGATCTACTTCAAAGAGTTGCTTTAATCAGATCAACAATACCATCTTCTTGTGATACTCAAAGGTAAATGATTCCCAGATAACCCCACCCTTGACAACAAATACATGAATGAACAAATCCCCTGTATAAACTCAAGTTACACCTTCATGTCACCAATTCATCTGCTTTCCATTACTTTAATTAAGGTCTAGATGAATTATAATCTCTTATATGATGCAGAATTTATATTAATAAGTGTCATGATGCATTGTATGGAGAACAGTGGTAAGAACTATTTTGTATACACTTGATGAAGATTCATTTAAAGAATATAATTTGTCTGTATTTGGTTGAATGACTGATTTAGAACCTTCAGACACAGACCACTTATTTATGTAGAGAGTTTTAAACAGTTTTACCACTACAAAGTCCAGAATTGTGAAGGGAGAGGAAAATAATGATAGTATAATCGGTGCTAGCAGATTTTTCTTTGAAAGTTAAGCTATTGTGTTCCTCTTTTATTGGCTCCTGACAATGTCTGTAACTAAAAAACATGAAAAAAAAGAAAGTTAAATACAGAAGTAAATTACACACACACACACACACACACACACACATATATATCAAGATCACACACTGAAACATATCATTAAAAAATCTCAAACTAACTGCTTAAATTCCTATATAGTGGCTGAAGAGATGGATCTGATACTGAGTACTTGCTGCACAATCATTAGTACTGATGTTTGGATCCCAGCATCCATATCACAAGCTGGGCATCTCACACATGCCTGTGCCTCTAGACCTAGGTGGAGACAGGATGACTACCGGAACTTGCCGATCCCAATCTAACAGAACAACATCCAAATTTAGGGAGAGATCTTGCCTTAAAGGAATAGAGAAAGACTAATAGGGGACCACAACCTCAGTGCCCTCCCCTGGACTCTGCATGAACCCACATGTGCATAAATACTCAAACACAAAGACACAAATACACACATACATACACACAGAGAGAAAGAGAGATAAATAAATTTTGCAACTCCTGTAAATGCCACTTATGGTAGATAATCTAACGCAATTAACTTTAGCATACTTCATTTGCTCACCACTACAGTGAGATAAAATTTTGGAACTCTTAGAATTAATTTAAGATATAATTTAGCTAACATATGTAAACCATACACAACACATTCGATTTGAGTAACATAGAATTAGTCGCAACATACAGCTAGGCAAGATCATTTTAGCTTTCTCTTTAAATGAAATGGAAACCTCAGACTTTTGTTTAATTCAGTGGGTCTCAACCTTCCTAATACTGTGACCCTTTAACACAGCTCCCAAAAACATTATTTTCACTGTTACTTAATAAGTGTAATTTTGCTACTGTTATAAATTGTAAAGAAAACATATGTGTTTTCCAGTTGTCTTAAGTGACCACTGTGAAAGGGTCATTTGACATCAGGGGTTGCGACCCACAGATTGAAAGCCACTTTTCTAATTGTACTCTTGCCCCAAACAAACATCAACAGTAATCAAAATCTTGCTTATATTCTAAAATAACAGACAAATTCTGTCGTGCTTTCTTTTTAAAATATTGTAATATTGAAGGTTAAATTTAGTTTAGAAATATTCCCGGCAATCAAATCACTACATAAAGTCTTGTAGACAAATGTTATCCTAATTCCTGATACTCTGTTATTAGGTTAAATTTTGCAAAAGTGCCCATCTATAACTTGGAGTACTTCCGTGCTATGTCAAAGTGCAGATTATTAGATATTAATTTTATCATAGCATTTGTTTTCATACTCTGAGGTTTTATCTCATGAGTCACAGGATTTCCAGAATTAAATAACCCTAACAAAACTACATTGAAATAAAGAAGTCCCCACTATGAGAATGAACTAGCTATAGAAATAAATGTCGCGAGTTAAAATTTATTTTTTTATACAATGTTAGGTCAGATAGAACAGTATAGAAGAAGACATCAGGTAACCTCTTACTTGAAGCATCTAGGGCTGGCACTAACTACTCAGTCATGACTCAATCACTGAAGAAATCAAGGACATTCCCACATTTTTTCAAGAGTTTCCTAGTTAGATCTGAATATGATAAATATGATACATCTTTAATGTACATTACATTACATTACATATCATGTAATGTAAGCTGTGAGAAAAATGCAGGCATTTGGAAAACATTCAGTCTTGATTCCTGGATAATGGATACACACACACACACACACACACATACACACACACACACACATACACACACACATACACACACACACACATCTGACTTCTATATATACTGGCAGTCACCTTGACTGTACCTTATCATGAAATAAAGACTTTAAGTCTTCAATAGCAATTATGAATTTTTAATCACTATTTTTAGTGCAGAATCAGTTAGTGCTAGAAAACAAATTTCAAAACATAAGACATTATGCTGTATTTATCAAGCAAAAGATGCTATTAGTAATGGATCAAGCACAAGAAAAACTCTTGAACTTTGCATTCTGTGTAATATGTATTCATCTGGATTATTATAAAATCATGATCAAACTTTATGTATACAAAGTCATCATTTTTTTCTTTTCCTGGAAGTCTATTTTGGCTAGTACAAAATTGTACAGATATCTAGATCAATCATATATATTTCCTTTGAAGACCTATAAGATGTTGTTTCTAGCAAAATATTGCATATTTGTCTTACACTATCAAAGAAGAGTTTTGGTGAAATTCCATATCTGAATTTGTGAATATAGATTGAACAATTGAATAAATGCTTTTAATGCACATTTTTATTTGTTTACTGTTTCCTTTTGCAAACAGCTTTTAAACTCATTTGAATCTGTCTGTTTCAATCTTCTTTCTTCACAATGCTTATTTATAAAGTCATAATTCTAATTCATTATTCATTAACTATTTCAATTGCTTCATCTATTCCTCGAATCTTACCCCGATCCCATTTTGTGACCTCCTTACAATACTCTATTTTACATTTATACTTAGTATAATTTTCAGTATACTATCTGAAACAAGGCTATGGGCACCTTCTCTGTCTTCACTGTGACATCATGTCAATATTCATGAGCTTTCTCTGGCTATTACATAATCCAAAACAGTTACCTTATGTGTCGTTGTATCCCACTATATATGTAGATGTGGGAAGGAATTGTTTCGTGAAGAAATCTTATATCTTGGACACTGAAAACAGTCTTGGTATAGATCTCTGCTGTTAGAGGTTTCTGTCCTGTTCAGTTTTACAGCTGTTCAGTCCCAAAGAAATACACAGAGATCTACATTAATTATAAACTGGTTGGCCTATTAGCTCAGGCTTCTCATTAACTCTTATATCTTACATCTTAACCCATAATTCTTGTCTGTTAGCCATGTGGCTTGGTATCTTTATCAGCAAGGTATTCTCTTTTTGCTTTCTCTGCATCTGAGTGTTGACTGCCCACTGAGCTTTCCTCTTCCTAGAATTCTCCTGTTCTCATTGCTCTGCCTCTACTTCCTGCCTGGTCATCCTATGTATACTTCTTGTCTGGCTACTGGCCAATCAGCATTTTATTAAGGAAGTACAAGAAACAAATCTTCACAGGGTAAAAACGTTGTTCCGCAGCAGATCTCATTGTAGAAAATGCATTTTTGTTACTTTTACTTTAGATCTTTCAAGCATTCTTAAAGCACTGAACAAACCTAGAATCAATATTACAAATTTTGTGAGCAGTCTAACTAGATCTATGCCTTGACAAATCTGTAGAGTTCACACTGCATCTTATACAATCAATGGTGGAAAATTCCCATAATATTCTTATTTCTTACTTCTATAAAGAATACTTAGTCTACTTATTTTTCTTCATAAGTTTTCAAGATCACCATAAATTTCTCTATATATAGCTTTTAAAATTAGTATTATTCTTTCTCAATTTTACCATGATTAAATAATTATGCTGCTTGGAAACCTATTATCTCATTTTATAAGATGGGGCATATTTATGTTGGTACATAATAATGATTAAGAAATAAAATCTGATATTTTCTTGATGATTTGCTAACAGGGACACAGTTTTAAAAGTTTAGCATGAAGCCCCAAATGTAACATTAATTAAATCACCCTCAATTATAATTGCTGCTGTCCCCAATTTTAAAGATGTAAATGACAGTGGGCTAAGTATTAGAAGTCCGAGCATTTCCATCTAAAAACTTTTAGAGGCTATGCAATATTAGTTCAGAGTATATGCTCTTTGTTAAGATTGTATAACAACATTTTTATAAATATACACTTTACTGACCAAAATTATCCATAGATTATTTGAAATTAAAACAGATATGATAACAGTTCCCTTCCAATTTTCTAATATAGGCATTCCTTTACTTTAGGGACCCCTAACGCATGCTCCGCACTGTCATATTCCTTATCATTGGGTATTAAATGAACTGGGAAGTAGAAATTGATGGTACATGAGGTATTTCTCCTGCCTTAGATCAAAAGAATTTAAGACTACAATATTTCAACGATAGAGCACAATGCTTAACAAATATTACCTGCACCTATCTGTGACATGGCCCGTCATTCCTACACCAGCTCACCCTAATTGTCAGTCCAAAAATTCAACCACACAGTGTCTCTTTCTCTATTATCTGCAGTCATCACCACATCTTAAACTTCTTTTCTTCCTAGCAAAATGTCTGCCTGCACCAAGGGTAGCGATGATAGTCTATAATTTTTATACTCATATTTGACCATAAAGCATAGGCTCCAACAGTATCTTCAAATGGAGCAATTGAAGTAGAGCAATACAATTAATGCTAAGAAAAACAAAGAAATATGGCTTACCAGTGTAATGAGGAAATATTAATGAAACCACACAGGCAAACATGGTTTGAAAGAGAAAGAAAAGATACCCTCCTCTAAAGTATTAGTTTTCTGTTAGATTTAAGCATCCCGATGAAGGAATTGACAGAAACTGAGTTCAGAGTTTCTCAGGTATGGATGCTTTTGTCACTCAGAAGCACTCACAGGTGCTGAAGTCTGCCCTTCACCGCGGACAATTATTGCAACTTCTCAACAGCCAGGCAACTAGCAACTGGAGAGATTTCATCAAGTGACTGTAGGTTTTAGGAACTGGGCTAACAACCCTCCACATATGAATAGACAGAGGGAGGAACAACAGGAAAGTCAGTGTTTCTTCAGTAACTGAATAGAATTCAAAATGGTAAGATGTCCTCTTCCTTTAAAAGTAACTTGTTGGTGTTTGCACAGTTTTTGCTATAAAGGATTCTGTCTGCAACATTTTTGTCACCCCTGCACCACAACAGAGTCTACATCATCTTACTTGACTGTTCTTTGCTTGTATGATCTCTGCTCACAGAAATGAAATTAAACAAGTTTTATGGCTGACATCTAATAACTGTTTAGAAAACTGTCAAGTGTTTGTGCTGAACTCTTCATTACAATTCCACGGAAACCTTTGATTTGGTGAGAGGTGAGCCAAAAGATTAATCAGTCCAGAGGTTCACTTTTTTTCCAGTCTCTCTCTCTCTCTGGGGGCTATCACTAACGATAGCGATACAGGAGCCTTATTTTTGGTAATAAGAACAATTATCTTTGAAGAATGGAACTTTGCTCCACTGACAAAAGATAAGATAGAGCCCAGGCTGCCCCTTGAACTGTCTGACACTTGTACAAAAGGAAAATCTGTTAAAAAATATTTTTTAAATACTTGAAATTCTCTCACCATGTTTTCTAAAGTGCCAAAGAATGAAGTATCAAATTCTGGAGAGAACAGAAAGGACAGCAAGCCTCACAAGAAAGCAATTTTCTGAAAAGGAAAAAAAAATGTAGTTTTCTCAAATTGAAGTACATTATTCCTTCAAAGGAAGTGTCTCAGTGTCCTTAAAAAAAAATAAGTCCCTGTTAAAATCAAATTGTGTCACTTTTAGTAAAGTAACCATAAATTTGTCAATTTTGTAATTGGCTTGGTGGGTCATCCAACTTGACACCTGTGTAGAACTTCACCAGCAGGCATCCTTATCAATTTTTAATAATTCTAAAGATTAAGAATTGTAAATAATAAATGATAGAGAACTCTCAAAGTCAATATTTAGTTTGATGTAGTCTTGAAGAAACTAACACTATGCATGCACGTAATTTGTCTGTATTTAAAGAAATAAGTGTCTTTAGGAATGAAAATTGAAAGGTATATTGTAATGATCTTAAAAGCCACAAGATTGTACACATGCATATACCTTATATGACCGAGGTACAGATATTTCAGTTAACTCTTCTTACTAGGCCTCACCAAGAAGTCTATCTATCAAGATAGTCTTGAGAGAGCTTTGCCATAGCCAAAGAATGGTATTACTAGAGATAACTAATTATTAAATTTGGAAGCATGGTATTTGGAAAATACATTCTGGTTTGTTGTCTGAAAATACTTGAAAAATGCTGATATCACCCACTTTTGGGCTACTATTTAATGTTACTTCCAATCAAACCTAATACAGTTTAGTTTAAGGCCTTTGTTTTAGGGTTTTTATTGCAGTTAGTAGACACCATGACCACAGCAACTCTAACAATGGAAAAATGTTTATTTCGAGTGGCTTACGTATTCAAAAGCTTAGTTCCATTAACATCATGGTGTGAGATGGAGGTGAGTAGGTAGACTTGGTGCTGAGATTTCCACATCTTTGAGAAGCCAACAGGAAATGATCTGTCTCACTGGATGTGACTTGAGCGTGTATGAGATCTCAAAGTCTGCCTCAGAGTGACAAACTTCCACCAAAATGTCCACAACTATTCCAAAAAGACCACATCTCCTAATGGTGCCATACATTTTCAGGGTCATTTTCTTTCAAATCACCACAGCCTTATTGAATCTGCAGAATAATTTTCCATTCAAGACCAAGTTTTCTACTAGTTGATTTACCTGGCTGTACAAAGTTAGCATCTATCATATATGTCATATGTAGTGGTAGCTTTAAACATAAAGTTACCAAAACTTAGAAGGAACTGAGCAGGAAGGTTTAACTGAAGAATTATTTTGCGTGCTTTAATGGACATGGGAATACTCTCCTGGAGTGTTGTACCACCTTCTGATTGAAGCTCAGGTCAAGAAGGCATGGCAAAAAAAAGATTAGTCTACCCTCACTGTCTGGAACTTGCTTTTACTGTCCAGTTTGTTGACTCTGCTCCTGATAATGATTTCTTCCCTGAAAACAGAAGCAGTATTTCCAGGTTTGCATCATGGACTGTGACCGGCAGCTCTCCAGGAACCTCCCTGTTTTCAGTGCCAGACTGGGACTGCTGAGACACTCAGCATCCTAGACTGATCAGCAAACATGCTGTGAGTCAATCTGATGAGTCAGTTTGTATGTAACTACTTGTGAAGGTTGAGATACCCCACGAGAGTATGGAGCAACCAACAGGTCCTCAACCTCCCAAGTGTGCGACACCTGTTGCTAGGATTAAGATACATTAATTCATTGAATTCTTCATATATGTGTTTATACATACATATATATATATATCCATATATATATATATATATGCATGTATATATGTATTCATACCATCAACTCTGTTCCTCTACAGAGCCTGGACTAATACAACATGTTTGCCTGCTATGTTTTACATGGTAACTAACCAGCACACTACGTCCAAATCTTTAAAAATATACAGTCAAGCATCAAATGGGCACAGAGGGGCAAAAGGTCAAGCGAAATTAAAATATTGCATCTACAATTAACTTCATTATTAACATAGCACAACTCTATCTGAGGGTCCTCACTCTGGTTGCCACAGAAGTTTGTACAGGAGATATTAGTTTGAATTAAATTGTGTTGTTTTGCCTTGTAAATGTTCATATTGAAAGAAAAAAAAGTTCGTTCGTTTTTAAAGTTGGGGAACTCGTTTGTTACAACTTATGGCTTGTTTGTGTTGAAAAGTTTGCTGAAAATTTAGATGGATGAAAAAGATATTTGTAAAAAATATAGTAGTCACTAAGACACACCTGGTTTAAGAAGATAATTAGAAAGGAAACAGTGTTCACCTCCTACCTATTGATTTGAATCACATGAAGATGAAGGAAGCCTGGGTAAAAGCCATATTCATCTGGGCAGCAGCTTCGCGTGGGACTTGGACCCTGACTGAAAATTCTTCTGACAAATGTCCTCTGTTCCTCTACTGACTCATCCTGAATCCTGTCCTCTGCTATTGTTTGCTCTCACCTCAGTGATATATACACTGTGGGTTGTTCTGCAGCTCTCTGGCAGTAAATCTAGTCATAAGAATTTTAATGCCAAGATAGACTAAAAGTCTTTATCATGTAAATGTGGTTTAGTGCCCCACATATCATAAAAATGTAGGCAGCTGCCTATAGCTTGTGCACACAGGGGTCCTTTCAGGGTTTTATGGCTGTAAACTAAAGAGTAATTATCTCCCATAATTTGGATGAGTAAAATATAGTGAGCGAAAAATCTAAGTCTATTTACATTTAACTAGATCCACTTAGTGGCCAGGAAACAAGGCAATAAAAGGATGTCAGTGACAAATATCCACTTACTTCCCAACTGACTCAATGTACAAGACAAAGCTAAAAGCTAAAGCTGTGTGCAAGTTTAGTTAAAGGGGCACTGAGTGGAGGGGGAAAAGCCAGACAGACAAAGGAGTCAATTAGCACATAAGCTAAGGCTATGCCTGCTTATTTTCCTGATGGGTGTGGTCGATTGGTAGTTTAAAAATTAACCAGACTAGCTTAATATAAAAGATATATCTTTAATAAAAAGAAGAAAGGAAAACTTACAAAACCAGGGTTCCAGCAATCCAAGAACGCAGGGGGCAAAGAGGAAGCAGCAAGCGCACCTCGATCTTTTATTTGTTTTGTGTGGCCCCAGGGGACACACCCTAAGCAGAATATGATTGGCTTAAGTTCCCCATCATTTTCCAGTCCTGCAGAGGCCTTTCATTGCACTGCCGGCAAAAGGCAAACAACATTCTCTCCCTGCTCTTCTCCACCATCTATTGTTTCTCTGGACACCACAACCAAGTTGTTCTCTTCTTCCAGAAGCAAGAGGATGGCCATAGGTACTGAGAACTTCCAGAGCCAGCTCATATCTTTGGAATGTCTTCCCATCCTTCTAATTCTTTCTCAGCTCTAGCTCACTGAAAAGCCCTTGCTGATCAGAACTTCTATTCCTTATGGTTCATTTCTTTATGGCTTTCTTTCACCATGACACAATGTCTTTGCCATATGTTTTCAAGTTTATCCATTTTGCTTCCCTATTTTGTTTGGTTTCTAGAATATTAACTTGGTGCACAGCAAATGATTTTATCCATTGTTCTATGTTCCTTTTAAAAATGTGAGTTAAAACACTGAATATTCTTAATTTAATACTCACTAATTAATATTTAATGTCATATATATAATGACATCATTTTTATGTCAAATATGATAGTGCTATGCCACAGTGTGATGTGTAAGTTAGTTTTTGATCAGTGGGCATATAAAACTCAGTGAGACAGATCAATTTTTTGCAGGAGGAATGGGAAACATTCTCATTTTATAGGAGGAGAGTTGATGCTAACAAAGATTGACTTACTCTCCAAAGTCAAATAAGCTGGCAAGAGGCAATGGAGGGTTTGGAATCCAGATGGCCATGTGCCACATATGTTTTTTTTGACTGGACAAAGTACTGGCATAATTACAAACTTTTTTTTAATTTTTAGAAATAGGGTTTCTCTGTAGTTTTTGAGCCTATACTGGAACTGTAGACCAGGCTGGCCTTGAACTCACAGAGACCCACCTGCCACTGCCTACTGAGTATTGGGATTAAAGGCATGTACCACTACCGTCTGGCAAATTGTAAACTCTTATGAGGCAGGCAGAGGACCTAATGTGGACAATAGGTGGCAACTTAATCTATAGGAGGGTAAAATAGCTATTTTACAAGATAAAATGCTGGAATTACTTGGCTTCCCTGAGAATGGTTTCCTTACACATTCCATTTTCGGTTTCTAGGATATGTTTTTATGTCCTCCATGGCCTTATCACTGATAAAGTATCTTAATAATACTGTTTTATTCAGGGAAGTGCAAATGTCTAAAGTTGGTATTTCTTAAATTATACTCAGAAAACCACTAGTGTCTCACGGTAGCTAGAGAGATGTTCCCTCAATAACAAATGAGTAAAGAAGTTCTGCCATTAAAAATTTAAAAAAAGATAAAAAAATAAGATGTTACAAATAGGATTATTTTGAGACATGAGAAAAAATGTAATTTGTGCAAATTCGCCCCAAATTGTGGGGTCATATGACATTTATGAAATGTTGCCTTCCTATATTTTCTTAGTCTTTTATGTTTATTAGAATGCTTAAAGCTAAATTGAATTTCGAGCATCCAATGAGCATCAAGGGAGTCATTCTTGAAAATTTTGAAGAATTAAATACTGCATTTAAGGACTACTTTAAACCTTTTTTTGTTTAGGTAAAAATGTCAATTTTTTCCTACTTTGCCAGTGGTGAGTGATAATTTACAGCATTTCCCCACACCATGCTTCCGCCCCTCAAATTAAATAATAGAAATGCCTAATGGTATTTTCTTTTTGCTTTTTATTGGAAAGAGCTCTTAGGAGCATTTTGCTTAAGTCCAAGGAAAACTGTCAATTTCATATCAAGTGAAAGCAATATCTAAAAATTATGCCCTCTGTATCCAAAATGTAACTCATCCACACAGTGATTAATGAGCCCTTTGTGTCCTGATATTTCTGAATGGAGGCATGTACACCAAATGAGGAGTGGAGAGATAGAGGACGGAGAAGGTTCATCATGACACATGGGCGGAAATATAAAGAACTGAGCAACTAAGCCTTTAAATTTTTCAAAATGGCCAGAGATCAACGTGCCCCCCCCCGCACTGGTTCCTCCTCCTCTCTGTTCTTACTGATCCCTCAGTGTTTTCAAACTGAATGGGTTATTTCCCCATACATATCGGTATATCCACTCACTTCAATACTCTCTTGTGAAATGGGAGGAGCACGAGCTGATTGGTTTCTAATGTAAACCAAAATAGCAACTGGAATTGTCTGCTTTTGGAATTCAAACTTTGGTAAGAGACACTGAGATGTGAGGAAATGCTAGACACACCATCATTACAGTTGTGCTTGGAGGGGAGAAGCCATTCTCAGCAAACATTTGGAGCCTTTTTGCTCAATTAAAGTATCTCCTTTTGTTCTGAGTTTGGGGCCTCAGGACAAGATGCAAATTTAATTTTTATTTTGTTTTCTTTTTGTCTTCTGTAGTTTACACAACAGTGATATTCTCTGACAGTTTTTGTTGTCTTTTCGAACTCTTATTATTTTTGTTTTATTCTACTTCCTCTCCATATTTTTCTCCTTTGTGTCTCTCTTTAACTTCTGTATCTTTTGATATAATAAAGCTTAAATAATACCTTAATATTGTTAAACTAAATACAAGTTTTTATTTCTGAAATATTATCTGAAAATAAATCCATTATAAAGAAGTGGCATAATATAATCAGACTTTAGAAACATGAGAGCATACAGTTCAATATCTTTGCCTTATCATATACTAAAGATTTCATAGTGGTGTCTAACTTTGTACCTACATTTTCAGAACTGTACTATTTTAGGGTCTTTGATGCACAGCTCTTGTGTGGCTTCAGTATGACTGTTTTCAGACTAATGGTATGCATTTAAAAGCATGTAAGTAAGTACGATCCAAGAATAGTAGCATAAAGCTAGTGTAGACAGTTCGTTTATGAGAGCAAACCTTACCAATGGAATCAGGAAGTCACCAAAAAATTGAGTACAGCACCCTGTCTCCTTGTGTCCACCCACTGCATTAACCCATCCCAAACTCTTCCTTCTATCTGCTGTGTAAGGCATAAGACAATTTCTTCTCTTTTCTGAACCACCAAGATGAAAATCAGCTTCACGAGGGACCAGCTGTCTCTCCTTCTCCCCCCATCTCTCTCCTCTCTCTCTCTCTCTCTCTCTCTCTCTCTCTCTCTCTCTCTCTCTCTTTCTCTCTGACATAATACAGGTATGTCATCTGACACTATGCAAGGCACTATGAGCGAGTTTTCTCTTCACTCTGTCTTCTCTAGAAATTTAGCTGAAAACCCCAGTTCACACAGTATATCTTGCACATCCAGGTTTTAAAACAACGAAGAGCTTGATATAGTTGATTGGCTCTGTGCACAACTTTTGATCCAATGGGTGTTATTCCTAGGAATACACTTTTTGAAATAATTTAAAAATGGCTCTTGCATATGTTCAATAGATGGAAGTAACTCATTTTGAAAAATACATACATATATTAGAGTTTCCTCAACATGCTGATTTACCAGATTAGTTCTATGGCATGGGAAAAATGAAGAGAGAGAGGGGGAGGATGAAAAATAATACATGTACACACATATGTGCATGAATATTTATGCTTGTGCATATATATATATATATATATATATATATATATATATATATTTCTTTGTGGACACAAACTGGTCCATTTGAAAATGGACCATCTTATTAGCATGCCAGCCTAGCTGATCCAAAGACAAATCTGTTTCTTTGCTCAGTTAAAAATATTTTTTTAAACTGGTGGACTAGCAAGAAGAATAACAAGTGCCTGTATTATTTTTTTTGGGGGGGGGATGTCTCTTGCCCTTTTCTGATCAACAACTCAGAAGTCATATTTCATATCTGGTACAAGTACTTTTGTTTATTTATTCAGGCATTTAGGAAAGACATTATCCAGCAATGTAGGATATTACCCTTACTGAGTGGTAGTGAATGCAGAAATTCAAGTGTGCACAAAGTACTGAGAATACCTAAAGTTTGAACACTTAGCCCTAAGCAGGATACTTAAAACGCTCCTTAAAAGGCTCAGGGGTGCTGAGAAAGAGGAAACAGAAAGAATCCAAGAGCCAGAAGAAAGGGAGAACGTTGCATTGCCACCTTCTGGGCAAGATAGAGTCATGGCATTCATAATCTCACAGTTACCTACACTAAGGGTGGAAACAGGGCATATGTAGGCAAATATGGTGCTGGAGAGATAGCTAAGAGGTCTACATGTAGATTGATAGGCACCAGAAAGAGCAAACAACACTGAGCCTTTCTTGAGCATTTGAAACCTCGAAACCCTTCCTCAGTGACAAACTTCCCCCAACAACACCACATCTCCTAACTGTGCCACTCCCCATGGGACTATGGGGGCCATTTTCATTCAAACCACCACAAAAGTGTTGGACTTCTGGGTGTTTTACACTCTTGCCAGGTTGAGAGAATGGACAGCTTCCACCACAGTTATGACTATCACATTCCTGCAATTCCATAGAAACTTTATGCTTATGTGTTGATGTTGTGCCCAGCAGCACTGTAAATCCAAGGAAGCATAAGCCAAAGCTCTCTGCTTTGTCTCCGTAACTACATAGAGTGAGCCTTCCCTGCAAATTCATCCAGTGGCAGGGCTCAATGTCTCTTACTCTTCTCACACCCACCACTCCCTTCTCAAACAGAAGGGCAGCAACATCTCTGGTCACTGGCAGGCTCAAATATTACTCTCAATGTGTCCTTGCCAACAGTAGGACTCACTGCTTTTCTTGTATTTTCCTTTTATATAACTTGAGTGTGTCTTAGCCTCTCCACCTTGTCTCCATGTTCTCTATGTTGACTGTTAGAATAAGAAGCTTCTGTTTTATATTCCTGAGCGCACTACATCTGAAGTAAGTGCAAGGTGACTTTGTTGTAACTCAGCAGGATTTTAAAAAATGTCCTTTTTTTTCTCCCTTTTTAGGTCCTACGAACACTGTCATTACTGGCTGAACAGTGAATGTGCATAGGTGAGAAAATAGCAGGCATGGACCCTGTAGACGCTTAAGCAACCGTGGACTGCAGGACATCCTTGCTTTGGTTCCAGTCATCCGAAACGGTGTTCTTTATCACAGGTAGGTCCATGGGCTCACATTTAAGAATTTTTCATACACAAGTCTTTCATAGAAAAGTTTCATTTTTTGATCATCCCAGATATATAATACCATGCTCATCTTTCATTTTGAGAAGAGAAGTTACACGTAACCCTCTGAATTAAGCTAATTTATTAGTATAAAATGAGTATTTATTGTGCCTATCTTCTTCAGGAATTCTACCAGTGATTTGTAGTTTATGATTCTCTAGAAAGCCCTCTTTAAATGGTGCTGTGAGATTCTAGCAACTGATTCAACTGTATGCCTCTAGCCACTGAACCTCTCTGGTTCTCAAATTCTAATTTCCTAAAAAGATGTGGAACAGTCCTTTTTTGAAAAGGGAAACAGGTATATTTAAACCTGGGCAAAATAGATAGCAGCAGTTATTGTTTACTCCTCAACTATAATTTCCTCAAGGGGAACAAACTCATTCTCATTGAAGGTTAGGCAATTGATCGAAATGCTCACGTTTACAGAAAAGCCTTCATTCTGGAGCTACTAAGATTATCCATGCAAGGGATATAGGTATTTACCAATTGTAATTTTTTAGTTATTCTATTGTTATTCTATCTTTCTTGGGTATTTCCTAACAAATTTGAAATCTGCCAGAAGTTATAGGTCTATGGTCTTGAAAAGAAATGAGACTTAGAGTCTATTGAACGACAAAGTAAGCCTTCAGGATGTACAGGAAGCCCTAAGGAAGTGGAAGGACTAATACATTTCATGGCTCTATGTAAAACTGCAGCATGGAAGAAAATTGAAAGACTTTTACAGGATAAATCATGGAAGATGACTCACAGACTATTGTTCTGCATGCTCACAGTGTTAAGTCATTGAGGTTGAGAGTGTAAAGCCTATCAATATTAGAGTATCATTTGTATATTGAACCTTGGCACAGTAATACATTTTTAACCTGGAGAATTTTCAGTATTAATAGCTTCACATGGCAAACATTTTTATAGACATGCAACACACACATACACACAGAGAAAGGGAAAGAGAGAGAAAGAGGGGGGTGGCTTTTGCTCATCCCAGATGGGAAACTGACAACAGACCTTAAGGGTGAAGGATTTCTAAGAGAAGAAGAAATGACAAAAAGAAAAAGACAGTTGCATTACTAAAGCACATCCCAGCATGTATGACAGCTCGTCAAAGCAGAAAACCTGGAGCAAATGGAACAACCTGTTGGCAGCTCAACAGGCTGAAGAATGTTGTTTCTGTCTGGCACAGTTGGCCTGAGCCTCTTCCAGGCAGCTCAGCTGGTCTGCTTTTCATTTAGGCAATCAGTCCCATCTCCACTTCTTGGAGGCAGGACTTGTCTGAGACTATTCCTAGTTTTTTGTCTTGCCTTTGCTTCTTTCTAAGGACTATGTATATCTGAGAGTAAACATTATCACTCTTTATGGCTTACTCTTCCAGAGACAGGGACCTAGTGGATCTCATCAATTTCAGTGACTTCCTGAAACTTTTTTACTTACTTGCTGTTTTAGTGAGCTTTTGTTCTGGATGGAATGTTTCAGTCTCAGAGACTGGTATAAAGCAGAAAAATGCAAGATTTCACTTTAAAATTTATGTCATAGAGTATGTTTTATCACCTTAAAAGTGAGTATATAACCGCCATTGATTTTCATCACTTTGGCTCATTCTATAATACAAATAGAGAGAAAAAAATTTATCTTTATGTATATATATATATATATATAATTTATGTATTGATATGTATTGATGAGTTATACCTGGACATGAGTTAACCATCTTTCAGCATGCTTTGCCTTTCCTGTTTTACTGGCCTCTCCTTCTCATGGGATTTATGTCATTATAGTGATTTTTTTTTAAATCCCTCGCCACTTTGCTTTTATCTGCATTGCATGAGTCAGATCAAGGCCGAGTCAAGATCAAGAGTCCCACCACCACTTGTCAGTTCTCAATATTTCATGGTTTGAGCTAAAACATTTCATTCTGAACAAATCTCTATCTCTATACCCTTGAACTGAAATTTAGACCTCACCCAGCTAAACTAATTGGATTCCTTAAATAGCAAGCACATCTATTGTTTCTACCAGTTCATAAAATTTTAGATGCATCTCATTACCTTAATTTTAAACTTGAGGTGCATAAAGTTTTCATCTCTGCAGCTAAGGATTATGGTTGCATGACATTAGAACAGACATACTTGAGTGTATCATGAATGAAATTGCTGCAATTTTTTAGACTGTATTTATTTGTGCATTTGTATGGATGGATGGGTATGGGTATTTGTATAATTGTGTGGATGGATACATGCCATTGCATGCTTGTGAAGCCTAGAGGACAACTCATGGACTATTCTATGCTTGTGGTCCACAGGATCATACTCAGGTAGTGACAAGTGTTCTTGCACTCTGAGACATGTTGTCTGCTCAAGTCATTGCATGTTTAAAGTATATATATTTGCAGGAGATGGTAATACTTGGCCTGTGTGTTAATTAGCATTTGTAACGAAATTCCAAAGGCTTGGAGTTCTCAAGGCTCTGCAGAGGTATAAAGGCAAGAGATACAAGGTGGAAACCATTGGTGGTAGGTGCGGGATTCCTCACTAGAAAGTAACTTTTCTCCAAAAGAAATCTTTCTGCCTAGTAATAAGAAAGCAAAGCTCACATGTAGTATGATAGAACAGACATGGGAAAGTTTCCAGACTAGTTTGGGTTGATGAAATGAATAAAAATACTCCTTTAAAAAAAATTTCAAGGGGAAACTTTCTGAGTGGTTTTCTTTCCTGAGGGAAAAAAAGCTGCCTACTAACACAGTTTCATCACTGGCTCCAGGGCATTATCGTTTATTTTAGCCAATTAAAATAACAATTACGGCAGGAGATGCTTACTGGAGCAGCCCTCTGCTGCTGGAGTCCCCACTTCGCCTGGGTCCATTAAAATCCTTCGACTTGAGTTTTCATACTGCAAAGCATACTTTACTTTGTCAAATGATCATGTCCAAGAACTTAGGAAAATATCTTCTGTTCACTCCTTTTTAAAAATTTGTTTTCTTGAAAGTTTAATGGATTTTTTTCAACTTATCATATTATGTCCTTTTTATCTTTACAAAATTTTAGTTGGGAATTGTTTACGCCACCCAAATTATTGTTATACAGGATCCAACACCATGCTTGCTTTAGTCTGACATGGGGACTAAAGGTTGTGCTGTGGTGTAGTAAAATTTATTCCATAATGGATTCCTAGTGTTGGCAGACTCATTGCTGATGGCAAAATGATGATTCCAAGAAACCTAACTTGTCATATGAAAAATGCCAATGATAATGCATCTTAATATTTCTTTTGCATTTAAATTACTGTTTTTAAAGGAGAGAAATGTGAATTTGGTGGGTTGTTTGTCTCAACAAATAAACATATATCAGGATGTGCAAACTAGTAATTAGGTACTTTTCTCTATTTTTGACACTGCTGGAAAAAAGTTTGAATAAAGACTCTAGGGAGAAAGTTTTGCTATTTCAATCTTCTTCTCAAAAACCAGACCTCCCATTGGAAAATTAGTGTTTATGTCTGAACCAAAGAAGCAAGTGTTTGGCCATTCTGCACAAATGTATTTATAATAATAAATATTCTTAGTGCTATGTACATTACACAACCTGGTATTCTAGTTTTGGTGTTCTCGCCTCATTTATTTGAAATAACATTGATATAAAACTAGTGATGCTGACACACACCCTTTAATCTCAGCAGCTGGGAACTGGAGAAAGGCCATTTTAAGTTGCTTTCTATTGCTTTGATAAATACCATGACCAAAAGAAACTGAGGAAAGAATGATTTATTGGGTTTGTATTTCAGGGTGCAGTGCATCATTGAGGGGATAAAGGCAGGTACTCAAGTCTGGAACTGGAGGTAGGAACTGAAGAAGAGATCCTAAAAAATGGCTGATGACTGTCTTGCTTCCCCAGCTGCTCATCCTACTTTCTTATGGACGCCAGGACCCCCTGCTGGAAGTGGCATTCCATAGTGAGCTGGGCCTCCCTATAGAAGTCTCCAATTGAGAAAATGCCACATGGGTTTTACTCTATGTCGCGCTTACAAAAGTGCTTCCTCAACTGAGCGTCTCTCTTTTCAGATGTCTCCTTTATTGAAATTTGACCAAAACACTAAGTAGTATACCATGTGATCAGAGTTCAAATACCAAACAAAACAACAGAGAGAAAGGTATAACATTTATATTTGCTCTATATTCTTGAGAACCTTGAAATACAGAAATTATTAGAGCATACCTGCTTTGTCTAGAGTCCAAATGAAGGAAGGTAGAAATCAAGTAGGTTTCAGTGGGGCGTTATAGTTCACAGCTGCACACGGACATGCTCACATGTGGAAGTTTCTAGCAAACCCAGATTAAGAAAATGCCTCCAATGTATTATAACCTTTTAAAATTTGTATCTAAAATAATTTACCAGATTTTTTTAATATGGTGTGTGTGTGTGTGTGTGTGTGTGTGTGTGTGGTGGGTTTCTGTTCTCTCCTTCCTTCATGTGTGCCATAGGTCTGCCAGTTTGGACAAAAGAGCCTTTATTAAATGTCATAACTGATTAAAGTATATTTTCTCATTAGAATATTATAATCTTACATGGGTATGGCTTTATTTGCTCATAGGCTAATTTTATATATTTATTATTTATTGACTTATTGTGAGTCTGGCTGTAGTGTTGGAAACTAGTGCTTAAAGAATAGAATAAAGCACCCAACCAGCACTCATGGAATTCAATTGTTTTATAACTGTTCTTTTGCTGCCTAATTTTTATACTATTTCACTTTGTAGCCCCCTTCTTTTGATACCGTTTTCTTTAAAGGATACTAGCATAATTGATTGTACTGTACTCAAAGCAGGCAAATACTGTAGCCGACTCCATTTTACTGAAATGACAGGAACTAAAAAAAGTGAGCTTATCTTTCATTTGTGACGAGGAGGGTAGATCAGGAGAATAGTGGTTTTGTTCTTTGAAGGATGGGAGTGGATGGTATGTCAGTCTGCAGATTCAATTATTACACAGAAAGATGGTTTGTCAAGATCTAGAGAGGACAAAGAATGGCTTATGAAGAAGGAACGAGTAAGATCAAGAAAGTGGAAGAAAAGCAGGAACAAAGGCAGGGAGAGCGAGTGACAGAAACGGCGAGACAACAATCAAAACATATATCTTGCTACGTTAGATATAACACACCTCCTCAAGGCAAGGCTTTATGAAGCCATCAGTTATAAAAATTACTTCACAGTGCTATTGGCAGAGGAATTGGAATTTTGTATTATTAGTTTGGTTATAAATGCACACTGAGATGGAGGAAAGACCAGGTGGAGAGCAAAGTAATAATTTTATTATATTAATTTGCATCCTGAAGATGACCTGTCCTTGCAGCCTATCGCTGTAGCTTTCAATTCAGTTGAGGAGCCAAAGAACATAAATTTGAAATATATGAAAAACACGTTCAGAATTAATGCAAGTTTTTCTTCTTCAGCCTCCCATTCCAGTGATGAGTTCAATTTTGTGGATTTTGAAACTGCTTTCCTAGTAATTTTGAAAAAAAGAATGCTTCTTCTGAGACCATGATCAATTATACATATAAGGAAAAAGAAGAAATATCATAACAATAACTAGTTGTTCTATTTACTATGCTTTGAAATTTGTTTTTATATCAGACAGTCAAAGAACAATAGGAATTTTAAATATGCTAAAACATATTAAATAATATACACTATTTTGAATATGTATCAAAATTTTTGTAGAGTTTTTAAAGTATTTTATGTAAACAATTTCTGTTTTTTTATTAAAGCTAAATGTGGTCCATTAAATGAGACCATGTGAAAACACTTAAGAATAAAGGCATAGACACACACAGCTTTGGTTACAGAGTCTGAGAATAGACAGCCAAAAACTGTATAGCACCCTTGTTTAAAAGACAGATTTTTAGACTTACTCTGGCTTTAGTCTTTTGGTATTATAATTATAACTTTATAACAAATATAAAGTCTAAGAAGTTAAAATTACATACAATAATGTTTGTTCAGAAGTCTGTGCCTTGAACGATCTTCAAGTGGTTTTAGACAGCTATCGAGGAGATAATTCAAGATATTGTCTTTCATCATAGCCTGGAAATACTGTCATTTAAGACTGCTTAGGGAACTAGAAAAAAATCTCTTACATTGTGTTCCCTTCACTGGGGGGGATTGTACCCTAGCACAGGACTAGCCAATGAAATGGAGTAACACCAAAGCAAGTAAACCAAATAAAGACAGTCACACTGGACTGTTAATGATCACTCATTCAACACTCAGTGAGTGACTAAAACACACAATATGGAGTTTGAGCACTGTGGTTTCAGTATTGAGGGTAAAATAACTGAATTCTCCAGCACTCCATTAAAAAATAAAGCTTGAATGTAATTCATTCAATAAACACCTGCAGAGTTCTTAATTTTTCCGATACTTGGGCCTAAAATATTGTTTTCATTGATTCTTCTGCAAAATACACTCAGTAATCTTTTCTGAAGTAAGGGACTCAAGAGACTCTTAATATCTTGGGAAAAATGGAATGAAAACATAATTTTTAAGTTATTTAGTAATTTAGGGAATGCTTACCTACAAATTATGTAAAACAATTGGTTTTTCACTTCATTCTTAATTATATAAGAATTAAGTAAGACTTGGCAAAGGCTGTTTATAAACTGAATTTCCCAAGTGTTTTCAATTTGTAGCCTCAGTTCCTTACCAGGGAACACTGTGTTTTTAAGTTTAAAAATATTCATTCTTATACTTTTAATAAGAGTGAATATTTATAAAATATCAAAAGATATAAATTTGACTTGGCAATTACCTATATTGTTACTAATAGCACAGACCGGATGACCATATTGCTTTCCTATTAAAAAATGCAGCATCAAAGTATTTGTAGACTCCCTCCTTCACTTATTAAAATTAGAATTATTTTTACTATAATCCATTAAATAAAATCTTTGTGATACTTATTCTAAATGGTGCTTAACGTTACCAAGAATAATCTACATTAGGTTCCAGTGTCGTTACAGCAAATACTTGAAAGAAATTAGCTAAACATTTTGGACCACTTATTTGATGCAAAGTATGTCAGGAAACAGGAGTGATAGCGGCATATTAAAAAATAGAATAAACTGTTCCTATAACACAACAACCCAAATCAACCAAATGTATAAGTTCTTCATGGAAAAGTGTTGTGAGGAAATAATAAGCTATGGCTTCCCTGAACTTTTAAGGACCATGTGTTAGTGGCACACTTAAAACCTTATCAATTACCTTCATACTTTAATATTCATATTAAAGGTAGATGCATGTTTAAGCTCATTTCAAAAGCATGTTGAGTTGAAATGAAAGCAGAATATTTAAAGGCATAATGAAAAAGAAGTAACAGACAATTAAGAATTTAAAGGAACCTTGTAATAGAATTTCATGTGAAATGTTTACAATAGCTTTGTTGAAAAGATGTAAAATACCTTAACTAAATGTCCAAACATTAGCACAACATTTTCTATATTAGAATAACCAGCTTATTTATGTTTGTCTACTTTCCAGCCAGTGATAATGTGGATCTTTAAGCTTTACCCTTTTTCTTTCTTTCTTTTTTTTTTTTTTGAAAACCTTAACTACTACTCTTTCCTAACGTTAAATTAAAAAAAAAATCATTCTTTAAGAACAGTTACGATTATCAAAATGTTGTGGAGCTACTGGAGCACAGGCCTATTAGAGGAGACTGAATCTAGCAAGGAAATGGGGAGACTGACATCAGCAGAGCAGGGGTAGGGGAGACAATATACATGGGATGGGAGCCTGATAAGAGAACAAGGCAGTGCTTTGCAACACGACATAACAGGATTCCTGCTCAGACAGGCCAGGGGGTCCACGGGAGCTAGAAGATGGCAGGACTGAAAAGGTTGTTTAAATATCAAGGGCAGTAAGAAATGGAAGGTAGAGGATTCCACTCGACAGACTCAGGATATTTGTTAAAACTACTCTGCAAACAAGGAGCCCTAGGACTGGGTCTGATTTTTAAACAAATTTAGAGTTTGGCTAAGGGAAGACTCTTAGTTAATGCTATGCAAATGTTGGTGCTCTGGATGAACTACCAGAGCATTGTTCAACATCTGTGCCTTCCAGAGGTGCCAGCATATCACAGGGATGAGAAGATACTGACGTAAACCACAGGGAAGCATCAAGAGCCTTCACCATACAGCCTAGTAAATGCCAGTGCTGTCTGTCTGTCTTCCCCATCCTCATTTTTGGATTACACCACCGTTGTTTTCTCTCAACCATAACTCTTGTCACATTTACCTGTCTATGGTCAAGCGCCTTGAGCACAGCGTGGAACTAAGCAGCAAATATTAAAATTGCTCTTCTTCAATGAGATCCCCACAGCTTTGTCAACTCATGTACCTTGTATAGACATTCTAAACTTGGGTGATCAACACCTACGTAACCATACTTGATTTGACTGGATTGTTTTAAACCAAAGAAATCTACACCCTGCAAAGAAAACTAATATCTGATGGAATACTCACTAGATTATAAAATTCTTGAGAAAAAAAAATAAGCCTTAGCTCTTGTTTTCTCAGCAACAGGCACAGAAGAGTAGACCTGCATAAACTTTGTTGGAATAATACCTGGCTTAATAGCCAATAACGGGATTTTAATAATTAGGAATAGGAGACGTAGAATCAAAGCCTTCCTGAACCTGCTCAGGTAAATCAAATACCAATGCGTTAGGATAGTAAAGGGTATCATAGAGAGACTGGCGAAACAGACAGCAACACTTCACCCTAAAACAGCCAGAAACCTGTGAGATTTGTGAGCTTTTCAACAGAAACTCAAATATTAAAATGCTCCTCCTTAGTACTCAGCAAATATTACTCTAATACTCCAACCTTTTAAGAAAACTTTCTGTGTCTGATTGGTCTGTCACATGATTGCCTGCGTATGGCCTTCGTATTCCGTTTCCAAATCTTCCATTATTCTTTGTCTTAGAATTTTCTTCTCTATGAGGATGAGAAAGTTTGTAAGTTAGCATTGTGTATTAGCACCGCAAATTAGTTACAGATGGAAAAGGAAGCCACAGGAATTCAAAGACGCCAGTGATCCTTTACATTATTGAACCTGCTATTCTTTGCAATTAGGAGATGGTATCAATCATTAATTAGAGGAGGAACCCAAAGTGAACAGTGTGAGGTATCTCCATGGGAACACAGCTAGCTTACTCGGAAAGAGGGTGAATGATAAGGGTGTATGAAACCTGATTTAGTGTGCATCTTTATAAACCTGATTGAGGAAACGAATGTGGGTAAAAACCAAGTAATGCACATTTTAATTCCTGTCTCTAAATCAATTTCCCTCTCTCAGCCTTTTCTCTTATGTCTTTGGTGACGGGTGTCTGCTGAATGTACAGCCTGTCCTGCACTACTCATGGCTGTCATACGTCCTCCCTACCTGTAACATCAAATGCGGAAACAAAAAGCAGGTGTGCAGAGTTCGCTGAGCTTCCCTAGAAGCTGCTACTGTCCCGTAGAGTGGGTGAAAGTATCCTCCTGGCTTTTCCTTTAGAGAAACCTTTTGGCTTCTGCCTCCAGACTTGAATGAGCCTCTAAAGAGTAGGAGTGAAAACTAAAAGCATTTTGTTGTTTTTGTTGCCAGGGGGAGACAGTTGTTAAGTGGTACAATAGGATGAGGAGTAGGGAATTAATGAAGAAGGAAGGAAAACGGAGCTGTGATGGACTTAACAGTCTGGGACTTTTCGAACAAGCTGTCGTGTGTTTTTCTCCCATCTGCTGGGAAATTGGAAATACCACCTTGCTGCTGACGTGCACAGGGAAAAAGTGCCGCTTGTCTCATCCTCACACGCCATTTACACTGTACCTGATAGCAGAGCAGAAACATTTACACCCATCTCGATGACATAATGTAAGTGCTTCCGATCTTCCTATAAATCCCGAGAAAGCGACATGATGTGGGCAATTGGAGATCACCTGGATGTGGTCAGAAAGAAAAGAAAGAAAGAATTTTGATAGAATTTGTGAATATAAGAGCTTAAGGAACTCAAGCAAATACCATTTCTTGGCTAGACTAATTCCTTTATTTCAATGAGTACTGTTGTCTGACAAAGGATTTTTATCTAGTTACAAGTTGCTATGGTTATCCTGTGATGGACATGGCACTAAGGTCTCATGGCATGTGATCTGATCTATTCTTCTTTGCCAAAAGGAGATATTCTCCATATCTGTACTTTTCCCAGGGGTATTAAATGTAACAGTATCACCCAGATAACAGCTGCTATAAATAATAACTATGTAGCACTAGCAGGAACCAGGCACACTCCCATTGTCAAGACACAGGAACTACTCTAAGAATTTTATATATGCCATGTAATAATCATGATAGCCTCTGCGTTGGAATTTATATTTAACAGGAGAATTGAGTCACAGAAACACTAATCAGGTTCCCCAGCCATCCCCAGTACTTTATGCTTACGAGATATAAACAGCAACAACAACAAAAAAAAAACCTGTGTCATTCCAGGACAAAAAAGATCATGTCACAGGTGACATTCATAAGCTATAAAATAACGTTTACATTGTATCTCCAACTTATATTTGCCAAGGGAAATTTTTACTTCCCTTCTATACCAGCTTTGCAAATATAGACCCTGGATATAGCTACTTAGTCTTCATTTCCTGGTTGTAATGTAAAAATTGCCCTACTACCATCGATTAGAACAATTTATAAGTCAAGTGTTCTTTATGACTAAATCCTACAGATTCTTTGTCTAATTAATGTTTTGTGTTGTAACTCTCATACTTATAGCTCATCTGTTACTCTAGCTTTAGGTACTGAATTATGCTTACATTCATGCAAAGACACGTAAACATTTGATAGATAGATGATAGATAGATAGATAGATAGATAGATAGATAGACAGACAGATAGATAGATGATAAATAGATAGAAGATCGAAAATAGATTAGATAGATGATAAATAGATAGAAGATAGAAAACAGATGAGAGATAGATAGATAGATAGATAGATAGATAGATAGATAGATAGATAGATAGATAGAGGAGAGAGAGATTGGGTAATTGTTAATGCATCCCAAAAACATTTTGTTGCTTAAAATGAATGTGATTAAAAACCAGGGCAATACCCCTAGATATGCAGGGTGAGAAATAAATATTCCAAAATTCACCAACGAAAGTGTAACTTGCACATCTTGTAGTTCTTGCTCCAATAGCTTGGAGTTTATAGATTCCTCTTCATAGAAATAAATAAGGCAGTTGAAGGCTAGACCTCGGGGGAAGAATGTAGCACAGAAAAGGAAATGTGTACTCTACCCCTCTTAAAAATAATGATAGGTTCCCCTAGAACCTGCTTAAGTAAGTGACACTCAGAGGAATAGATTACTATTCTGTGACATATGGCGCACTGGTATTGCAGTTGTATTGTAGAGATTATTACTGTCAGCAAGATTTTATAGTTATTGCCTTGTCAAAGTTGGTGCTTAATCACTATCATCAGGGCTGTCTTCATGTTTTACCTCCTCCCCTATCCCGAACGCCTGACCTGGGTGTCATCCGAAGGGAAACACGTGTGTGCTGTCCCGTTATTTCATTTAGATATATGTTTCGGAGGGATGTGTGAAAGATGACATTATGAGACAGGAAGGAGCACTCATCCCAGGGAGTGGAATTTACAGCCTGTAATTATTGATCCAAGGAGGCTTAAGATGGGTGCATTTGTGAAGACACCCATAAAACTGCCTTTGAGATGAGCGATGACTGAGGGTGCAGGTGTTTCCTCTTCTTCCTGAGAGCAATTAGAAGGCCAAATTATTTCCACTGTTACCTAATAAGGCAACAAGTATCACCTGATGAAGTTAATTCCAGGTGCTATTAATGTAAACACAGCGCCATTGAAGAGGACTAGCATTGCTCAGAGCTTACAAAGAGGCACAGAATACAAACCACCCGTCACCTTACAATTCCCCAGACAAGGGGACATGGAAGTGTGTTAATCATCACCTGTCATTTGACTCTAATTATGTTTATTTTATTAACAAAAAAATTAAAATCAGTTAACCATTTTTGGTAGGGACCAGTTCCCCTTACCATATGCCCACAGTTTTTCAAAACTAACGCATTCTGGTGTTTTTCTAATCTATAATATTTTTATTCGTTTTTTTTTTTTTGGAGAAAACAACTCCATTTCCTCCAACCCTTTCCAGCCTCCCATTTGAAATATGTCTGTTTGAGAGGTTTGATGGTAAAAGTAACAGATGTGGGCTCTTTTCCCCTCTGTTTGCTACAATTGACCTCTTTCTCAGCACATTAGACTCAGACTCAAACATAAATTGCAAGGTGTTGTGAATAACCTGTGCACCACTTTGGGCTTTGCTGGTTAGAGCTGTACTTTCCCAGGATCTCAGCACATCGCACCTCCTAAAAAGCCCAGAGAGACAAATTTCTCATTTGTGGAGCGCAGCAGGTCAGCCTTTTCCATATGCTCAAGATTTGTGGCTCATGTCATAGGCAGCCTCTTCTCATCCTTCAAGTCCTAACAGTTTAGGAACCTTAAATCCCCTTGAACCCAGATTAAATGGGTTCTGGAGAACACATCATGGTGTTTGTGGGCCTGTATCTTCCCCAAATACAGTGATCTGGAGTCCTGATAGAGAATCACTTGACGATCTTAAGAGCACAGTACCAGCTTTTGGTCTATTTATCACCAAACGTGGTGTGTGGAGGTGGTTATGGATATATGCATATGTATGTATAATTGAGATGCATATTTGTATCATTTTACTCTCTTGGCAAGCACAATTCAAGACCAGGCTTTCTCAGCCAAAATAAGATTCCTGATATAAGCATAATTCTGCATCTCTTTCTTGCCAAGGATGGGGAAACATAGAGATGATCTCTCTATACTGAGCTAAATCTGCAAATGTTTTATGACTTTCTCTGTGCAATGTGCTCTGAAGAGAGGAAGTTCCCAATCTATGTATCATTTAGACTCCTTTGCACCAGGATCCATAAGATAGGAAGACATTTGACATGTGCTAGCTCACCTTAAAGATGTTCTATGTTTCTTGATTGATAATATTAATCCCTTTTATCATTTGATGCTCTTCTTCGTTTAAGGGTAATTTAAATTATTTCTAGATCAGGGTCTTTTATTCAATTGGTGTTAAACAGGAACTACATTCTAAAGACTTTAAGTATTTAACCCCCTCTGTCCCTGATAACACCTTAGCAAAAAGTCCCTCTGACCAATCTCCAGGTGTCTGTACTCTCTTCATGCCGTACCACAGCAATGTATTGCTGGTTAGCGCGGTTTTCCCTGCTTAGAACTAATGGTTCCAAGGAAAGGAGAAGGTATTTCCCCTTCTTGATATTTTCTCTGACTTGTTTTGATCAGATGCTGTGATCTTTGTGTCAAGCTTGAGAGTTTTCCGTTTTGTATATCAGTAAGTTTGTATTTGTTGTTTTGCATTCTGTTGCTACTGGAAGTTGAGCATTTTCTTTTATATTTGTCTGTTGGTTGTTTATGATTGTTTAGAAAGTTTTTAAGAGTATATCTTTTCAATTTTTATCTAATTTAATCTTTATCTATGAAATGTATGGGTTCACTCTGATCAGTTTTTAAGTCCTATAGTTCTATCGTTTATGTATGGATGGCAGTGCATGAAGGCAATGATACATTTGACTTTTGTTTTTCAGAATCATATTTATTATGTTCTCAATCATCTCTTATAAAAACTTCCTCCATCTCATCTGACTATGAATTTACCTTGTGCATTCTCATGCAGATTTAAGTCAAACATACTCTATCATGAATTACTTTGACAAGTTCTATCTCCTAAGGAAAAGTCTTCTCCTCTTCTCAGCCTCTCTGACACCAGATATGAAAGTTATTAATTTTTAATACCAACTAAGTCTACAACTCTTTGTAAATAAACGAGTACCCAATGGCTCAGATTCATAGGGGCCCACTGTCCTGATGTCTAATGGTGTTATCTGTTTAAAACCTTCACTTCTGTGGCTTTTTTAGCATAAGAATATGTTCGGGAGAAATATCTTATATAAGAACATAGCTCTTTTATTCTCACATTCAGTGTATTATATATGAACTTTCAACAAATTATCTCTCTCATTGCTGATGAAATACACACTGTGTATTATATGAACCTTTCACCTGCATGTTTACACATTTCAGTAGTGTACTTTCCTAGAATTTCAAAACACAGGGTATTATCAAGTGCAAAATATTTCACTCATTCCTATTCTCTTTTGATTATCTTAATTTTTAACCTATTTAAAACACCTCAGCATACAATAATACTTTTACTTTATCCTGAGTAAAGCTAACACATTAGAAGATGCCGTCTCTAAATGCTTACTTTGTCGCTAAGCCTTACATTTCACTCTATATATTAATGACTCAAAACTTGCTAGTGTTAGTCTATTAATTTTATAATTGGATTCACTCAAATACTTGCAATTTCTACTTGGTTGTTTTATTTTCCCTAATTTTATTGAGAAAAAGTCTTTTGAAATATGTGAGTGTGAGGCAGAGATACCTAGATGATTCGACATTTAAGAGCAGTGGTTCATTGTCCATAGAACGTAGGTTCAATTCCTAACACCAGTATGGTGACTTGCTTCCTTTTATAGTGACATTTTGCCATCACAGAGTATCTGACACCGTCTTCTGCACTCATTCGGCATGTGTGTGATGCACAGAAATAGGACAATGAAACCTGAGTTCATAAAGTGGGGGAAATTCTTAATGTTTCATAAAGAATTCTATTTTAGTATGTAGTTGCTTTATTTTCATTAGCTTTGAAATAGCGGTACATGCACATGTTAGAAGTTGAAGGACCTCAATAACTTTAGCATAAAAATTACACCACATATATGCATTATGAAGTCAGTTGTTTGCTCTTTTAAGAAGTAAATACTGTTTATTCCTGTGAATGTTTAAATTATCATGTTTCCCTAAGACACTGAGGTATCAGCTCACTAGTCTCTCCATCTACATGTTTATTGTCAGTACCAATGTTTCTGTGTACAAATGCTGGAATGCTGCATGCCCTGTTTGTCATAATAATTTTAAAAATCCACCTTGCGGTGATGTTCTTTTGAAACAACGGCATGTGATCCATTAAACTGTTTGCTTCATGTTTGATAGGGATATTAAGTTCAGGGTGGTAATTGACATGACTGGCTTTAATCACAGTTCCTAGTTTTGTGTTGTTTATGTCTGCGTTTCATTTCATGTGAGAAAAGCAACATATTTAGGAAAGCTCCCATTCCTCAAGCGTATTTTCAAGCAAGTTTGGTTTGTGAAGAAAATTTAGGACTCCCAGAAGATGATCAATGACGAGGGAGGTCATAGAAGATAAGGAAGGTCATAGAAGATAAGGAAGTCTGTGGAAAATCCCCGTAGCACCAATAAGGATGGAGTTCTCCGGATCATGTGTGCTTAAAGCATCACATGGTGTCCCTGCTTTAGAAAAGCTTAAGTAAAATTTCCTTAGCAAATATTTTGTCAGTTGTTCTATGCTGCTAAACCAATTTCAAAGACATTAAGTGATTGGATTTATTTATTTATTTATTTATTTATTTGAAATTTCCACCTCCTCCCTGCCACCCTTTTCTCTCCCCCTACCCATCTCCCCCTCCCTCTCTAGTCCCAAGAGCAGTCAGGGTTCCCTGCCCTGTGGGAAGTTCAAGGTCCTCCCCACTCCATACAGGTCTATAAAGGTGAGCATCCAAACAAACCAGGCTCCCACAAAGTCAGTCCATGCAGTAGAATCAAAAGCCAGTGCCATTGTCCTTGGCTTCTCAGTCAGGCTTCATTGCCAGCCACATTCAGAGTGTCCATTTTAATCACATGCTCCATCACTTTCAGTCCAGCTGGCCTTGGTGAGCTGGTGAGCTCCCATTAGATCAGTCCCACCGTCTCAGTGAGTGAACGCACACCTCGTGATCCTGACTTCCTTGCTCATGTTCTGCCTCCTTCTGCTACTCATTTGGACCTTGGAAGCTAAGTCCAGTGCTCCAATGTGGGTCTCTGTCTCTATCTCCATCTATCACCAGATGAAGGTTCTATGTTGATATGCAAGATATTCATCAGTGTGGCTATGGGACAAGGCCTGTTCAGGCACCCTCTCCTCTGCTGCCCAAGAAACAATCTGGGACCTCTCCTTGGACCTGGGAACCCCTCTAGAGACAAGTCTCTTGCAAACCCTAAAATGGTTCCCTTAATTAAGATATTTACTTCCCTGCTCCCATATCCACCCTTCCTCCATCCCACCCATCCCATTTTCGCAAGCTCTCCTGAATCCTCCCCTTTTCCCTTCTCTCTACCCATCTCCCCTTACATCCACCCCCCTACACCCTCGTGCACCCAAGTTTTGTCTGGCAATCTTGTCTATTTCCAATATCCAGGAGGATAACTATATAATTTTTATTTGGATTCACCTTCTTATTTAGCTTCTCTAGGATCACTAATTATAGGCTCAATGTCCTTTAATTATGGCTAGAATCCACTTATGAGTGAGTACATACCATATTCCTCTTTTGGGGTCTAGGTTACCTCACTCAGTAAAGCGTTTTCTATTTCCATCCATTTGCATGCAAAATTCAAGATGTCATTGTTTTTTACCACTGAGTAATACTCCAATGTGTATATGTTCCACACCTTCTTTAACCATTCTTCTATTGAGGGGCGCCTAGGTTGTTTCCAGGTTCTGACTATTACAAATAGCGCAGCAATGAACATAGATGAACAAATGCTTTTGTAGTATGATAGGGCATCTCTTGGGTATATTCCCAAGAGTGAAATTGCTGGGTCCTGAGGGAGGTTGACTCCCAGTTTCCTGAGAAACCGCCACACTGATTTCCAAAGTGGCTGCACAAGTTTGCATTCCCACCAACAATGGATAAGTGTTCCCCTCACTCCACATCCTCTCCAGCATAGGCTATCATTGGTGGTTTTGAGTTTAGCTATTCTGACAGATATAAGATGGTATCTCAAAGTTGTTTTGATTTGCATTTCCCTGATCTCTAAGGAGGTTGAGCATGACTTTAAGTGTCTTTTGGCCATTCGAACTTCTTCTGTTGAGAATTCTCTGTTCAGTTCAGTACTCCATTTTTTAATTGGGTTAATTAGAGTTCTAGTGTCTTGTTTCTTGAGTTCTTTGTATATTTTGGAGATCAGACCTTTGTCTGATGAGAGGTTGGTGAAGATCTTCTCCCAATCAGTAGGTTGCCTTTTTGTCTTACTGACAGTGTCCTTTGCTTTACAGAGGCTTCTCAGTTTCAGGACGTCCCATTTATTCATTGATTCTCTTATTGTCTGTGCTACTAGGGTTCTACCTAGGAAGTGGTCTCCTGTGCCCATGTCTTGTAGACTACTTCCCACTTTCTCTTCTATCAGGTTCATTGTGGTCAAATTAATATTGAGGTCTTTAATCTCTTTGGACTTGAGTTTTGTGCATGGTGATAGATATGGATCTATTTTTATTCTTCGACAGGCTGACATCCAGTTAAGCCAGCACCATTTGTTAAAGATGCTTTCTTTCTTCCATTATATAGTTTTAGCTTCTTTGTCGAAAATCAGGTGTTAATAAGTTTGTGGATTAAGATCTGGGTCTTTAATTCGATTCCATTGTTAAACATCTCTGTTTTTGTGCCAATTCCAAGCAGTTTTCATTACTGTAGTTCTGTAATAGAGTTTGAAGTCAGGAATGGTAATGCTTCTGGAAGGACTTTTATTGTATAGGATTGTTTTGGCTATCCTGGATTTTTTGTTTTGCCATATAAACTTTATTATTGTTCTCTCAAGATCTGTGAAAAATTTTGTTGGGATTTTGATGGGGATTGCATTGAATCTGTAGATTGCTTTTGGTAGAATTGCCATTTTTACTATGTTGATCCTCCCAATCCAAGAGCATGGGAGATTCTTCCATTTCCTGGTATCCTCTTCAATGGATTTTTTTTTTAAAAAAAAAATGCTTCTTGTAAATTATCTTTACTTGTTTTGTTCGGAACTAAATCTGTATAGTTCCTGGTACGGTTGTCTTTAAAGTGAGAACACTTAAATAAAACTTAAACACTCTAACTTTAAAAGATAATTTCAGCTTTCTTGGTCTGAGTAGGATCTCATCAGGCCACAGAAAATGCAGAGTCCTGGATTCATGATGTTGGTAAACTGCTTTGATTCACAGGTGAAATGACAGTGGAGTAAGTTAGCATACAGCACTCGGAGTAAGGCTACATTTAGAACAGATGTAGTAAAATTAGAGAATTTTGAAGCATTTTTTTTATTTAAAAAGCATCTTCTACCGCTCGTGTGAGTGTTTTGTCTGAATGTATGTATGTGTGCCTTCTGCATATGTGTTGTCTACAGAGCCCAGCAGGGTGTGTCAGATACACTGAACATGAGATACTCATGGTTGTGACCTACCATATAGATTCTGGGAAGTGAGTTAGAGTCCTCTGCCAGAACAGCAAACATTGGTAAAGGCTAAGCCATTTACCTCTCCAACCTGTGCAGTTTTTTGTTTGTTTTGTTGTTGTTTTATGTATGTGGTTTTGATTAAATAATAGAAGAGATATGTTCATAAACGACTCCATGACATTCATTTGCATGTTGTGAATATTAAGTTTTAACAAAATGCTAAGGTATAAATTGTGCTAAAGAATACATCTTTTTCTTCACTCCACAGCCCAAACTGAGTAGGTTTTGGTGGTCTCTGTAGTCAATGCAGTCCACAGATTAAACACTCAAAGGAATGACAAAGAGAATGTGGCTGGCAGTGATTGGGTAAATATCAACATGACAGGTTTGGGGTCTTTTGCCACAAGCTCAAATGTCAAAAAAAAATAATAAAGAAACCAATCATTGCCTACCAAATGATAAATAATTCTGATAAAGAAAATTTAAAGAGAAAAATAAAAGTTTGCAATATCAAGATACTATAAAAAGTAGCCCATCAAATTCTAGGAAAAATCAGCTATTAACTTAAAATTAAAAATTAAAAAAATATTATTTAAGAAATTTCTTGTATGCCTGACTTTTTACACAGTCAATGAATGAAGACAAAATCATTAGCCCTCCTTACAGATTTAGTATTCAGTAATTCTATTTGGAAAGGTTGAAAACAACAGAAAGAGCATAATCAAAATCAAAGAATCCAATCAACATGAATTGAATGTGAAGCATAGCTTGCCTGTTTTTGATAAGAGGTGATGGGGTGTGCATGTTGCTGTTTTATCATTAAGGATAAGAAAAAACTTCTGGCCCTAAATTCTACTTTACTTTGATCATGTCTACCTTAACTTGCAATTAAAAAGATCACACAATAAAGGATTTGATGTTTCTATTGACTTGCTAATCAATTGTTTATTTGCCTTAGACATACCTACTTTCTCCAAAAGCCTGGCCTAATTTTCATAGCCTTGATTAAACTGAGCACCAAATTAAAAGGTTCGTTTTTTTCTTTAGTTCTCTACACGTGACTGATTTAGAGGTGAACAAATATACAGAAGAAACAAATCCATCTCTGAGTGATATTTCCTTGCCAGGTTTAAGTATTTGTCAAAACAAAATCTGCTTAACATGTGTCAAACTTGTCCATTATTCTTACTGTAAAATGTGAGAATGAACAGAGCTTGATGCACACAAGCAGAATTATCATACCTAACATTTACTCAGCCCTAATTCTTTTCACTCTGATCACGTGCCTTGTATACCTTTGCTGCTCACCCTAGCCCTGTGAAGTGACTGGTATTGTTATCTGTGCTTCACAGACTGGGTGAGTAATTGGCAGAGAGGGTTTACAAAAGTTGCCTAGAGTCATGCAGCTTTTACATAGGTGAATGAAACACTCATTCCTGTCATTTGACTTCAGCTCCAATGTGCAGAAGCAACCCAGGATTCTTTATTCTTGAGTGATTAGAAATGGTTTTGTTATTTTTCTAGCTCATTATTGGAGAAGTAAGGAAATATGAGTGCTCTCTAAAATTTATGTATGTTGTCAGCCTTCCAAAAAATATTACAGTTTATCTTGCTCATTTTTAAGTGTTTAGTGCAAACAAAATGATGATGAGATTCAGACAAAAGACACCAGCAAATTGGAAATCCAATTGGTATTTTCAAGGGGTTCTATACATTAAACTCATAAAATGGATTAGAAGCTAACCTATTAGTCTATTTTAGACAGTACGATGTTCTCATCCCAAGCCATCTGCACTATTGGTCTATTTGTTTTGTTTACTGTAGAAAAATGACTCAAATCAACCATGGAAGAAATGAATCAGTTCTATCAAGACACTGAATCTATTCTACAGCCTCTGAAACTGACCCTTGCCTGTAAAAAATTTAGAGAGTTCAAAATGATAGTAAAGAAAATGCATTTGGATTCCCAATAAACTGTCTGACTCTGTAGGTGTCTTATAAGTCATTGCTTTGTGAGCAGCATCTCGCCAGCTCTTACAAGTAGATATCTAAAGCTGTTGCATAAACTGTGAATTTCTTTATATCACGTGGAAAAAAAATGCTCGTTTGATCGATCACAAATGCTTATCCTTACAAAAGCTGAGCTAAAAGCAGTATTGTCAATCATGTGTATTTGCATCGAGATGAGACAGCATGCAGGACCAATGCTGAGAAGAAGGAATTGCTGTACTATTGTATCTTCCAAATACTTAAGCTTTTGCAGTTTGTGGGGCTCATTCAGTGTATACCTCATGCAATAGATCAGTCTTAGTCCTGAAAGTCAGTAAAGTGGAACTACCTGATGCTTTCATTTTCCTCCCAAAACACTTTCCCTTTTCAAACACGGAGCTGATTAGTGTTCTAATTAATGTTGCTAGATGTTAATATATTTTTAAAGAAAAGTTAACACCATTCCATTCCATTGCACTGAAGTAGTATAGGGTAAAGGTCACTTTATTATGCAGGCACTATGCACCAAAAACTAATTGAAGTATTTGTGCTATCAATTCTATTCTAAACAAAGAAACTGTCCTGGGTGGCATTTTATTTTTTATCCAAGACCACTTGGCTCCAGAAGTAATATGAAAAATTTATGGTGTTAACTTTCTAAAATAGGCATGCTTCCATGGCTCTAGAATCCTAATCCCCAAAATGACTCTGATAGCAGTTCTGACGGATTCCATGCCCTCTGAGACAATGGATATAAAGCGCAGTACAAGTGCCTCTGGCTACTGTGGGCATGTTTGTAGAAGTATTCCCACTAAGTCCAGCTGGCTGGGTTGAAGCTTCAGTCTCTTCCCTCTTCCAAATGAAAACAGTAGAATATTATTTTCTCTGAACCGGATCTATCTTCATCTAGGGTGTCGAGGGATATTATTAGTAATTAGGGATTTAGTGCCTTCCATAAGTTAAATTACTAGCAAGTTCCATTTCATAGTAATCCTGTAAATCATTTCCATTTAACAGAAGCAGTTTTCAGTAAATAGAGAAAGTACTTGAAAGGAAGCCTGCATGGCTTCTCAAGCACAATTATTAGCAGAGTCAAAAATCATCAAGAATGTCTACGTAGATAGATCAGTTGGTAATGCACTTGCTGTTCTAGCATCAGGACTTGCATGTGATACCCCTCTCACACATAAGAAAAGAGTATGGAGGCACTTATGTAATCCATGTGCTGGGGAAACACAGGAAAGGGAAATAGAAGGTCATAGTCACTCACAGAGAAGGGATTACCAACCGTTCTCTAGGGTACAGGGAATCAGAACCTCACAGGACATGACTTGCAGAAATGTCATTAAACTTGGCCAGAATAGAAAACTTTCAGACGTCTTGAAGCTAAAAATAATGTGCCACAAAGGAGAATACTATGTATCAGAGCTGAATAGTGAGAAAGGCTGAATGCTGGGTGACAAAGGGTTGATGCTTAAAAACTCTACACTAAGATAAAACAGAAGTCAAAAGTCAAAGCAAGAAAAGCTTCGGTTGTATTACTAAAAATTCTTCCCCACCTACAGACATTCTGTAAAACAGTAGGGAATACAGATTAGCAAGAAAAATTTAAATATCCAAAAAGATCTAGAATATACAGAATAAAATAAGTAAAATAGAGGGGAACGATTAACATCTCTCTCTCTCTCTCTCTCTCTCTCTCTCTCTCTCTGTCTCTCTGTCTCTCTCTGTCTCTCTCTCTCTCTCTCTCTCTCTCTCTCTATATATATATATATATATATATATATATATGTATGTATGTATATACATATATATGGTCATTTTGACGTCAAAATACCATAATCTGGGGGGAAATTGCAATAAAACAACATGCCAGAAAAGGAAAATTAGAGTCTTGCAGCCAGTCATCTTTCCTTAGTACAGAACTGGAAAGCATCAACAATCCTATCACCAGTTTATGGATGAAAACACATAGAACAAAGTGCAACATCTTTAGGCGAGATGTAAATAATGACAGAAATAGAATTATATTTCTATTCAGATCCATTTTTGCCTTTTTTTCTAACAAAATTATTCAACACAGCTGTATGATAACTGTATTTGCATCATTCATTGTTTTCTTGATGCCAGAAACATTGAATGACATATCACCGAAGTGAGCATGAAACATTAAATAAGGAAATAATAGTCCATGAATCATTGGCTTAAAAGCTAATACTGAGTCTTTGGAAATTATTTGAAAAACAAGTTAGAATGGTCAATTATAATATACACAAAATAGTCCCCTGATATCTCAACCGTGCAGAATCATCATATCAAATCTTGTGAAAGAAGTGCTGAGTAAATGCTCCAATAAAGTCCTCACAAGAGCAAGCATGCTTAAGTTAATAATGAACCTGAAAACTCAATGGAAATCAATTAGTTAAATATAATTTAAAAACTTCATGAAAATAAGTAAACAAATAGAGATAACATTTAACTCAGATTCAGATGAAGTAAGCATTTCTCTCCAGGAAACAGAAAATCTGAGTCTAGGAATACAAGTTCCTGAGTAAAGTGCTTGTTGTGCAAACATTGGGAGCTGAGATTGATTACCAGAGCCTATGTCAATAGCTGAGTATTGTTCAACCTGAAGTCCTAATGATGGGGAAGCAGACCCAGTCTCACTAGACAGGCAGTTCACTATAATATGCAAGTATCAAGTTCCAGTGAGATATCCTGTCTCAAAAAAAGAAGGAGCAAACAGAAAAAAAAATGAAAAAAGAAAGGAAGACAGATAGGAAGAAAGGGAGGAAGGAAGAAAGAGAGAGAAAAGAAAGGAAGGAAAAAGGAAGGAAGGAAAACATCTTAAAAGAAAGTAAGAAAAGAGAGAGAGAGAGAGAGAAAGAGAGAGAAAGAGAAAGAAAGAACTATTAAAAATTGTCTGGGTGTTTCCTGAGAAACTTGAACTGAAAAGCCCCAGTGAGACAGAACTCTGCCTTCTACACTTTCTAATTATGCAGAGGGGCTTGCACCTACACACATACAAACATGTAGACATGCCAGTCAATACACACCAAACACAAGTGTTGAGAATGCTGACCCAGAAAAGAATAAAATATTTATTTCGATTTATCTATCAAAAGATGCTGCAGTAATCAGGACATGCAAATTAAAGAAAGATTAATTTGCTTATTATGTTTTCCAGAATAACCATCAATGGTTAAATGTATTAATTTTAGATAAATTACAGGGAAAACACAGTATCTGTTACCAATAAAAATGTGTAGTCAATTTCACTGTAACTGTCAAAAATGTTAATTTGCCTATTGATTCATCCTCCTAAATTATATTACTATTCATTTAGTTGCACACAATATTACACATATGCACAAAACCTCATGCATTTGAAATTATAATATAGCATCATTTTAATAGCAAAATTAAATAGCACTTATATTCCCCCAATCGAGAATATTAAAATCTACATTGAGGCCATAGTATGGCTTGTAAAATAGCAAACTAAATAAGGGAAGTTTATACAATTGCAGGAGAGATCATTTATAAGTGATGAAAACAATAATAATAAACATTGTATAGATAATCATTTCTCTTTAAACAATATGAGAGTAAACCATGTAATTCTATTCTCACACACACACACACACACACACACACATACACACACACAGATTGTGGTTTAAATAACTAAACAGAAATTTTGGAAAAGAATGAATAAGCTGTTAATAAGGATTCCTTGTTAAAGGAATTTTCAGGTAGGTTAAGACAGTTTGATGTTACATGTATTTTACTTAATATACTTTCATATTGTTTGAATATTTACCACAAGAATGCACTCTCAGACACTGTTTAATTAAGTAAACATATTTATTATTTATTATATCAAATGATTTGGTACCATCTGGAGATTCTCCAGTTTTCCTTTGAGGCACTTATATAATTTTTAATACTTCAAATTGCATGAGCAAATCTCTGTTTAATATCTATAGTCCCTTTGGCCCCTCTCTTGTGATATCTTTAAAAGCTTCAGACTTTACATCCATGTTCAAGGGAAAAAGAAAGTATGAAGACATGGTGCTGATTGCATTTGCCCCTTGCATCAAGGAGACAAAAATGCTCCACACCCAGCAAAAATTTCTTCTTGTTTATTATTGTATATAACAATGAAGCATGAACAACTCCAGTGAGAAGGAGGCCAGTCACACCCCTGCTTCATTTATTACACATTTTTTACTTCCTACAAAACAATGAAGTTTGTCAAAGGCTGTTGGGAAAGCATTGCTTGAAATCAGGTTTTAATAGTTGACATGCTATTTTAAAGGACTAAATTGAATTGATTGTATTTAACTGGCAACATAACATATCTGTACTCCAGAATGTCAGCTAATATATCTTCTACGTCGCAGGCTACAGTAATCAACAATTCACACCAAGACTGAGAAGCAGACATAGGGAAGCTTTCCTGGAGAAGTGGCCTGGGCATTACAAACACAGGTTGTGTTCTGTATGTAAACCATCCAGCTATACACCATGCACAGCCCTGTCTCCCTTCCTTTGCTTTGAAGTGTCTTTAAATTGCTTTTTACAAATCAGTCTTGGCAGTGATACCATCATTCATTCATGAAGAATGTTCTAAGAAACCACCCTGTGAAACTAATTGCTATGTTTTCTTACAAATTACATATCTGCAGTGCTACAGAATATACAACTGCACCAATTTAACAATTACTGTGTTTTGAAGTCTTGTTTTTTTTTTTTATCAAGGATAAGCATTACTTTTACTATGAGATTATATCACCATCTACAACATGATTTTAGTGTTTACTTTGTTGTCTCATTCAGATATTCACTTTTAAAAACGTGGTTACTACAAACATCCTGATCACTAACTCCTTAAAACACTTAAGGAGTATTCCCAGAAATAGATCAATGGATAAGGCTGGGTTTGAATCTTTTAATTTGCAAAGAAGTGGTAGTTTAAGGGAAGTTAATGACATGAACAGTTCAAATGGATTCAGAGAACATTTTATCTGAAAGAATTACAATAACCAAAGAATCAACAATAAGCTTAATGTGTGATTTGGCACAGCAAGTTTATTGATTTGATGTGAATATATTTAAAATATTGAGGGCCAATTTTCCAGATACATAAAATACAGAGAGAAACAAGAGGATTATTTGAGAAATGATAAACAAAATGTTCTTCAGAGGTTGGATAAGTAGGCAGGACATGGAAATAGTAGTTTTCTGGTTTTGTTTGAATAGTAGAAGGAAGGTTATGAAGAAATGAACTTTGAGAATGCTTAGCCTGTGCACAGCATCTACAGTGAAGTAATGAAGGAAGTGACAATTTGAAAGTCTTACTACAGGATTGCTGGGTTAAAGGCACAAAATCATCATGGTTAATATCATATTAGGGCACATGAAAATGTGGAATTTGGTTTATTTTCAGTTATGTAAGATATAAACATTGCATAAGGTGGGTGTTTATCTTGGCTTAGTAGTAATCTTCTTTCCTTACAGTATCTGTCTGTCTGTCTCTATCTATCTGTCTGTCTGTCTGTCTATCTATCTGTCTATCTATCCATCTATCTTTGTTTGTGAGTTTTTCTTTCTCTCTATATATATATACTAAAGTATAAACTTATATACAATATGTTTGTAGTATGTATATGTATGTATGTATGTATTTATCTATCTATTTATCTATCATGTTTCTGTAGGTCTATTAATCTATATTACCTTTAATATTGATTTTCTTATTCATGTATATATTATTTCAATAATCCAGCAGACTTGTATTAGTTTATATAAAATTTTATATTGTATGAAAATCCCAGAATATAATCAGCATGTGTATTAATATTCACTTTATTTTAAACTGTTTCCAATTATAAACAATGGCTCTTCTTATGTTCTTGTACTCACCTATCTAAGACCTTACTTGTGGGGCTCTCTATATTGTCCTATCTTCACTTTTCCTCTGCACCTTGATAATAAATTTAGTCCATATTTCTTTATTAGTACTATTCTAAGTGTATTTAGTAAAAATATTTTTCATATAACATATTATGATTATGGTTTCCCCTCCGTCAATTCCTCCCAGCTTCTGTACACCTCTTTATCAATAGAAACCCACATGCTTTCTTTCATCAGAAAACACAAAAACATCTACAAAAATAAATAAGATAAAATTTAAAAACAAAGCAAGAATAGATCAAACAAACACACAAAACAGAGTCAAACAGAAACTGTCATACTGATTTCCAAATTAGATGTACAAGACTGTAATCCCACCAACAATGGAGGATTGTTCCACTTACTCTATATCCTTTCCAGCACAAACTCTGATCTGTGTTTTTGATCTTAACCATTCTGAAGCTATCTCAGAGTTGTTTTGATTTGCATATTCCTGACCACTAAGGATGTTGAACATTTTTTGAGTGTGTTTCAGCCATTTGTGGTTCTTTTTTGAATTTTCTATATTTACATCCTATTTAAAAATTTTCTATTTTTAAATTGGATTATTTGATATTTTGATGTCTAGCTTTATATTTCTTTATATATTTTGGAGATCATCCCCCTATCAGATATGGAACTGGTAAAAATCTTTTCCCATTCTGTGGGTTGCCGTTTTGTCTTATTTACTAAGTCCTTTGCCTTTCTGTTTCAGGAAGTCCTGAAGTGGGATTGCCCTGTGTATGCTATGAATGTTTTGGTTTGTTTTGTTTTTTTGTGTTTTTTTTTTTTTGAGACAGCGTTTCCTTGTAGCTTTGGAACCTGTCCTGAATCTAGCTCTTGTAGACTAGGCTGGCCTCGAACTCACAGAGATCTGCCTGCCTCTGTCTCCTGAGTGCTGGGATTAAAGGCTGAATGTGTTTTTTTATCATTGGTTAGTATGGAAATTTCTCTGACCTATGGAAGGGCAGAATACAGCAAGGTAGGAAATCCAAGCAGAGTGAGAGAGAGAGATGGAGAGAGAGAAAGAGAGAGAGAGAGAGAGAGAGAGAGAGAGAGAAGGTAGAGTCAGAGAGATGCTATGTACCTACTGAAGGAGAAAAATTCCAGAACCTTACCTGTAGGTCACAACCTCATTTTAATAGAAATCTGTTAATATGAAACATAAGAGTTATGTACCAATATTCCTAAGCCATTGACCAAACAGTGTTGTAATCAATATAGTTTCTGTTTGATTATTTCAATCTGAGCAACCAATGAGCAGCCTCTGTCTAGAAGGAGTCATTTAATGATAGTTGTTCTCAGTGTCTGTTCCACTGTTGCAATATTTAGAAAGTGATCTCTTGTGCCAAGGCATTCAAGGATACTTTTCACTTTCTCTTCTATCAGGTTCAGCATATCTGGATTTATGCTGAAGTCTTTGAACCACTTGGATTTGAGTTTCAGGCATGTCAATAGATATGGATCAATTTGCATTTTTTTCAAACTTGATGACTACCCCAATTGACATCATATAATCTTCATCTAAGAACTGATGGAAGCAGATGCAGAGATCCACAGCTAAACACTGAGCCAAGCTCCCAGAGTCCATTCAAAAATAGGGAGGAGGGATTATATGGGCAACAGGGTCAAGATCTTGATGGGGAACCCACAGAGATAACCGACCATAGCTAGTGGTAGCTCACTGACTCTATGAACTGACAGCTGAGGAAGCTGCATAGGACCAAACTAGGTCCTCTGAATTTGAGTGACAGTTCTGTGACTTGGGAAGCCTGTGGGACCACTAACAATGGGACCAGGATCTATCCCTACTGCATGGATTGGATTTTTGGAGTCCACTTACTATGGAGGAATACCTTGCTCTGCCTAGATAGAGGGAAAAGGGGCTTATTCATGTCTCATCTTGATAGTCCAGGCCTTGTAGACTCCCCATGGGAGGCCTTATCCTCTCTGAACAGTGGATAGGGGTTTGGTAGGGGGATGCTGGCCTGGGAGAGGAGCTGGAGGGGGAGAGGGAAGGGGAACTGTAGTTGGTATGTAAAATGAAAAAGAAAAGGAAAGAAAGAAAGAAAGAAAGAAAGGAAGAAAGAAAGAAAGAGGGAGCCAAAGAAAAAAGCACAAGAAACACAATGAGATACTGAGAACCAACATTTGCACACACAGAAAACTCATAATAACAAAATAAGAAATTATAATACATAAGCAAAATACCTTTACAGATAAAAATACAGGCCAAGATAAAGCATTGAGTGACAAAAACAAGACAAAACAAAATAAAACATTATTGAATTCATTTTGGCTTGGTCATCTACTGCTAGGCAAGAGAAATGCTCTTTTTTCTTTTCTTTTTAGTTTATTTATTTATTAAAAATTTCCACCTCCTCCCCGCCCCCGCTTCTCCTTCCCCCTCCTCACCTCCCCCTCCCTCTCCAGTCCTAAGAGCAATCAGCGTTCCCTGCTCCGTAGGAAGTCCAGGGTCCTCCCACCTCCATCCTGGTATATAAAGGTCAGCATCTTAACAAACCAGGCTCCCCCAAAGTCAGTCCATGCAGTAGAATCAAAACCCAGTGCCATTGTCCTTGGCTTCTCAGTCAGCGCTCATTGACAGCCACATTCAGAGGGTCCAGTTTAAGTGAGGTTCGTATACCCAGTGAGACTTCACTGAAGAAAACTAAGTTTTCCTCTGTTAACAGTCATCAATTGGAGATTTCTTCTAGATTAGGTGCAGGGACTTGGGTTCACTTCTCCTCTCAGTACTGGAACACTATTGGCTTCAACCTGTGCAGTCACTGTGTGTGTTGTTCTAGTTTCTTTGACTTCGTTTGTGCATCAGTCCGCTGTATCTGGAAGACCTTGCTTGCTCAGCCCCTTCCATCTCCCCTGGCTTTTTAAATCTTTCTCCCTCCTCTTTTACAGAGTTTCCAGAGTCCTGTGGGGAGGGATTTGATGGACACATTCCAATTAGGACTCTGTGTATCTTACCCTCTGCATAGTGTCCATTTGTGGGTCTCTATGTTTTCCTCATTTATTGCAAAAGGAAACTTCTCTGAAGATGACTGAGGACTGAATGGATCTATGATATGTGCCATTTTGTTGCTATGTTCCTTTAGGAGAATGATAATATTTGGTTTGCTCCTAGGGCCACGGCCTGTGTAGTTTCAATTTCTTGTCCCCTTTAGTCACTGTCAGGCTTTGGTTTCATTTCGTGGAGTGGGTCTTAATTGCAACCAGTAACAGTTGGTTGCAGCTACAGCGTTTGTGTCACTATGGCACCAGTGTATCTTGTGGGTAGGTCACTAGTGTACATTAAAGGGTTTGTATCTGTGCAGAATAATATGAGCTGGGAAACGAAGACAAGGGGTCAAATACATCTCTTGGTCCTTTCCAGCTTCTTGGTCTGTTAATAGTGTAACAGTGACAGACCAACTGTGGAGAAGCCACTTAAGGATGAGAAAGAAGCTGTGCTTTCCATAAGACTGGAGGTAGTCCAGGAACATATACCTCTACTCATTTCTTCGGGGTATTTTTGATTTTCTTTGTCCCTTTTATTTCTTTTCACTCTAATGGATCCAAGTTTTCAATCCCTAGAAAACTAGCCTGAAAACTGCTCCAGACTCTGTTTTCTGAAGAAAGGAAGCCAAAGATATAATCTTATGTATTAGGTGTTTAATTTTAGAAAAATAAAACAAAAAATAAGTATGTATGAGTATAAATTCATGCTTTCAGGCCACTTCCAAAGGAGATGTTGCATATTATTCCATGCCCCAATGCATGTTTGTGTACCTCCTCTTGCCATATACCTTGAGTTAGCTACCGTTCATTTAAAATTTATAATATGGGTTGGAGAGAATGCTCAGCAACTATGGGCCTTTGCTGCTTTTGAGGAGGATCCCGGTTAGTTACATAAACATGTTTCCCTTCTTCTGTAATGTTTGTTCATATTATTCATACTTAGATAAATTCTGTTCTTTTGTTACTTTGTCAAATGCGAAGGTGTATCACATTCATAGCTTTTAGTCTCCTAATATAATTTTCTGTATTTTGCTTAAATATGAAAATTTTAACAACACATTTTTTTCTAAAAAGTAATTTTATATTTACTTTTACAAATTTCATTCTATTTTTGTTGCACCTTCTAAAATTACAATTTCACAAAATCTCTCTTACTCCATACATTACCTTACAGTTCTTTACTATGTTGACTTTTTATAAATGGTTTTGTCCTTCCTGTTGCTTAAATTTTGTTAATTTAGGTATATTAGTTAATATTATAAATGTAAGTAAACATAGAGAGATTTTCTTTTTACCTTCATTCTATAAATATAGCAACTTTGCATTTATCATGCATGTGGTGTGTGTATGTGTGTGTGTTTGTGTGTGTGTGTGTGTGTGAGTGATGTGCAAAATTCATGAAAGTGCATGTGATTTTATCCAGAGACCAGTTGATGGCTTTTGCTATACTGTGCTATCACCTCCTCCTTATTCCCTTGCATTGATTTCTATTGCTGAACCTTGACATAAGCTGTTGGCTTTCAAGTACATGTCACCCTTCTGCCTCTGTCTCCGAGAGTGATAGGGTGAGAGGCACTAGGAGGATATACTCAACTCTTTACATTATGTGATGGATATTTGAACTCAAGTCACCAAACTTATACAGCAAACTCTTTTAGCTTGTGACCAAGCTCTCTAGATCTCTGCATAGACTGCCATCCTACACAGAAGAAGCTAATAGAGTTCTCTACTTGGTTCTCAAGGTCCATAAGTAATTTCCTATGGCAATACTGCACTGAGTTAAATGGAGATGTTTTATAGTATATTCAGCTATATGGACAATAATCATGTCTTAGTTTGCCTTTTCCTACAATAGTTGCATATTTATTGTTGATTTCTCTGTTTGAATTTTAAAAGCAATATTACTGAATGGTCTATAAAGGTACGCTTTGTATAGTGTTTCAAAAGGAATTGTATTGAATTTATTTATTCTATATTTTGAATAACTATTATGTTAAATGTATGTATATTTTACATAATACATTCCTTTTGAGATGTTCTTTAGATCTATTGAGTTTTATTATTGCAAAAAACTATTCATCTGGATTTGCAGTACTTATAAGAATGTAGGGAAGATTCTTGATGCTTTTGTGTTTTACTTTTATCAAACCATCTAACAACATTTTATTAAATCTTGAAAATTTTATGAGAATCCTTTGCTCATCAACAAAAATAAGAAATTAATATATTCCCAGTTATTAATATTCCTGTGTTGTACTTATTAAAACTTTCAAAAACATACAATACAATCAGTTGTCACTCGTTATCTGTCTAGATTAAAGTGGACTTAATATCTCAACAAAGAGACAATATTTACTTAGAGTTTGGAACAATTGGTCTTTGTTTGTTGGGGAAAGGCGGCAGTGCCAAAAGGCATGCTCATAACAGGAAAACATTGTGCCATAGAGCTGTGTGCCCAGACTGATCTTTACATTATTTAAACATTAAAGTGACTTCATTGAATACCAATTTTAATGAAAGTTTTCACAAGTAATAACTAACAATTTTTATCTAATAACTTGGCTGATATTTTGTTATAATTATTTTAGCATGATGAGTAGAAATTTTTATCATAGTATAAGCCTATATAGTATCTGGGTAGATTAAGCAATTATAACAATGGTTTTCTATTGGGTACTTTGTAAATATAAAGCCAAATATTCAAGATAAGTAGCAAAAGTGATATTTCATTCCAGACATTGTTTCAGAAGACTACATTTCTCCTCCTAACCTGTAACGTAATTATTACAACTAAGAAAAATTATCAATATCTTCCTAATGTCTAATATTTGACACAGTTTCTGATTTCTTTTTTGTTTTGTGTTCATCCCTTTAATGTATTTCATTAAAAAAAGACTGATGTTGATTAAAATTAACCATTTTTTAAATTATGTGGTGTAATTGTTAAGAGTTTTGGTTATCTATCACAATCAAATCTTAAAATAATTTTGTTCTGGAATAAAGACACTTTCTGCTGCTTACAAAGTCTTTCTCAAGTCCTCACTCACCCCAGCACCTTGAGACCATCAATCTAATTTCCATCATCACGTATTGCCCACACTGAACAAGTCATTAGCGTCGACATTTCTTTAGCATCCTCCGTGGTTTAATTTCCTTAGTTTAAAGCCTTTGAGTTTCTTCCATAGTGTCCCTAATACGAGTGCTCTGTTCCTTTCATTACCAAACATAATTTGTATGTATAGATATACAATTTTTAATTTACTAATCAGTTTATTATTTTCTGGGTTGTTTTCATGTGTTAGTTCTATAAATAATGTCACTCAAGGCCTTTCCAGAAAAATCTTTTTATGAGGGTATTTTTTTTATTAATTTTGTGCTACTACCCTGGAGTAGAATACCTGGGTCTAACAATAACTTTATATTGAACACTGTAAGAAAACAAAACTGTCCCTAAAACACGATAATATATACAATATTTGCAATGAAGAACAGCTTCCAACTGTGTGGGTTTTTTTGTGTTGTGTTTGTGTGGTTGTTGTTGTGTAATTTTGCTGATCTTTGTTGTCACCATCAACTTCTCTTAACTGTGTGCTTTTCTTTAGCGGGTGTTTTGCATTTTTGTATTCAAAGTTATTTTTCTTTAGATGCAAAAGGATACCTCATTGTGGAGGTTAATGCTGTTTGCCAACTGGATACAAACTACAGTCATTTAGAAAGAGAATCACAGTTGAGATAGATTGTCCTTTCAGCAATATGAAGTGCATTTGCTTGATTAATGATAAATGCAGGAAGGCTCATCCTACTGTGGATGGTAACACCCCCGCTGGTAATCCTAGGAAGCATAAGAAAGCAGGCTAAGCAAGCCCAAAAAGCAGTATTGTTTATGGTTTCTGTTTTGGTTCCTGCCTTGAGTTCTTGCCCATTTCTGTTCTTCAGTGATGGGATGTGAACTGAGAGCTCTAAGATTAAATGAATCCTTTCCTCCACAAATTGATTTAGGTCATGATGTCAAATCACAACAACGGAGACCCAAACAGAATCTCCTATCATAGGTTATATGATCAGAACAACAAAACACAACATATGAAGCAAGATGCAGTGAGATCCACAATGCAAAGCTATGAATGCTCAATCAGAATGAAAGAAAGAAAATAATGAATTAAAAAGATATATCATTGTAATAACAATTCTTCTAAATTGACCATTCAATGAGTCAATGAACAGATAATATATGATTTCCCAAAATTAGGGCAGGTAAATTTATTGTACTGGGACAGCTACATTATCTTTTTATTCCTCTGTTATCAGACCCCAATGCAGTATCAAATGATGTCTGGCTTTCCCCAACAACAATTAAGTCATGCTGTAACAGACACCTACAAGGCATCCTCTAATCAATATTCAAATATTTTTCAAATATTTGACAATGTTCCAATATTTATGAAGACTGTCTGTCTCAAGTTAGAACTGAGGCACACAGTCCAAGAGCTCATTGTCTGGGAGTGTCCAATTCCAGCCCTATTGCAAATTAAAGACCTAAAAACTTGGTTAAACATTTAGACATTGGTTTTCTATGACCCTCTGTGTTGTTTTTTGTTTCCAGAGGGGCATAAAAAACTGAGAAAACAGTTATAATGACATTTCATAATTTTAAAAAATGACATTTTAACCTTTTAATGGTCACTAATAAGCATCCAAAGGAGAACATCCATGAGGAAGGTTCTGGAAGGTTACTCTGGTCCAATAGTGTGCATGCTATCCAAATCTAATCTAAGAGAACAAGCATTGGAATATTACAGGAAATACCTGGTCAGTTCTTTTCAAAAATGTCAAGGTATTTGAAAGCATGTGAAGCTGAAGAAACATTTGCATTCAGGATGATGCTAATGTGACAAAAATAAATGGAGAAGCCCCTGAAAGACCACTGACTGGTGAGAGGACACAGAGCAAACAATAAAACAAAAATAATAAAGTATGGAATTTAGTTAATAACAGAAATTAATCAATATTATTTGTAATAATGACAAATAAAATCTATTATTTTGGCATTAGTAAAAAACACTGGTGTATGGTATGTAGCATAAATTTTGCAGTAGTTTCTCAGCTTCTTAAGATGCAATTATTTTAAGGCCGGGCAGTGGTGGCGCACGCCTTTAATCCCAGCACTCGGGAGGCAGAGGCAGGCGGATCTCTGTGAGTTCGAGGCCAGCCTGGTCTACAAGAGCTAGTTCCAGGACAGGCACCAAAAACTACAGAGAAACCCTGTCTCAAAAAATCAAAAAAAAAAAAGATGCAATTATTTTATCAAAATCTCTATTTTAAGTAGACAATAAGTATACTTCACTCCACATTAATACATTTAGAGAAAAATGGATGGTCATCTCATTAAATGACAAAAACTTTGATAATATCCATATCTATTGGGAATAAAAACTCATTGAACAACTAATCAGGAGACTTTCCTGGTGTTGATAAAGGGAAGTTATGGAAAACATTAAGATTCATAATAAACAATGAGGAATGTATATGTATGTGTGTGTAATTTGTTTATGTGTACCTGTGTATATGTGTGGGTATTGTACATGTCAGTGAAGACACTCAAGGAGGCCAAAGCTATTGGATCACCCGGTGCTGGAGTTAAAAGGTGCTGTAAACTGCCTGTCTTGACATCTGGGAATTGAATTCTAATCTCTAGAAATGCAAGATGTACTTGAAATTAATCAGTTGCACCTCCAGCCCCGAATTGTATATATTCTTAAAAGAATATCAACATGACCAAGGTGTAAGTTCTCATTCTTTCTCTACATGGTACGGGAGACACTATCCGATGTAATAAAGTCATAAAAGAAAAGAAAACAAAGACATCCCAACTTATGAAGAAATAAATTTGCTGTAAACAGATCACATGATCATCTATGTTTAAAATACTATGCTGTCTATTTGAAGACAAAACTATTCTAAGTATATTTACCAATTCAATGAAATGTATGTCCTTTATTACAAAAATTTAGCATATTTCTGTAGACTTAACAACAATTCAAAAATATAATTAAAATATAATTAAAATCATTTTGAAAGACAGACAGAAAATAGTTACATATAAGTATCAAAAAATAGACTAGAGTACCAAAATTTAAAAAGCATTGCTGAGAGAAGTTAAATAGAAATTAAATAAATACAGTGATATATTGGGTTAATGGACCAAAAATAAAAGACTCAATATTGTTGAAGAAGCCGGTTGTTCTCAAAGTAATGTGTTGATTCATTAAGCCTCAATAAACAGACTACAGATTTAATGAAAAAATTGACTGAATTATGTTCCTGAATATAAAAACTAACAATTTTCATGTAAGCAATTCTAATCAAACTAAATCATACATGCACATGCGTGCAGGCATGTGTGTGCATATGGCTTTAATCGTGCGTGCACACACAGACACACACACAGGTTACCATACACCATCAGAGTGGAAGAGAGCCTTGTTAGGTAGAATGGATTCCAGATGGGAAAGAAGTGAGACAAGCAAGAGTGATCAGAGGTGTAAATGAACAAGATTCATTCCATACATGTGTGAAACTGTCCAAGTTTTTAAAATAAAAGGACACACATTTAGTTTTACATCTGTAAAATCCATACGTAATTGCAAAACTTTTATAAATAGGACAATTTTGAAGGATTCATATTCCAATATTTCTGAAACTTTATTATCGAGTCCATATTGACAACAGAGAATGTTTATTACAGTCAAACAAAGTAGACAGCCCACTAGCAATGGCTTATGCATAATGACAAAAACACCTCAGTTAGGAAATGACAGTCATTCCAACAAGCATCATGAAGTAATTATAGATCCACTTCAAAAATGACAACAAAAACTCTTAGATACAAACTTCGGACTGTATACATCTTGTATGTGTGCAAAATGAGCCATAACTTCAATATAAAAGATAAAAATAGGAAACTCGTGAAGCAAACTGTAGGAGAACATTTTTTAAAATATGTGTTTATTTTTAATTTAAAAGTATGAGTGTTTTCCTGCTTGCATATCTATGCACCAAGTGTGGGCAGTGCTTGCAAAGTCCAGAAGAGAGCATAAGGTCCTGTGAAGCTGGGGATACAGAAGGTCTTGAGCAGCCAGGTGGGTCCTGATTCTCTACAAACCTGCCAGTGCTCTTAACCACTGTGTAATTTCTCAAGGTCAGTTGAACATTTTTAACTATGATTCTGAGAAAGATTTATTTAGTTCTATAAGAAAAAACAGGATTACGTCCTCGTTCAGTCCCAGTCCAACTGGCCTTGGTAAACTCTCATTAGATCCGTCCCCTTGTATCAGTGGGTGATCGCATCCCTCGCAGTCCTTATTTCCTTTTTCATTTTCTTCCTCCTTCTGCTCCTCATTTGGACCTTGGGGGGCTCAGTCCGGTGCTCCAATGTGGGTCTCCGTCTGTATCGCCATCCATCGTGGGATGAAGGTTCTCTCTCATCTTGCCTTCTTTGCTCAGGTTCTCTTTCCTTCTGCTTCTCGTTTGGACCTAGGGAGTTAAGTCCAGTGTTCCGATGTGGGTCTCTGTCTCTATCTCCATCCATCGCCAGATGAAGGTTCTATGGTGATAAGCAAACTATTCATCAGTATGCAATCCAACCAGATTCTCTGAATGTGGCTGGCCCGGAGTCTTTCTGAAAAGCCATTGACAATGGCACTGGGACTTGTTTTCTCTGCATATACTGGATTTTGCGGATCCAGTCCATCTGGACACTCACCTTCCTGGACCTGGAGGGAGGCGGGAGGAACTTGAACTTCCCACTGAGCAGGAAACCCTGACTGCTCTTAAGGATGGAGAGGGAGGAGGAGAGGGAGTGGGGGGAGTGAGAGGGTGGTGGGAGGAGGGGCGTAAATGGAAACTTTTATAATTTAATAAAATTACAAAAAGAAAAAAGAAAAAACAGGATTATAAAATGTTTTATATTGATATAATTTATTTTTCAAAATCCATTCTATTTTATTTTATTTTTTTTTACTGAAAATAGATTCTTCTCTCATAGAATATAGCTTCACAATTTTCCCTCTCTCCATTCCTCCCAGCTCCATTCAGCTCCCATCTCCCTTAGAGTCATACCCCTATCATTTCTTTCATATGGAGCAGGCCTGCAAGAGACAACAACAAAACACAACAAAACAGTATACAACAAGACAGGGCAGAAGCCCTCATATTGAGGCTGGACAAGGTAGCTCAATACGAGGAAACGTGTCCTAAGAATAGACAAAAGACTCAAGAGACACACCAGCTCCGACTGTTAGGAGTCACGCAAAAACATCAAACTACCTGAGATCAGCCCAAGAGAAGGAGTAATGATAATATGAACAAAGGGGTCAAGACAATGATGGTGATACCCACAGAAACAGCTGAGCCGAGCTAGTGAGAGCTCACTGACTCTGCACTGATAGTGGGTGAACCCACATAGGACAAATTTAGGCCCACTGAATGTGGGGTCAGTTATGAGACTTGGAAACTCTATGGGGCTACTGGTAGTGGGACCAGGATTTATCACTAGTGCATGAACTGGCATCTAGAAGCACATTTTCTTGTAGGGATACCTTGCTCAGATATACAGGGGAGGGCCTCAGTCTTTCCTTGAAGTGAATCATCAGAGTTTCTTGACTCACCATGGGAATCCTTACCCTTTCTGAGGAGTAGATGTGGAGGTTGGGTGGGTGGTGAAGGTGAAGGAAGTAGGAGGAGGGAAGGGAGTGGAAATGCGGAGAGCAATGCAAAAAGAAAAGATTGTATTTTTAAAAATTCATAATAAAAAAGAAAAAAAGAAAAAGAATAAATGTTTTCTATCTTCAAACTAGCTAATCTGCCATTTTAGGTAAGGGAACACTCACCTGGAAAATCCCCTCATGTTTCTTAATATCCCTTGGTAATACCCGTGCCCTAAATGGCTCCCAGTTTTTCTTCCATATACCACAATTATTCTGCTGTAGTGTAATATCCAGAGTCACTCTATATTCCTTTGCGTTTGATAGAATTTTTATAACTGCAATTGTTAATTTTTTATTTTTTAACTTTCCAGTTTTGCTTCATTTCGCCTGCTTATTTTCAGATTTGTGTCTGTTTGAATGCAGAATGTTTCCAAGAAAATAATTTCTTCAAGATTTTGTCATGAGCTTGTTTCTATTGAGTTTTGTGCATGGTGATAGATAATGACCTATTTGCATTCTTTTACATGCTGACATCCAGTTATGCCACCACCTTCTTCTTCTCTCCCCCTTCCAATCTCCTCCCTCTTCATATTCTCAGGAAGTCTTGACTCCTTCCCATTCCCAGGGGAATTTTGGTGGGGACTGCATTGACTCCAATGACTGCTTTGGGTAGGATTGCCATTTTTCCATGTTGATCCTACTTATCCAAGAGCATGGAAGATCTTTCCATCTTCTGATATATTTCACAATTTTTCTTCAAAGACTTAAAGTTCTTGTTGTACAGGTCTTTCACTTCTTTGGTTAGTGCTACTCCAAAATATTCTATGTTATTTATGGCTGTTGAAAATGTGTCTGATTTCTTTCTCAGTACCTTTTTCATTTGTATGTAGGAGGGCTACTGATTTTTTTTTGAGTTGATCTTGTATCCTGACACATTATTGAAACTTTTTTTATCAGTTGTAGGAGTTCCCTCATCAAATTCTTGGGGTCACTTATGTATACTATCATATCATCTGCCGATAATGAAAGTTTGACTTCTTTTCCAATTTGTATCCCTTTGATATTATTTTGTTGTCTTATTGCTCTAGTTAGGACTTTGAGTACTATGTTGAATAAATATGGAGCCTTGTCTTATGTCTGATTTTAATGCGACCACTTAAGTTCCTCTCCATGTAATTTGATGTTGTCTTTTGGCTTGTCATATATTGATTTTATTATGTTTAGATATGTTCCTTGATATCCCTGATCTCTCCAAGACCTTTATCATGAAGGGGTGTTGGATTTTGTCAAATGCTTTTTTCACCATTTAATGAGATGATCATACTTTTTTTTCCTTCATTTTATTTATATGGTGAATTATGTTGATAGATTATCATATGTTTAAACATCCTGCATCTTTGGGATGAAGCCAACTTGATCATGATGGTTGTTTTATTTTTTTCTTTTCTTTGATGTGTTCTTTGGTTAGGTTAGCCATTATTTTATTGTGTTTTTGTATCAATTTTCATTAGGTAAATTGACCTGTAATTCTATTTGTTTGTTGCATCTTTGTGTGGTTTGGTTACCAGGGTAACTGTTGTCTCATTGGAAGAGTTTGGCAATATTCCTTCTATTTCTATTGTGTGGAACAATTTGAGGAGTATTGGTATTAAATCTTCTTTGAAATTCTGACAGAATTCTATTCTGAAACTGGACCTGGGCTTTTTGATTTGGAGGCTTTTTATGACAACTTCATTTTCTTTAGGGGTTATAGATGTATTTAAATTGCTTGTCTGTTCTTGATATAATTTTGGTATATGGTCCCTATTCAGAAATCGTCCATTTTCTTTACATTTTCCAATTTTGTAGAGTACAGATTATTGAATTATGTCCTGATGAGTCTCTACATTTCCTCAGTGTTTGCTGTTTTGTCTCCCTTTTCATTTCTGATATTGTTAAATTGCATATTCTTTCTCTGCATTTGGTTAGTTTGGATAAGGGTTTTTCTTTCTATCTTGTTGATTTTCTCAAAGAACCAACTGTTTGTTTCATTGATTCTCTGTATTGCTTTCTTTGTTTCTATTTTATTGCTTTCAGCCCTCAATTTGATTATTCCCTGGCATCTACTCCTCCTGGGTGAATTTGCTTTGTTTTGCTCTAGAGCTTTCTGATGTGCTGTTAAAGTCACTAGTGTGTGATTTCTTCAGGTGCTTTATGTAGGCACTTATTGCTATGAACTTTCATCTTTGCACTGATTTCAAAGTTGTCCCATAATTGTGGGTATAATATAAATACATTTTCATTGATTTCTAAGAGGGCCTTAATTTCTTTCTTTATTTCTTCCTTGGCCCAGGTGTGATTCAGTTGATCACTTTTCAATTTCCATGAGTTTGCAGTCTTTCTGTAGTTTTTGTTGTTGTTGAATTCTAATTTTAAGCCATGGTTATCCTCTGAGATACATGGGGTTATCCCATTATTTTTGTATCTTTTGAGATTGGCTTTGTGACCAAATATGTGGTCAATTTAGAGAAGGTCCCATGAGGCGCTCAGATGAAGGTATAGTCTTTTGTGTTTGTTTGAAATGTTTTGTAGATAGCTATTAAGTCTATTTGAGTCATGAAATCTGTTAGTTTTCTTATTTATCTGTTAAGTTTCTGTCTAGCAGACCTGTACAGTGGTGAGAGTTGAGTGTAGTGTTAAAGTCTCCTATCATTAGTGTGTGGGGTTTGATGTGTTTTCAAGCTTTAGTAATGTTTCTTTATATATGTGAGTGTTCTTGTATTTGGGACATAGATGATCAAAATTGAGACTTCTTCATGTATTTTTTCCTCTGATGCATATAAAGTGTTCTTCTCAATCTCTTTTGATTGACTTTAGCTTGAAGTCTATTTTGTTAGATGTTGGGATAACTACATCTGTTTTTTTCTTAGGTCCATTTGATTGGAATATCTTTCCCTGACCTTTTCCTGAGGCAATGCTTGTCTTTGAGGTTGAAGTGCATTTTGTATATGAAGCAGAAGGATGGATTGTGTTTTCGTATCCATTCTCTTAACCTGTGTCTTTTATATAGGTGAATTGAGTCCACTGATATTAAGAGATACTAGTGCTCACTGACTGTTTAGTCCTGTTAAATTTTGGTGTTAGTGTTCATATGTTTCCCTTCTTTGTGGTTTCCTAGTTTGAGGTGCGAGGTTACCTGTTGCCTATGTTTTCATGGGTGTAGCTAATTTCCTTGGGTTGACATTTTCTTTCCAGTAATTTCTATAATGCTGGATTTGTGGATAAGTAATATTTAAATTTGATTTTGTCACTGAATATCTTGCTTTCTCTATCTATGATGATCGAAAGCTTGCTGGCTATAGTAGTCTGGCCTTCCATCCGTGATCTCTTATTGTCTGCAGCACATCTCTCCAGGACCTTCTGGCTTTCATGGATTCCATTGAGAAGATAGGTATCATTCTGATAAGTCTGCCCTTATGTGTTACTTGACCTTTTTCATTTGCAGCTCTTAATATTCTATCTTTATTCTGTATGTCTAATGTTTTATTATTATATGGTAAGGGGGCCTTCTTTCTGGTTCAGTCTATTTGGTGTTTTGTAAGCTTCTTGTAGTTCATAGGTACAACCTTCTTTACGTTGGGAAAGTTTCTTCTATGGTTTTGTTGAATATATTTTCTGTGACTTTGACCTGGAGTTCTTTTCCTTCTTATATCCCTATCTTCTTAGGATTGGTCTTTTCATAGTGTCCCAGATTTCTGAAATTTTTTGTTAATGTTAGTTGATTCTATGAATTTTCTTGTGGTGTCCTCAAGCTACCTTTAAAATTTAAAGCTAAAATGAACTTTGAAATAGGACAGTTACATTGTGAGAGTATATGTATATTGATTGCACCATACTCTTCTAAGTTATCCTTGATATATCCTGTGTTTCTATGTATATGCACACAAGCACATGTCCACCCCCACACATGCACACATACACATCAGCTCATATACACAAACACGCATGAACAGACACACATATACACACACACATGCTTGGAAAATGTTTATAAGTAGTTCCTTCTGGACTTATTTCTTATTATAAATGCTTATTTCTTCCTTCAGTACTCCTTTTATTCTATTTCGCAAAGCACAGTGATTACTCTACCTGGGCTTTATCTTACTATTTGGATCCGTGGCACAGACTGTTAACTATTTTTGTCTACACTGTTCAACTCCTGTTGTGGATGCCCTATTTTTTAGATAGTCTATGTATCTTAAGAATCAAATGGTCCTTAACACTCAAGTTTGCAGAGAGGCTTTTATCCTCTAAAGAACACTTAGGAGTTCATTGGCAGAAATATTGGGCATGGACTGGGGCAATTCGAGGGACCTGTTGGTCTTTCATGGGACCCCTTGGTCCTTGCGTTGTTCACAGATCCCCACAAATACTCATTGGTGAACAGATTGCGAAGCAGTCACAATTGTTCTAAGAGAAAACGTATAACCTGAATTTCCTGCCCTGTCTCTCTGACCTGGTGCTCTTCATCTCTCTTGAGAAGTTCTAAGAGCAAGCCTTGCTCACATTTAGCCAAGTCTCTAGCAGAGCCCATGATATCATCACACCAAAAGTCTTGCATTTATGAATAGCTGTTTGGATTGGAAGTGTATCTGAGTTAGAAGTTCCAATAACTACAGCATTGTCACAACATCTCAAGCATTTCCTGAGACTTTTTTCTGATTTAAACTGTGTCTGTTTTTATGATGCCCAAATGGTTTATAAACATCTGAATGGCATCTATGGCACAGAGTCACATTGTCTGTATATTCATAAGACATTTTATAAGGGTCTTGTTGTTTTTAAAATAATTGTTCTTTTAATATATTCAAAAACATGAACTCATAGGCTGTCAGCAGTTAAAATTCAACCTTATTTGTCTTTTAATGTAGTGCTGTGCTATTGTGTAAATGAGTGAGGATCTAAGCCAGTCGTATGATGGGCAGTAAGCTTATTCGACATGGAGACAGATATCTAGGAAGAAGGACTGATGTTTTGTGTACAAAGGCGATGAGTATGCCATATGAACAGCATTTAATTATTCTGAGGGTAATTATCCATTGAAGAACATAACTTTTCAGAAAACAGAAGACAGACCAATACAATTACTACTTGTTGCAGTACACTGTGTGGGGGGAAATGAAAATGAGTTTTTCATAAAATGTGCATGAGCTGATTTTTTTTAAGGATAAGTTAAATTCCTATATTTAAGAACACAAGGTTTAGATGTGAGCTAACATAATATAGGCTGATATTTTTAGGGAAAAAATGCAATAAGTGATAATTGTCCAGATTTAAATTTAAATGCTAACCAGAGATTTAAAAAGGAAACCACTTAACATGTAGTGTTTTGTGAAATATATTCTGATAACCTAGTAGGACACTTTCTATACTGCTTATAGCTACACTTTAAGAGTTTATACATGTGACTTCATTATAAGTGTTCAATTCTTATATTTAATATGGAGTTTCCAGAACAATACATAATTATCTCTCTCTATTTGTGATACCAGGTCTAGCAGTGCATCAGTCTTATCATTAATGGAAAAGAAAATTAGTGTTTGTGGGAAATATAAGAACTGTGCCAAAATATGGGTGCTTAGGTGGAATATCTGCTTCTAATTCCAGTACAGAGAAAATCTCCCAAGTGTACACTGAGTAACTGCAAAGCGATCTTGAATTCAGTTTATTTCACTAATTTTCTAAAATTGTACATCGCATATGAAAAACCATTACTCTGAACAACAGGTCTTTCAGATATCTGTCCTGGAACACTTTCAGGTGTGTCGTTGTACTGTTTCTATTTTCCTTTCTCTGTTCCCCCCTTAAAGTCCTCATAGCTGTCCCCCTTCTCTATCTCAAATTCATGGCCTAATTTACTTTAATTATTGTTACTATATATACATACATACACATATAGGCATAAATATATAAACACGACCTTTCCAGTCTTACCAGTGCTACTCTGTGTCATGTAACTTTAGGGATGAACACTTGTTAATAAGCTCATCCCTGGGAAAGACATTTTCTCCCACTCTCAATATTTATGTCATTCTTTAAATTTTTAATCGTATCTTCTAAAATGTGTAAATATTCACTATAACTGTGCTTTTTAAATTTTACTTTTTTATTTTATGTGTATGAGTGTTTAACCTGCTTGTATGTCTGAATACCACGTGTGTGCCTGATATCTGCAGAGACCAGGATAGGGTACAGAATGCCCTGAAACTGGAGTTACAGATGGTTATGAGCTGCCATGTGGGTGCTGGAAACTGAATCAACCCAGGTTCTCTAGAAAAGCAGCCGGTGCTCTTAACCACTCAACTATCATTTCATATTCATAAATTTACTTTTTACTGTATGATCTTAGATTATAATAGTTTCAGTAATTTTTAGTAACATCTTTTAAATTCTTTAAAAGGCTTTTGCATTGATTCTAATGTACATGGGATACTTTTGGAAAGGCCTAAATAAGGTGAAAAGTGGATCATAGTTTTTATTTTTTGACTCTAGCTATGCAGAACCAAGCATCACTAAATCAGGCAACAATTATCATTTGCATGCGAATCTATCCTTGAAGACTCTAATCCTCTCATCTCAGGTCAAGTGAATGTGTGCTGTTGGTGATGCTGTGGGATTCCAATACTATAGCAAAGTTCTGTTCCAATCATTTTTACCTGGCTTCTTATTCCTTAAGGAAATATCGGAACATGAAGCTTTTCTGCAAATTAGAATTGCTTGGAACTTCAAAATAAGTAATGGAAGTTTTAAATCTCATGACAACAAAGATGACAGTTATGTTCTTCAAAGATTTATAAAGGAAATTCTAATTTAACAAAGGATGAATTTATGTTACAGCTATGTTTAAGTGGGAGACAAAGTGTACTTCAAGTAACTATATGAAACATAAGAATGCTATGATTGTATTTATTTATGAATGCTGATCAGCTCAATTGTCCCCATCAGCCTTGACAAAATTTAGTAAAATTCCATTGCTCAGGGTTACATACCTTTTTTTTTTTAGCCCTTGATCATATTCCACTTCTTCTAAATCATACATTATCTTTTTTGTGGGGTAGGAGGTTGAGACAGGATTTCTGGGTAGCTTTAAAGTCTCACTCTGTAGATCATGCTGGTTGTGAACTCCCAGAGAACCACCTGCCTCTGCTTCTTGGGTGCTAGGATTAAAGGCATGTGCCACCACAACCTGGCAGTCATACTTTATCTTATTTACTTTAGATTGTTCTTCAAAATAACAAAAATGTTAAAGGAACAGGAAAACATGCAATATTAGAGTATTTGTAATGTTGTAAACACGGACTCATAAATGAATGACAAATGATTTTAAACATATAAAACATCATTATTAAACTCAATTCTCAGGATGAAACTAGGTTCCTTTTCTTTCATTGCTAACTTTTGGTATTGTATTCTAAGGATAATTCTGTCTTACTTAAGACAGTACAATATGTACAACAGAATACTAGGGGTTTGTTTATCCAACTGAGTTCAAGTAAATAATTGGCACTCTGAATTTGCAGACTGATTAATAGGTCCATTATCCATTTATATCACTTTAGACCAAGAAAAATCACCTAATTTATGTGTAAGAACAACCATGTAAATTGGTTACTGAGGTAGATTGTTTCTAGATCAGAAATCTTTCCTTTCTTAACCTTACAAGAAATACACAGCAAAACCTCTGTACCAGTAGGTACTCAATGGGCTCAGACAGATAAAGGAGAGGGGAAGGAGGAGGGAAGTGAGAAGAAGTCAGGAAGAAGAAGAGGAAGTAGAGGAAAACTAGAGGTATGGAAAGAAGGAAACAATGGAGAGAAAGTGGGAAATAATTGTTCTCATCCCAAGAGCTTTATGCTAACAGTTGAAAGAAAGCTGAGATTGGGAGTCCCTGACCTCAGATATCATTTTTAAATGTTTCATAACAAAATATAAGGAAGATTATAGCAAACCAGTATGAGGGCAAACAGCTTCCTGACATCAAATACAAGAAATAATTTATTTATATAATGTTAATTGTGATTTTTTCTAAATATGTTTTATGTTTAAAGTGTATTTTTTTCTGCATTTTCAGTAATTAGATTGTCAACAAAGCAAAAGCTTTGGGTCTGGGAGAAACAGCACAATCCATAAAGTTCTTGCATGGAAAGTCAAATATCCTGAACCTTAGAACTCATCTTTAAAAACTGTCAGAGCACAACTTTTTCTTTTATTTATTTTTATCGTATTTCATTATTAATTTTATTAAATGTAAACTTTTTCTTCTCTCTTTTTGCCCTACATGTCCTTTGAGGATATAATATACCTTTCAGTTTAATGATTTTATTGGTTTTCTGAGTGTGTGAACACATGGATCTCTGTGTCTACATGTGTTTCTTCTGCTTTTTCTGGGGTCTCTTTCCCTTTGATCTGTTTGATGTGTTCCAGGGTAATGCATTAGCTTTTGTTTTATCATAATATATTCTATTTTTATTATGAACCTTTGGAAGTCTTTTTAGCTTTTAATTAGAGACAGAAAGGTGGTGAATATGAATGGGAAGTGAGCTAGGAAAGAAGGTGTAGAGGGCTATTGATTGTTCTTTCTTTTTCTTTCCTTTTTTAAAGTTAATTTTGTGTCCAGACACTTCACTAAAGACGTTTATCAGTTGTAGAGTTCCTTAGTAGAATTTCAGGGGTTACTTTTATATATATCATGCCATCTGTAAATACTAATAATTTGATTTCTTTTCTTCTAGTTTGTATACTTTGGATCTCCCTCTGATGTTTTATTACCCTAGTAAGAATTTGAAATCATACATTATGGAGTATTGAGTATTTATGGAGAGAGTAGACAGCCCTGTCTTATTCCCAATTTTAGTGTAATTGCTTTGAGTTTCTCTCCATTTAATTTGATATTGGCTGTCAGCTTGCTGAATGTTGGTTTTATTATATTTAGATATGTTCCTTGTTTCCCTGACCTCTCCAAGGCTTTTATCATGAGGGGGCTTTGGATTCTGTCTGTTTCTGAACAAAAAGAGAGGTGTGGATATGATGGGAAGCAGAAGAATGGTGGTGGGGAAATGGAAGAAGAAGAGGGAGGGGAAACTGTAGTTGGAATGTAAAACAAACAAATGAACATAGAAATACAAACTTAGCAGAAAAGGAGATTTTTCTATATTACTATTTTACACTTGACATTATTGATAATGGCCTGCATATCATGAAATTAACAAGAAGATTGACTTTAGAAAAATAACTGATTATGTTTATATAGGCTCAACCCTTCAGTGTTGAGAATACAGAGCCAGGCAGATTTTAGAGTCTCACTGGTCTCAGTGAGAATCTCAAAAAAATAAGGTTGATTGCACCTAAGGCGTGACATCTGAGGTAAAATATATGTGTCTAATACATATATTTGAAACTTAAACAAACAAACAAAAAGCCAAACATTAGTTTGGACATTTGAGTTATGGAGGGACGTGTTATCAGAGAAAAAAATCCTTAATAAATTATTGCTGCTATTAAGACTTGACATAAAGTAGCCTTCATTAGAATTGGCTTGGTTTAAAACTCCCTAATTAAATAAATTCTTCAGAAGTAAGATTCAAAAATAAGATTTTTTTTCTCAGTACTATTTATTTTACAGTTAAGCATTGTGTGTGAGAGTGGTATCAGAAGTGCCTGGTAGCTGACAGAACGCGATCAACTTATGGTGGAATATTCTCCCATTGTCTGCAGTCAGTGCAACAAGGAATGAAAACAATCCCAGGGGGTCTAATGAACTGCCAAAGATCTGGATTCAAATTCTGAGTACTTGTTGCAGGGGGCTCTTTGTTCATCCAGGCTGCCTGGCTAGCTTAGCCCTGAAATAACTACACAGAAACTGTATTAATTAAATCTCTTATTGGCTCATTAGTTCTAGTTTCTTCTTGGCTAATTCTTACATCTTAATTTAACTCATATCTATTCATCTGTGTATCACCAAGTGACAGTGGCTTACTGGGTAAAATTCCCAGCATCTGTCTCTGGTGGCTCCATGGCATCTCGCTGACTCTGCTTTCTTTCTCCCATAATTAAGTTCTGTCTTCTCCACCTACCTAAATTCTGCCCTATCAGGCCAAGGCAGTTTCTTTATTCATTAACCAATACAAGCAACCCACAGAGGGGACTCCCACATCAAGTACTCTTTTATCCTCCTCCTGATCACTGCCGAGTCAGAGATAGGAGAAAGAATGCAGTGGCTCTTGGAAGTCATGTGATTTGAACACTGCATTTCTGTACTGTATTGTGAAATGCAGTTTTTGCATCTGTGAATATCAATTTTCTCTTTGTTTTCAGTTTTAGAGGTTTACTTTTGTGCAGCTTTAATAAATTTGCTCTTTATAGATTATGGAATACTCAACACTCATAGTATAATTTATTTCTCAGTTATTTGTATTCCTTTTTCAAACTTGTTCCATTTATCAATCTAATAGTTTTGTTTATCATTATCAGTAATCAGATGTGTAAAGGAATTAAGAAGGACCATTCTGAGTGTATTCAGCAAACTGGTACTGTGATACTTGATAATTTTCCAGTATTTCATTTAATTTCTAAATTATCAATTTGGAACTGATGAGGAATTAAACAATAAACATTTTGCATTTTCTGAGTGAAGCATTTAAGATGCATTGCTCTATAGATTTTGACAGATGCTGTATCCATAGATAGAGAATAAAACCACTGCATCTAATTCTAGCTTTATTTGAGCACCATGCTAATCCCAGGAGTGCTGGGACAAGGTCAATGAAGACAAAAAGGGAAAAGAAAGGGAAATTGTGTTCATTCCATTTTAGTTAATAATTACATTATTATCACTTATAACCTTACTTTTAAAAATTAACTTTTAATCCTCCTAATTATAATTCTTTCAGGTTTCCCACAGGATAAGAAATTCAATTTAATAAATTACATTTTTCCATAGTGGTCACTCAATGACTCAATGTCATGTGGCATTTTAAATTAAAGTTGCTTAAGTATTATTTAATATGCCTTTACTCTGCTCATTATGCGCATTAAAATATTTGTTAAAGCGACAAGCATATTTGTGTTTGAGGAATTCCTGTACTTTGTGCTTTTGGTTCCAGGGGCAGACTCTGTTCAGTGTGGTGGAAGTCTTAGCATGGGTGAAAACATAACCATTAGTGTAAAACATTGTGCCATCTATAAGGTTCAATAGCCTTGTTCTAGTCAGCCATGGTGAAGAAAGGGAGAAAACAGATACCTGACAGCAGCTATGGAGAATCAGACCATAGCAGAGACCAAGGACGTGTCTCCCTTACTTATTCTCTGGAAGCACCCAACTCAAGCCAGGAAAAATCACACCCTGATTTACTCTACATCAGAGCATAAAAAAGTGAGACAGAAGAGAACACGAACTCAGATGCTCAGGAAATGAAAGTCAGCTGTCAGTAGACCATCATCTATAGCAGCAGCTATTTATCTAGTCTGAATCATCTCTTAATCAGCTCTGGGGACAAGGTTTTTCTAAGACTGTATTTATGACTTGCATGTACTATTTCTATAATTATAGCTGTTAAAGTGCCCATCCCCACTTTTTGTAAAACTGTATGAAGAAATGATCAGTTAAAATGTTGACTGTTAGCTTTTAAGGACAGTCAGTTCTGCTTCTCGATATATGTAGTTGCTATCTTGTCATTGTTTCGTAGCCGGGATTCTGACGGCTTCTGCAAAGAGCATCAACGCTGACCTTAAATCTAGTTACTAAAATGTCCTCAGGCCGCAGTCTCAAGTCAACAGGGATGTGTTCTCAACACATACATGAATGCAGAGTGTACAGATGACTCAACTTTCATAAAAGGGTTGCACAGTTTTACCCTTGCGTTATTCTTGAATTCTTTATTGTTTGAGAGAAAACAGTCAGTGAATTCCAGTATCATTTTCCCAGTACATCCAGTGTTATTCAACAAGTTCTATCAAACAGTTTCTTTCATGAAAATCTAATAACTGTTGGAAGCTCTACTGATCAATCTATGGATTGCAATAGTAATATATAAATATCAAAATAATAGTTATAATAATACTAATGACTGTTGTCTTTTGAGACTCCATTATAAATGAAGAATTTTGCTGAACTATGAACAATATAAATTCTTAATATAAATTGATATAGTGCAATTTCTGGTATCATGGAGAGATTTTCTTGTTGAATTAAACATATAAACAAAGGCAAATCTAAAAGGGAGTTATCTTGTAGCCAGAATGAGCCTATATGTTTATTACACTTATTTATGTATTGTGGTGTGTAGTGTGGTGTGTGTGTGTGTGTGTGTGTGTGTGTGTGTGTGTGTGTGTGTATAATCACCCTCATGTCATAATATATAGGTGCAGATCAGAGAATAACTTCTGTAAGTTCTTTCTCTTTTTCATCATGTGGATTCTGGGCATTCAAATGAGGTTATCAGGTTTGTTGCAAATGCCTTTTATCTGCTGAGCTATCTCACCTTTCTGACCCCTTGCTTGTAAATTATTTTGTTGGGAAGAATATGATGAAGTCATTCAAATTATCTGTATTATTTTCTACGTGTGTATGGTGTTTGGTCGTGTGCATGTAATCATGGCTCCTGTATTGAGGAAGTACGACAACTTTGTAAATTCTGTTCTTTTCTTTCATCTGTAGAAAGTTCAGGGGCTCAATCTCAGGCCACTAAGGTTGCACGCTAACCCCTATAACCAGCTCACCCATTTCATGAGACCCAGCGGAGAATTTTGAAGAAATGCTTCAGAGGGGAGTAAAGAAGGCAAAATTGAGATAGTGCGAGTGAAAGTGAGAGGAGGAAGTAAGAAAATAAGAGAAAGAGAAGAAATGGCTAGTGCTTCTCTTTTAGTTCATTGGTCACAACTGAATGTAATTTTAAAAAGAATTGGCCATAATATAATTAAGTCCTCTGATCTCATTCGTCTGACAATGACACTATATCTGTATTAGAATATTCAAGATTCTGTTTACCTTTTAATCAGTTTTAACATATGCTTAGAGCAGATCAACATTTTAGCTATAGTGACAAATTAGAAATAAACATTGCACTTTAAAATTATTTAAGCTTACTATAATTTGCTAATATTTATTTAAAAGAGGAAATACACCATTAGCTGTGCTCCTAATTAAAAAAAATCACAGTATCTTTATACAGGTTGAGTTAATTAAATCTGGATCAGAGATGTCATAGTGAATTAATTAACCAAGTTGTTTGTGAATAAAATCATCCTATTATGGTAAACATAGTTTTAAATTTCAAGTACTCACATTTTAGTGTAGTTTCTTATATTATTCCAGCTGACCTATAATTTAAAAACTTATATATGTATGTGTATATACACACACACACACACACACATATATATACATATATATATATATATATATATATATATATATAGAGAGAGAGAGAGAGAGAGAGAGAATTTTCATTTTCAACAAAATTTTCTTCTGAGCATAAACTTCTATAAAATTTTATCTTTTGATACTATAAAGAAGACAAAGTAAATTGCATAATAAGTGATTTGTAAATGTTTGTTGAACTGTTCTCAATTTTTCTGGAAAGCTACAATGATCATCAATTATAAAATGAATTTTAAAACATTAAAATTCTATTATATTTTTATTTATGTGCGTGTGTGTGTGTGTGTGTGTGTGTGTGTGTGTGTGTGTTTGTGTGTGTTTATGTGAGCATAGTCCACATATATGCAGGTACCTGAAGAAACAGAAAATCCCAGACCACTGAAGTTGTAGGTAGGACTGTGCTTTGACATCACTGCAGCTCCAAGCTGTGTTAGAAGGTTGATATTTGATAACTTTGTGTTTGATAATTCTGAAAAAAGAAAGAACCATTTCATTTGTTTTTGCACTTCTTTTACTCAAGGTAAGAAATCAATTTATAAAATGACTGTAGGTATTATCCAAAATGTGAATTTAGTATATTTTGAATGCAAGGCTTACATATATATAATAAGCATATTATAATATATATTATAATATAATATATATGAGCATATTATAATAATTTACCAAAGAGAAATGATTAACACAGGAAAAGAAAAAATATTCTCCCAGTTAAACTCTTAGCATAAATATTATTTTAACAAGCATTATTTATTAGAATTAGAATTTCCTCCTGTCAAAGATTTTAGTATATTAGGACTTTATGCCAAGCAGTACAATATTAGCATCGAGCATATAAGGCAATTCAAATTTATTGCAGTTAACAATGAAGACAGAAGTCAAAAATAAACAATAACAAGGAAAAATAAATATAAAAATTGAAGTATAATAAAAGTTATGCTTCATAACCTTATTTGCTTATTTTCATAATTTTTGTTCACTTCATTTTGCTCAACCCCATGCTCTCATATATGTATATAAGACTATACAGAGGCATGTTTGATCCACTATCTAGCATCATATGATTTGCTAGATAAACCGCATTTGTATTATGTATTATGTGTCTAATTTGCATTTTAAAATGCATACTGGGAAATTTGTTCTAAGATACATATAAAAATTAATTGGTGTGTCTTTGTATTCAGTAAATCTTTAAGAGTTTGTAATGTGGGACTCCTCAACAAAAGTCATAACACACTTTGAGAACTGTCATTGATCATGAAGAAGATCTAGTATTCTCTCAAATCTTTGCTAATGTTCCTAATGTGCACAACAACACGGTAATGAGACTACCAAATAAAGTAATCCTCTCATCCTGGTTGGAGTTCAAGAAGTTCTACACTGTGTAGGTGACAACAGTTCATGGGCCCTAAAGACATGTGGCCATTTTGACTTATCAAGTGAAAGTCTTTTTCACGAGACATCTGCAGCACTCATGTACTTTCAAGATTTCTGTAGTAATTTATTTCAAAATGTTGAAAGAAATTCTATTTATTCAACAGAGAGAATATTTTTGTAGAAATAGACTGACATAGTATTTTCATATTTTATCATTATATTATGTGTTAGAAACTATGGAAATCCCTGCATAAATTTAAATAGGACATGTCAAACTTATCAGTTATCAGAGAACAAGAAACTAACCAAGCATGATGGAATATATTAGACACTGGATCTTAAGTTCAGAAAAATTATAAAGGCTCCACATATGTTGACAGGTCAAAGATAAAATAAAATGATTAATTATGTAATCTCATGGAACTTTTAAAACTATAAATAATAGAAGTGCAAAGTTATTATCATTTTCGTTGATAATAATACCAATAGTTATCTTATGCAATTTAGAGAGTTATAAAAAACTGTATTCTAACATCTATATTTATGGGATTAAAAATAAACATGTCTTTAGCTACATAACTTTATCATGTGAGTAGTAGGGCTTCTTCTGCATATAAATATTAAAATTGCCCTTTTAATGTCTGAAAATTTATCAAAATTATCCCTAAGACAAAATCAGATTTTAATTAAAGAAAATAAAGTAAATCATGCCCAATATTAATAATGAACCCTTGTTTAGCATCTATTCTGTGCTTTTATATTTCTTAGCATACTAGTTAATGTAAATGAATAAATGCATTTGTTGACCTCACCACCTTGTGAAGTGGATATATGCTGAGCTTAAAATATTGTTTCCACTTACCTATTAGGGAAACAACATAGAAAATGTAAATAAAGTGGATTAAATTTTCAAGGATAGGCAATGAGAGGAATGGATTTTCTGCCTTGGAAGTTCGTGGTCCTAGATGGCTCGTTTTTTGTCAGCATATCATCTAGAAGGTAGCTCTTACATCAGGTCACTATGCACGCCTGTAAAAAATGGCTGATACTTAACCAAGATGACATCCTTTATTTCTCTGAGGTCACACAGTCCTTATAAAATAAATTATTCAGACCTGTTGAGAAATTCTCATTTCAAATTGACACATTTTTTTAATAAAATGTTTTGATGCTATACAATCTAAACATCCTTTTTTTTTCCACCAAAAATTAAGGAAACTTTCTGAGTGAACTGACTGAGAAGTCTGTGCAAGCTATTTAATCAAGAACAGACTAGAGTATGTCATTAAATCAGCAGTGGGATTCTTTTCCTAGGGCTGATGTGCCATGGCTCAGTCAACAGCAAGTACAATTATCCTTAACCTGAGGACATGTATTAATAAGAAGCCATCAACTTCAGGTTTTAGATCTTCTTCTGTATGTATCTGTGAAAAAAAAGTGATAGATATGAATAGAAAGGTTTCTTAGAAGTTTGGAAATAATCATTGCATATTCTCAGTTATTGAGAGAATGGGGAAACTTGTTAAGCTTTAGGACATCAAACTTGTCATCAATTTCATACAAACTCATGGCATTAATGATGGACTCGCACACATTCTGCTTTTACTTTCTTTTTTCTTTAAGATTTTACATCTCTATGGAAATAAACTGTAATCAAATATATGTACCAAAGTAAAGTAGGGGCTAGGAAGATACGATTCTTTGCTGTAGAAAAGTAGAGTATTTTAGCATATAAGCCTTCTTGGGAGAAGTATTTGACCTGTGATCTATGGGTGTTTCCAAAGTAATATATGTGCATATGTTTGCATTTGTGAGAATGTGCCTGAATATGAATGCATGTGTGTATGTGTGCGTGGTACATGATGTTTTCCAAGGATAAAGTTAACAGCTTTCAAAGGATTTTTTTCTAGGGCATATGGCTGCCAAAATGTTTGCTTCTCCAGAAACTCTGAAGGAAAGGATGGTTGAAATAGGTTGATAATGTTCAATGCCTAGTACTTTATCAAAGATAAATCCCAAACTTGGAATAGAACAGAATAAATTAATAATTAGAAAAAAATAAATGATCTTAATGTCAATATTTTTTGCTCAAAAGTGAATCAAATTTTTCCTTAGTTAAGGCTTACTTAGAATGAGCCTATTAAGTGCCATCCATTACACCCAACTGTAAAAAGACTTAGGACTAATAAGTTTGGCTTATTTGTATGAAGTATTTTAATTATCTACTATATGAAAACTCTTCTATAGTGCATATACCAGCAAGAGTATATAGACATTGTACACTATAAAGATCTATGTTAGAAGCTGAATTATCTTACTTTGTCAATCTTTACTGTGGATTTGGAAATATAGGATGACTTCTCTGTCATTCGTGACTCAGGGATGAAGCTAAAGCAAATGAAACTTGGCTGGTCTAGCATTTACACAACGCTGCACAAATACTTTAGAAAATTCATATGCAAAACCATCTGGACAAGTGGGAACAGCAGTTTGGTGGTGTTATATAAACTTACCATTTATATTAAAGTCACATGAGCTTATGCTATAAAGGGTTCCTGTAGATGTCAAAAGGATAAAAAGCTCAAACGAGGGAGAAAAAGTATGTTTTCATTAGAAGAGGACACGTAAGGCTACAGCCCAGCTTCCTTATTAGACATTTTCAAGACTCATTTTTCCGTTCAGAACATGTGAACATAATGTCTGAGTCATTTTAAGTTGCCACATATATGAAGTAACTGAATCATTGTCCTAAAAGAAAACCAGAGTAAAAACCTGCTGTTTGAGCCTTCTTGTGATCAACCTCAGGATTAAAATCATAAAACCGTCTATAATTATACCTCTTATGTATTTTTACCAATAGGTTAATTTTGTAAATTTTAAATTTATAATAGAAATATTTGTGTTCTCTTCTCATCTTCTGAATGTAAAAAATGATAATAAGTAGTAAAGATGTTTACATGTCACAGAAGTTTAACACCATCAGATGTTTAATAAAATGAAACATTGTGATTATTTAATATACTTTTATTTCCCTCATATTTTCCATCTAGCAAGTAGACGTTAGCAGACTTTCACAGCTAATTATGGAAGGGAGAGAGAGAATGACAAAATAACCAGCAAACATAGCAAAATGATATGATCAGCAAAACACTCCTGAATCTCAGAAAGCTCTGGGCAAGCATATGAAAGAGGAGGCAAACGAGGATGAGACGGCTGAACACTGTCAAATATTTGAGGATTTGTGACCCGACCCTTCTCCAGCAGACTTCAGCTTCGAAGATAGATCTTCGGATCTGACATTTCTGTGGAACAGTTTTTGTAAGGTCTTGGTGCAAAAAAAAAAAAAAAAAAAAAAAAAACCCAAAAAACAAAAACAAAAACAAAAACAAAAAACCCTTCAGCGATATAGGTAATAGTTATACTCCAAAATTTAAAATATAAACAAAACTTTGAGAACAATAAACCCTTTTAACTTGGTAGTTCTTAACATATATGGGGAATAATATTATTAGATTAGAAATTACTGATAGCATAGACAGAAATACTTTAATTCTTGTAGTAAAAGAATTTTATTTTATTTATTTTATTTTGTTTGTATGAGCTATATCTGTTTGTCTGCATGTGTGTCGGTGGAATATTTATATCCTTAATTCCCTCTGAGGACAGAAAAGCACACAGAATCCCTTGGTTGGAGTTATAGATGATTGTGAGCCACGATATGGGGACTGAGGTCCAGTACCTAGGTTCTCTGCATATTAGTCAATGTCTTTAACTTCTAAGACATCTCTGAAGTCCCTTTACATGAGGTTTTTAGAAGTGTTTTTTGGGGTTCTGGAGAGATGACTCCAAGCTTAAGAGCACTGGCTGTTCAGCCAGAGGTCCTGAGTTCAATTCCCAGCAACCACATGATGGCTCAAAACCATCTGTAATGAGATCTGGCGCCCTCTTCTATCTTGCAGGCATACATGCAAACAGAACACTGATACATAGTAATTGTCATACGATTTATATCTTTGGATAAATCATATGCTAAAGGATTAATAATCCATCTGTGGTACTACTGGGACTCAGAGGAGCTTTAGGAGGTATGGCACATCCATTAGAGCGAATACTGGAACACAGTTATGCACTACTTATATTTTTTAGTTCCCATAAGGCTAGCAGATGTGCCCCACTGTAAGTCTCCAATCAAAATAGTGTATCTTCTCACAGGCAATGCAATGAGACCAGTTAGTATGAACTGAAACTTTAAAACCATCAGTCAAATCAACAACTTATCGAAATCATTGCATCGCAAATACAGAAATCTGAGCAACAAAGGCATAACCCTTCAGTATTTTAAGTCAGTTTGTTATGTTGTAATGATAGACGAGTTAGAAAAGTATGTCATTTTCTTTTTTTTTGAGTTTTTTTTTATTAAATTATAAAAGTTTCCATTTCAGCCCCTCCTCCCAACACCCTCCCACTCCCCCCACTCCCTCTCCTCCTCCCTCTCCATCCCCTAGAGCAGTCAGGGTTTCCTGCCCTGTGGGAAGTTCAAGTTCCTCCCCTCTCCCTCCAGGTCCAGGAAAGGTGAGAGTCCAAACAGACTGGAGCGCCAAAATCCAGTATATGCAGAGGAAGCAAGTCCCAGTGTCATTGTCAATGGCTTTTCAAAAAGGCTCCGGGCCAGCCACATTCAGAGAATCTGGTTGGATCACGTCCTCGTTCAGTCCCAGTCCAACAGGCCTTGGTGAACTCTCATTATATCAGTTCCCTTGTATCAGTGGGTGCTCGCATCCCTCGCAGTCCTGATTACTTTTTTAATTTTCTTCATCTTTCTGTTCCTCATTTGGACCGTGGAGTGCTCAGTTCGGTGTTCCAATATGGGTCTCCATCTGTATCGCCATCCAACGTCGGATGAAGGTTTCCTCTGCCCTTGTCTTCTTTGCTCACGTTCTCTTTCCTTCTGCCTCTTATTTGGACCTAGGGAGCTAGGTCCCGTGTTCCAACGTGGTTCTCCGCCTCCATCTCCATCCATCGCCAGATGAGGGTTCTATGGTGACATGCAAAATAATCATCAGTATGGTTGTGGGCCAAGGCCGGTTCAGGCACCCTCTCCTCTGTCCAGAGAACCATCTGGGGATCTCTCCTTGGACCGGGGATCCCCTTTATAATCAAGTCTCTTGTAAACCCTAAAATGATTCCCTTAGTTGAGGTATATACTTGCCTGATCCCATATCCATCCTTCCTCCCTCCCCCCCATCCCAGTACCCCGATCTTTCCCCAATCCTCCCCTACTCCCTTCTCTCTAACCCTCTCCCTTTCCGACAACCCTCCCACCCCCCCCATGCACCCGAGGTTACCTGGGACTCTTGTCTATTTCCTACCTCCTGGCGGATAACTAAATAATCTTCATCAGGTTCATCTTCTTATTTAGCTTCTCTAGGATCACGAATAATAGGCTCAAAGACCTTTAATTATGGTTAGAATCCACTTATGAGTGAATACATACCATGTTCCTCTTTTTGGGTCTGGCTTACCTCACTCAGTAAAGCGTTTTCTATTTCCATCCATTTGCATGCAAAATTCAAGATGTCATTATTTTTTACCGCTGAGTAAAACTCTAATGTGTATATGTTCCCATCAAAATCCCATCAAACTTCTTTACAGACCTTGAGAGAACAATAATCAAGTTTATATGGCAAAACAAAAAACCCAGGATAGCCAAAACAATCTTATACAATAAAGGAACCTCTGGAGGCATTACCATCCCTGACTTCAAACTGTATTACAGAGCAACAGTATTGAAAACAGCTTGGTATTGGCATAACAACAGAGAAGTCGACCTATGGAATCGAATAGAAGACTCGGGTATTAACCCACAAACTTATGAACACCTGATTTTTGACAAGGGAGCTAAAGCTATACAATGGAAGAAAGATAGCATCTTTAACAAATGGTGCTGGCATAACTGGATGTCAACCTGTAGAAGAATGAAAATAGATCCATATCTATCACCATGCACAAAACTCAGGTCCAAATGGATAAAAGACATCAACATTAATCCGACCACTTTGAACCTGATAGAAGAGAAAGTGGGAAGTAGTCTACAAGGTATGTCATTTTCTTACAGGCTATCATCAGCTTATGGTTCAATTGTTACGAACTATTTTTATGGAAATTATTTTTAAAATGAAAACTGTAGACATTTAATTGATCGTCTAGCATTGTTTTCCAAGTGAATCATATTGTCAGCAAAATGTGAATGGATTTCTTTCGTTCACTTTTGAATTCCTCTTTGGAAAAGGGGGAAGGGCAAATGACTTAAAGAGGCCAGTGGGTTTCTCGGCTCCTGGTAAAAATGATGAGAGGAATTTCTTAAAAGGTTGTTTTATGAATTAAAACTAGTTTCAACATTCACAAAATCACTTATAAGTTAACTCTGTGTTGGAAAATGTTCTTAGGGACTATAAAAACCAGGTGCCTAAGCCAAGCCATTAGGAATTCTGGAGCTGAAGGTGCAAAGCGGAAGAAGTGGGGGTGCCTCTGCTTTAGGCATCTGTTCACCGAGCGCACCACGACTCTGTCCATAAAAACACAGACAGCTGTGTCTGTCGGGAGGAGGTTAGCAGACACCTTTATAAACAGTCAAGAAACCGTGTGCCACACGTGATCTCACACTTCTAAATGACGCAGGTAACCAGAACCACTGATTATGAAAACTGACTTAACTTTTTCAACAAGCGCCTCAGTTGGCAACACTGCATATGTTTTAAAGTGCCCTGCCGTCTATATAGAAGAAATTGATTTTTGTTTTAGACAAGCTTCATCCTCTTCTGGCACAACAGTGTGTGTTCTCCAGTGGGTTAAGAGAATCAGTGTAAAGCCCTCACTTTAAAGTGTGATAAGGTTTTCAATAAAATCGGCTGCTGTATTAGACTCACTGTGTCATTCACAGTGAAATAGCAGAACACCATGTCCCCCTGAATATTTCATGCTTTGGTTTTGGAAAGGTATCCTCTAGAGCACTCTGCAGTGCTGGATGATTTACGGTTCTGCACACAATTCTGAAATATCAGTCCTCATCCCAGCTCTTCTATTCTTGGCACCAGGAGAGACTTTGCTTCGGGTTTTATTTATTCAGAGCCTGTTAATGTTGTAATTTTTATGTCATGCCATCTCATTTTGGCACTAATGTCATATATCTGATGAAAGAGCACACAGAGAGGGACTGTGTTGTTATTAATTAGGGAGGTCTGATAAATGGGTTATCTTATTTAGTAAACAAGTCCTTGACAGTAGGCAAACGCAGATGGGCATATTAATGATGGTTCTCGTAATTCAATGTTATGTTAACACTAGTTTCACTCCCGCTTTTGAATTAATATGCACATATTCTTGAGACCTACTTAAGTAACAAAATTCGTAGCTAAATATTATTGGCTAATGTTTACTCTTACATAGTTCTCTTGCATGACCTTAATTAATCCTTATACTAACACTGTGAAAAATGACTTCTCAATAGTATGTTTATTTTATAGGAGAGAAAATTAAGGTAAATAGAGGTTCCTTGCAAAACAAGCCTTCAGAGCTGATAAATGTGGAATTTCAATGGCACTACTAATCCTTCTTGATAGACACCTTCTTCACACTTCTGCTTTAAATAAAGTTCACCTCCTCCATAGATCTCACACTGACCTTCTGATAGAAATGTAAATATTTACATGAAATGTAAATTTATTTAAAACTTATAGTAAGTTTTTAATATTATATTCTTGTTTGCTCAATAAAGAAATGTGAATCTTCACCTCTGAACTACAACATTATTTTATCTGCTTGTGAATTCTACTCTAGAGATACTTAGCAACACTGGACGTTCAAAATGAAAGACAATAAGATCAGTGCTTAAGCTGTATCTATAAAATAAAATATCTTCTATTTAGCACCATTATTTAAATATCTCCACCTTGGAGATGAAAAATAGAGTCTTCCTAACATGGTCCTTTTTATTTTTCTTGACCCAGGCACTGTCTGGCTTATTCTAAGAAGGAAGACTAGTAATTAGCATCTGAGCTGTCCTATTTTGATATTCACATGCTACAGTTTTCCATATCACACATACATTTTATGTAAAATATTATTTTTTAAAAAATGTATGTGAAATAGATGAAACATGTGATGATCTCTGGAAAAATTTAGTTGAGCTATATGTAAAACCTGACCATTCAGAAATGAAAAGAGGGACATAACAACAGACACAGAGGAAATACAGAGAATCATCAGGTCATATTTCAAAAACCTGTACTCCACAAAAACCTGTATAATGGAAAACTTAAAGGAAATAAACAACTTTCTGTTTAATATCAATTACCAAAATTAAATCAAGACCAGATAAGAAAATTAACAGACCTATAACTGCTAAGGAAATAAACACAGTCATCAAAAGTCTCCCAACCAAAAAAAGCCCAGGACCAGATGGTTTCAGCTCAGAATTCTATATACTTTCAAAGAAGAACTAATACCAATACTCCTCAAATTATTCCTCACAATAGAAACAGAAGGAATCTTGCCAAACTCTTTTTATTAGGCTACAATTACCCTGATACCCAAATCACAGAAAAACATTATTAAGAAAGAGAATTAGAGACCAATCTCAGTCATGAACATTGATAGAAAAATACTAAATAAAATACAGGCAAATTGAATCCAAGAACACATTATAACCATCATCCAGCATTATGAAGTTGGCTTCATCCCACATATGCAGGAATGGTTCAACATATGAAAATCTGTCAATATTATCCACTATATAAACAAACTGAAAAATAGAAACCACATGGTCTTCTCATTAGACACCGAAAAAGATTTTGACAAAATACAACATTCCTTCATGATAAAAGTCTTGGAGAGAGAAGGGATACAAGGAACATATCTAAACATAATAAAGGCAATAAACATCAAGCCAACAGCCAACATCAAACTAAATGGAGAGAAACCCCCAGTGATTCCACTGAAATCAGGAACAAGACAAGGTTGTCCACTCTCTCCATATCTATTCAATATAGTTATTGAGGTCCTAGCTAGAGCAATAAGACACCAAAAGGAGTTCAAGGAAATACAAATCGGAAAAGAAGACATGAAACTCTCACTGTTTGCTGATGATATGATAGTTTACATAAGTTATCCCAAAAAATTCAACCAATGAACATCGACGACTCATAAACACTTTCAGTAATGTAACAGGATATAAGATTAACTAAAAAAAATTAGTAGCCCTCCTGTAAACAAATGATAAAAGGCCTGGGGAAGAAATCAGAGAAACAATATCCTTCACAATAGTCACAAATAGCATAAAATATCTCAGAGTCACTCTAACCAAAAAAGTGGAAGACTTGTATGACAAGAACTTTAAATCTTGGAAGAAAGAAATTGAAGAAGACACCAGAAAGTGAAAGATCTCCCATGCTCTTGGGTAGGCAGAATTAACATAGTAAAAATGGCAATCTTACCAAAAGCAATCTACAGATTTAATGCAATGCCCAGCAAAATTCTTCACAGACCTCGAAAGAATGGTACTCAACTTCATATGGAAAAGCAAAAATCTCAGGATAGCCAAAACAATTCTGTATAATAAAAGAACTTCTGGAGGCATCACAATCCCTGACTTCAAACTCTACTACAGAGCTACAGTACTGAAAAAAAAAAAGTCTGGTATTGGCATAAGAACAGACAGTAGAACCAATGGAGCTGAATAGAAGACCCGGATATTCATTCACACTCCTTCAAACACCTGATTTTTCACAAAGAAGCAAAAAATATCAAATGGACAAAAAAAGCATATTTAACAAATGGTGCTGTCATAACTAAATATCAACATGTGGAAGAATGAAAAGAGCCACATATCTATTACCATGCACAAAACTCAAGTAAAATGGATGAGCGACCCTGACATAAAGCCAGCCACACTGAACCTTATAGAATGAAAAGTGGGAAGTACACTTGAACACATAGACACAGGAAATGACTTCCTAAATATAACCCCAACAGCAAGACACTGAGAGAAACAATTAATAATGGGACTTCCTTAAACTGAAAAGCTTCTGTAAAGCAAAGGACATGGTCAACAAGACAAAAGGACAGCCTACAGAATGGGAAAAGATCTTCACTAACCCCACATCAGACAGAGGTCTGATCTTCAAAATATACAAAGAAATTCAGAAATTGATCATCAAAAGAACACATATCCAATTTAAAAGAAATGGAGTACAGACCTAAACAGAGAATTCTCAACAGAGGAATTTAAAATGGTTGAAAAACACTTAAGGAAAAGTTCAACATCCTTATTAATCAGAGAAATGCAAATAAAAACAACTAACAACTCTGAGATTCCATCTTACACCTGTAACAGTGGCCAAGGTCAAAAGCACTGATGACAAATTATGCTGGAGAGGTTGTGGGGAAAAGGGAACACTCCTGCATTGCTAGTGGGAATGCAATCTGGTACAACCCCTTTGAATGTCAGTGTGATTTATCAGAAAATTAGAAAGCAACCATCCGCAAGACCCTCTTTTGGGTATATATTCAAAGGATGCTCAATCGTGCCACAAGGACATGTGCTCAACTATGTTCATAGCAGCAGTATTTGTCATATCCAGAATCTAGAAACAAGGTAAATGCCCCTCAACCAAAGAATGGATAAGGAATATATGGTACATTTACACAATGGAGTACTACACAGCAGAAAAAAATGACATCTTGAATTTTGCAGGAAAATGGATGGAGTTAGAAAACATTATTTCTAGTGAGATAACCAAGACACAGAAAAACAATTATCACATGTACTCACTCATAAGTGGATTTTAAATATAAAGCAAAAAAAAATAGCCTAAAAACCGCAATCCCAGAGAACTTAGACAACAATGAGGACTAAGAGAGACTTACATAGATCTAATCTACATGGGAAGTAGAAAAAGACAAGATCTCCTGAGTAAATTGAGAGCAAAAGGACCTTGGGGGAGGATTGAACAAGGGCGGGGGAAGTAGAGAGGGTAACAGAGAAAAATATAGAGCTCAATAAAAATCAATAAAAAGTTTTAAGAATGGGAATAGATTTGCTTTAACTGAAGGACAAGACAAAATTAGACTATTTCTAAATTAGACCAAAATTGTTTCCAAAGAATCTCATTTGCATTTGTCCTGTGTACTGTGTGGTTTTACTCAGGTAGTAATATTTTATTTATTGCTAATTATTGTTCTGGATTTACAGGACATAAATGTTATATGTTGATCATTTTTTAATTGTTTCAACCAAGCTACAGGATTCCTTTTACATTAAAAAAAAACTCAGTGGCAACTGAGGGAAGATTCCATAAACTAGCTTCTGCGTGTGACTAATCTTCAGAGCAAAATCAATGAAGACATTTTTGGTATAGCATTTTGGGCAAAAACTAATAACTCATTAGAAGAAATGCTACACACTCATTACCAATGCTCAGATGGGCTCAATTCATGGAGAAAGAAGGGTCTTGTCATTTCACCTGATCAACTCAATGTTTATATCCAGTGGTTGGACTCCTTCTTTACTTTGAGTCTTCGTTGAGTTCTATTGATCATAAGTCTTTCTCTAAAGCCAAATTTAAAAGAAAATCCAAGCTAGATTATAACACTTTGCCAATTCTCACCTCACATGCATTTCCCCCACCCCCTTTTTAAAATAATACCCTTTATTACCAACATTTTGCAGTGCATGTTCATCTGAGATTGATGACTATACTCCCTGGACTCTAAATATCAACCTCTACAGAAAAACATTGTGGCATTTACCAGTCTCCTCTTTGATAGTAAAATGGCTATGTATCATCAATGATTACACTGAATTCCCAAGACTATGTGTTAGGTGTTATATTATTGCTCATGAGAATAACTATTGAAAGATATTAATTTTAACTCTTACATCATAGCCTAGTCTCATTCATTATTCGTTTAAGCTACAAAATTCTACGATCTCTATGACTTGAGACCATTTGAAAAAGAATAACAAATATGTGAGTTTTCTCCCCCAAAAAACTGTTGACTGTATCTCAAGTGGACTCTTAACAAATGCACAGCATATTCAGTGCCTCTACTTTCGTGTTTGCAATACAATGGCCTATACTAAGGGGGAAGGTCACTGTGGTCTACAAGCTTTTGTGGATAGAGAAGTTCAATTCTCTAACCAGATGCTCCTGGCTGTGCAATAGCACCGTGAAATGTGTCAATGATGGACCTGGGATTTTCGTTCCCACAAGTACCCTATCAAGGTTCTATCTTCTGCAACTGCTTTCGTGACCTCACTTCCTGTGGGGTTGCTGAAATTTATTTAGATAGCCTGAGTTGGTCATTTTCTTCTGTAATGGATAGTCTTTGCCATTAAAACGGGGTTGGGGGGAGAAAAGGCTAGCCCCCTCCTGTCTATGACAGAAAATGCCATACATAGAAAGCTTCAAATAATAATTGTAATGAGTAACCCAGTCACTTAAACACCTTTGAAATACTAGAAATGGAATAAGAAAATTGTTTCACTTAGATACTGGCAGTTTGGAAATTAGTTGAAGATTGATTCTGTTTATCATGACTGGCACTTTATGAGTTTCCATTGTACCATTTATGTAGAATGCTTTATTTGAGATTTGTACCTTGAATGTCTTCAATTTCTCTTAATTCTCTAGGAGAATATGGGATTTCATTAGCATGCACCTTTACATTTATTTCTTTTAAAATGGTTTTTCTATATTCCTGGTATTTTCAAGAATATATACAGTGAATTAGGATCATATCCACCTCCTATTTCCCTTTCAATTCCTCAAAGAAAAGTATCACTTTTTTTTTAAATTTAAGATGGTTGAAATTGCTGGGCACAAGCAAGAATGGATCACTAGACACACAACAGAACCCGCATTAGGAGTTTATCGTGTGTGAGAGAGAAAGACAGGAGCAAAGGCCAGAATAAGTTGGTGCAGGAAGAGAGCTTGGAGTGGGCAAGTCCAGCGTTTAAAGGCTGCCTAGCACATGCACACAAGGGCTTACATAGTTGCATCGCACATATGTCACCTAGAATTTGAGGGCCCTGAGTGGCTATGTAAGTTGCCTGAGCACTTGATGGCACCTGTGGAGACCAGGATCCCTGAAGTGCCAGTGCTTGGGGTATTTTGCCAAAGAGCTAGGTGATGGAAATGTTAACAGCGGTCTTTTAGAAAATCTTAAAAAATAAAGGCAGTTTTTATTACTATCAGTATCAATCCCTTCTTATTTTTATCATTCTATTTTTAAATGTGATTCTTATCAAGGCAAATATCTGGAATTTCTCTCAATAGAGATAAAAATAAAAGATGTTTTATTATTATTATTATTATTATTATTATTATTATCATCATCATCATCGCAGGTTTCTTTATAAATTCAAGTTGTGTGGGTATGGACATATGATAGAAATGATCTTAGAGAAATACTTAGAATTCTGCCCTGCTTCCTGTAATTACAAGGTTACCCAACAATTTCTTAGAGACTAAGCTGACTAATTGCTATATAGTTGGTTCCAACCCAAGACACTTTAGTACCTTACAAAAACTGAGATGCTTTAGGCAAGATTATCAGCATGAGAATAAATGAGTTAGCAAGCATTAGTAAACCCCAAGAACAACAGTGTTAAATGTTTTATGCATCATCCGAGAATGTGCCACTTCAGAAAATTGAATGGACAGCTTTTTGGTTGTGAATACTGGAAGCAATTTTTACAGCATTGTTTTGCTTTTTTTTGTGACAGACTTATCAAAATTAACATTTTCTGATAGAGAAAGCCTTTGAGGCATTCCGTCTCTTAGAGCTTGACAATGTGTATGATTCTCCTGAAACTGTGTCTATGTACCACCTCATAGCAAATGCCACTGAACTCTTAAGCATTTACTAAATGCCAGCGCTATGCCAGAATTAGGGTTAGACACTACGCTGAGTTAGAGTTACAACACTGAAAATGAATATGTCACATAGTCTATCCAATCACCATTGGTTGAGACAAAAGTTAGAATTCACAATTTTTTTAATATTCGGGTACTGTGGGTGACTGAAGAGTGTCAATGGCTTTTCTTTTCTTTTGCAGCAGAGTTTTGATGAATAACCACCATGCCCATCATTCTTTCCCTTTCAGCCAATTCCCACCCTAAGGAAAGACAATGAAGGAAATCCACATTGTAACTTTGGTTTCCTACAGTTCCAGTGCATTGAAAAGGAGCAGGAGAACCTGGGCGACAAAGAAGGGAAAGCAAAGAACAGTAATTCCTAAAAGTAGTCTTTAATGTCCAAGACAAACCAGGTCTCAGATTGAAAACATAATCAAACTATGAGGTGGTCTCTTTAATTTATTTCTTCTTCAAAGAACGCCCAGAAACATACAAACAGTTATGTTTCTAATCTTGAATGATTTATCTTAACAGGTACTGCAAGGTCTTTCTGAGCTTCAGGTCCCAGAGGCAACTGTGCATATGCAATAGATTCAATACCCAGTGCATAAAAGTACTTTATTCTCTTCGGTACTTTACTATTGCTATGAAGAGATGCCGTGAACAAAACAACTGATTGAAAAACAAAACAAAACCCTAAAATATTTACATGAATGCTTGAGTATGACTTCAGAGTGTTAGTCTGTAACCATCATGGTGGGAATCATGGCAAAAGGCTTATGGGCATGGAACTGCAACAGTGGCTTATAACTTGTATAGAATCCACAAGCGTGTGGTGTGTGTTGGGATGCTGCTGCTGAGCCTGACTTAGGCTGTTGAAATCTAAAAACTCCTGCTGAGTGACATACCTCAGTCAACAAGGCCACACCTCCTAACCTTTCCAAAGGTAGTTCCTCCAACTGGGGATCAAACATTCAAATATATGAGCCTATGGAGACCATTGTCAAACCACCATATCATCTGCTTTTAGAATTCTGTTCTGAATTTCCCTGATTGTGGCAGGAATGACTTCATAGAAACAATCTCTCTATGCTTCCCTCATGCCATCCTTCATGTGGTATGATGATCAGAATTTTTTGTCTTGTTTCTATTTCAGTGTATTTTCCTTTTCAATATTAACCCCATCTGCATTCCAGCATGATCCAGCATCATAGGGAGCAAAGGAAAGGCAGAAATAAAGAGAATCTAAAACATTCCCTGGCCTTCTTTCTCTGCTAGCTAAAACCTGTTGACTTGATTTCTTTTGCCACATTTATTCCTTTATTTAATAAAAAAAATATTGACTACCACTGTATGTCTCAGTGTGTGCTAAAGAACAGCAATGAGGCAAAGATACAAATGAGCAGGAGGATCATTTCAGCCCTAGAAGTTTATACTAATCTGAAAACAGAGAAATGGGCATCATTCCAGAAACAGATAAAAATAAAAAGTCACAACATCCATAAGAGTAAGAACTAATGTTGGAAACTTTTGTAAACGGCATGTCATGCTGATTCAAATGCAAGCAAAAGATAGAAATGGAAGCCAGAACGGAGTATATGAATTCTGTAAAATTACTCTAAATCCAGAGGAACTTCTAAATTTCGAACCTATCATTTATCACACGGCACACCATTCAAAGGCATTCCTATGCCTTTTACATCTTCACTCCGTCTAGTTATTTGGATGTATTTGTGAACAAAGTGTATGAAAATTCTCATGCCATGTTTCAAGACCATTATATCATGTTCTTGAGCATTTACACAGGTCAGATTCGTTGACTCCTTAAAAAGTAGCTTGGTAGTGGGGATCAGTTAATTGTTTGCCCAGCCTTGCACAGTTATATGCAACGATTATAGGTAGAACAACGTCCACAGTCCAAAGTCTTCCAGATGACTTTTATGAGTTTGGTAGAACTAGCAAACAATAGATATGTGAGTTTTACAGGGGCAAAATCTGAAATGTATGATTTAGCGAGCACGGCTTCAAAGGTGGAGATAAGCAAGGGAGAAAAATAAACTAGGTCGGCCAAGTCTGGGTGGAAAACATCCCATGGTTTCCAAAGAGGAATTTGCCAAACTCAGGAGTATCGACAACGGACTCATTTGTGAGCCTTTCCAGACTTTTCCTAGTCTGCCCCACTCAAATTTAACACCACAAGAGCAGAATTCAGAAAGTTCCTTCCATGCGAGCTCTGATTGGCTACGTGGCTGTTGCACCTATTTGAATAATTGTTGGAGTACTACAGTCACCTACTATGCAATCTCCATGTATTATTTTCTCTGAAGCAAGACCTACTTATTTATGTTTATTATATTTCTTCTTACTGTTTAGAAGTATTTTTTTTTAAAAAAATATCTACCACTAGTTTTCTTTAGCTGGCAATAAGTTTATTTGAAATTGTGCACGATTTCATGTTTTCATGTGTATTTCCATCCTTTTTAACTTCAACAGCTTGATGAAACTTTGGAACAATTGCTTCAAAGTTATTGCTGACCTGGAGGCAAGTGTATGGCGGCAAATCCCTACACAGGAAAGGACTTCAATTTGTAGCAGGCATGTTTGTCTTCACAGTCTAACATAATTTCTAAATTCCAGAAATTACTTCTATTTTAACCTGTGCTTTCCAAACCCCTCTGCAGAAGGGCTCTATTCCAGTATTTCTATTTCAGTTTTACAAACATTTGTAGTATGCTCGTAAACCTCCATCCAGGATGACATCTGCCAACTATGATCTATGGAAAGAAGGTACTTTTCTCTAACAATTTGAAAAGTATATTGTCTCTGCTCTCCTCACTCAGCTGAAGCGTATGGAGTCCTTAATGCTATGCAACATCTCTTTGTCTGAAACAAAATCTAGAAATTAACTTCACTGTTAACCAGCACTTCTCATTACTCAAAAAGGACGTGTGCAGTCATGCAGACTCTGTGCAGGGTATTAGAGAGGATTCTGAAAATACCAGCACTGAGGAAGTTGAAGCTGGTGGATCTCTGTGAGTTCAGCTCAAGCTTGAAAGAGTTACATAGTGAGTTGCCGACCAGTGTGAACATCAGTGAAATAACTGAATTACCACAGACTAGCCAATAATAAATAAATAGATGTGTAGTTTGATAGTGAGAGTTTAACAGATATGAATTCAAACCTTTGCTCTGTGTTTTCAGATGTGAGATTCTGAGCTCAGTGAATCTAATCGTAAGCATGCGGGAAGTGGCAGCTGCAGATATAATTTTATTTCACTAGTCTTAGTCTTACACTTGTTTAAGAACATTTTCATGAGCTCTTTGACTGGGTACATGTCTTCACATAATGAACTGTATTTCTATTTTTTTCTAAAATATTTTTTATAGAAAATAGATATATTCTCCTTATAGTTTTTCCACCTCCCTTCCTCCCAGTTCCTCCCTACCTCACCTCCTGGATCATCTAGATCCATACACTTTCTGTCTCTGGTTAGAAAACAAAGAGACATTGAAGGGATGATAATAAAATAAAACAAAATAAGCTATATCAAAAACAAATAAGAGAGAGACGAGAGAGAGAGAGAAAGAAAGAGAGAGAGAGAGAGAGAGAGAGAGAGAGAGAGAGAGAACAAAGACAGAAGTAGAGAAAGTGACAGAGGGAGGGAGAGATGGAGGTGGAATGTGCGTGTGCATTTGTGTGTGTGTCTGCGTGTGTGTGTATGTGTGTGTGTGTGTGTGTGTGTGTGTGTGTGTGTGTGTGTGTGTGTAGGAGAGAGAGAGGGGTTGGAGGGGCTGGGGAAGGAGGGAGGGAGATATGGCGTGATTGAGCCAACCCAGCTGTAGAAAAAGAGAACAGTTCTCCAGAGTCTGTTCTGTCCTCTCACCTCTCTTCTGGTATTGAACTCAGAGACTCAGGTCTACTTTCAAGCAAGTCCATAAATTCATCCATGGGGCTGTCTTTCAGGCACCGTGATAGCTTTTGAGGCTGTAGTCTAACACTAATCTAATACTAATCTGTGTATACTAGCCCTTGTGTTCAAGGCCTTAGGAGTAAAAGTATGTCCCAAACTTGCCCCTAGATTATTACTAGGGTTTAGTAATATATGTGGATGGATAGAGAAGATGTTTCTATTTATTCTCTATCAGGATAAAACTGAGATACTCCCCCAACTGTAAGAGTCTGCACTTCCCAATGGATACCCACACCCGGTTCAGGCTGCGCGCTTTCCCGAACTCGAGCCCACGAGAATGTACGATTGTCCTGAGGGTTGGAAAAGAGACACACACAAAAGAGACCTTTGCTCATTTACCAGAGTAAATGGCAACTTTATTAAACTCAAGTCGGGTATATATACCAGTGGGCTAGAAGGATCGAAAATGCAAAGCCTCCTCCCATCCAGGAGCAGGAGGTGAAGAAGATTAAAGCTTCCCGGCCCCTTGGGCAGGGTCAGCTAGGGGAGGCAGGCTATCTACTGCTAAGACCTTGAATACAAGTGGAATCACCATAACAAAGAGAACCAGGTTCTTGCTAGGTTATCTCCTCAAGCCAGAGCTAGTGCAGAGTCTCCAGGGAGCCGGAGGTCACATGGCCCTGCTAATCGCCAGGAGAAGGGAAAAACCTTGGCAGCTACACCCAACCTTGTGACCAGCCAGCTGCAGTTACTAGCTAGCTACTTACTGTAAAGAAATACTAATAAGAAGCAACTTAAAGGAGGGAGGTAGCTTATTGGCTCACCGTTTGAGGGTGTGGTCATTATAATGGAGATGCCATAGTGAGGTAGCTGGTTACTTTGCATCCTTACTCAGGAAACAGCAAGCTCAGCTGGCTTTTTCCTTTTTTTACCCAGTCTAGAACCCAGTCCAGGCAATGATTCTTCCCATAGGTAAGGTGGTTCTTCAAATATCTTAATCCAGAAAATCTTACATGGGTATGCCCAGAGGTTCACCTCTATTAGGTCATTTCTCACGGGCATGCCTGGAGTCTTGTCTTCCAGGTAATTTTAGAGCTTACCATGTTGACAATATGAAACATCACACACATAGATCTTTATTTATTGTCAAACTGTTATATAAGACTTGTGATCTCTAATAACCTTCTAAGTACAATCTCTAATAACCTTCAGGAAATGGTTGGCCATTTTATATCTCTTAACATGAATTGGTTTTATTGTTGCCCATCCTGTATTCTCTAGCTGTGTCCTTGGCTTGAAGGTAAGAATCATTCCTCTCTAGCATATTCAATGCCACAGTTTCTTCACGCATCTGATGGCTGAGAAAGGGACTGAGTCTTTCAGGTTTCTGATTCTTTGTGTGCCATCTACACACTTCTCCCTGCAGGACACTCAAGTACTGTTGCTGCCACTGTGCTTCTGCAGTTTAGCTGACTGTTCTAGACAATCTCTTGCACTGCTCAAAATATGACATTTGGGGAGGGCTCTAAAAATTAGCTAAGAGGTTGAGAGTACTGGGTGAACATTCAGAGGACCTGAGTTTGAGTCTAACACCAAAGTGGAAAATCACTTGTAACCATCTATAACTCGAGTTGCAAAGCTTTGGACACCCACTACTGACTTCTGTGGGCACTATGCACTCAACCATCCAATCAGAAAAACCACAAACATACAATTAAATAAGTAGATTAACATGATGGTTATTTTTCTATTATTTTATTTAATGTTATTGATCCACTCATATATAAGTTTCATATATCCTTGTCGTATGTCTTACTTCCCTTAGTGTTTCTTGCCTCTCTTACATTACTCTGTTATTTTGATGCACTGGAGAAATTTTTCTTAAACTTAGCTTCTAACATCATTACTAAGTTTCTTTTTCATTTTGACATGTATGCTTTTAGTTACTAAAGACATTTTTATTTCCAAAATTATTAAGCAAAATAATATAGCCCATTTCATATATATATACATATATATACATATATGTATTACATATACATATTACACATACACAATACATAACATATTTACAAGCATTATCTAAACTATAATTCGATTATCCAAATCAAGAGAACAAAGATATACATATTCTACATAGTTATGAAGGGAAGCTCATTTGCTTAAAATCTATCCACAAAAAGTTTTTCAACTTTTTCAGTGTAGTACTACTAACTATTGCCACCATACTGTAATCCTTATCTCTAAAACGTACTGTTTATCTTTTATTAAGATATATTTATTTTATTTTACATAAATGAATTTGCCTGTACATATTCAAGTGCACCATGCACATTCCATGAAGAGGTCATCAAATTCCCTACAACTGGAGTTTCATATCATTTTTTTCACCATTATTTGGATGTTGGGAACACAGTAATTGCCCTCTAAAGAAAAATTAAGTGGTTTTAACAAAACAACCTTTTCTCCATACCTAAAATTCTCATTTAAAAATGAAAATTTGGTCTGTAGACCAGGATAGCCTCAAAGTCACAGAGATCTGCTTGCCTCTGCCTTCCACTACCTTGCCTGGAAAGGATTGTTCTTATTTTATGTGTATGGGAGTTTAGACTGCATGTCTGTCTGTACACCAGGAGAGAACAGTGTCAGCAAACAGCAAAGACTGCATGGATCCCTTGGAATTAGAGTTACAAACAGTTGTTAGTTGCTATGTGGTGCTACAAACTGAATCTGGGTCCTCTGGGAGAGCAGCCAGTGCTCTTAACAATTCAGCAATTATGCCAAACTAGTGGGATTTGGGGAAGGAGGGCATATGGGTGATGATGTGGAAATGTAGTGTAGTGGAAACTACCTGGATTCTTGAGGGTGACCCAAGTAACTCATAGTAATGGTGACTACAGAGCCTGAACTGGCCATTTTCTGTACCCAGGCAAGTTTTTCTAGGAGTGAAACTGGAACACCAAGCCAGCTAAAAATCATTCGACCTACAATCTGCCCTACCTACAAGGTGTGTTGGTGTAATGGTGGTGAAGAAGTTGTGGGACTGGTTCATCAATGACTGGTCCAAATGGATAGCCATACCTGACGCTGCCTGGATGGTCAGGAACATGAGGCTGGACAGCGACAGCCCAAAGACCCAGGATAAAACCAAACAAACATGACTAGAAAAAAAATTCAATAAAATTATTAATAATCATATTCAGCTATACTCATAGATTGGTGTATGGTCCAACTGTCATCAGAAAGGTGTCATTTACCAACCTATAGGAACAGATGCAGAGACCTACGGCCAAACACTAGGAGGAACCAGTACAATCCCACAGAAGAGGTAGGTGGGAAAAATTACAGGAGCCAGAGGGGTAGAGGACATTAGGAGAACAGAATCAATTAGTCAGGGCTCATAGGGGATCACGGAGACTGAAACAGCAATCATGGGCTTTGCATGCGTCTTGAGCTAGGTCCTCTGCATAAACATTATAGTGTGTAGCTTGTATTTCTTGTTGAACTCTTAACAGTGGGAATGGAAGTGTCTCTGAATCTTTTTCTTGCTCTTTGGACTCTTATTCACCTACCTGGTTACCTCGTCCATCCTTTGTATAAGGGCTTGTGCCTAATAACTTTTAATGCTGGTGTTTGGTTGATATCCCTGGGAGGCCTACTCTTTTTTTTTATTCCAAGGAATCGGAGGCTAAGTGGGTCTGAAAAAGAGATGAGGTGTGAGGGAGGACTGGAAAGAGTGGAGGGAGGGAAACTGTTGACTGGATGTAATATTTGAGAAAAGAAAAAAGAAATAAAGTGAAATATTATGCTCTTTCAGTAATATTTTCCCAACCCTACCATTCCGTATTGTTTATATGAGCTAGTCCATCCTAGAAAAAAGTGAGATGGAAAATATTTGTTTATGTATAACTCATTTACTAAGTAAAATGCCTTCTGTATTTCCATAGAAGTCTGCCTAAAACTTGTATTCAAGAAAATCCAGATTAGAGAGAGAAAGAGAGAGAGAAAACCCATTCTTTTATGACTTTCAGATCCATGGCTGACCATTTCAGGGTCTTTTCCTGTTCTTACTCTCATCTGTTCTCCTGAGGTTTAGTTCTTCGATGACCTTCCACTGATAGCACAGTCCTTTCTACAATTCCTATTGCTTGTCATGATCTTAAGGAACAATTGTATATTCATGATTCCTTCTATTGTATTAATAATCTTGACAATTTACAAAACCCAAAACTCACATATTCAGAATCAGCCCTTGTTGAAGACATCTCAAACTTACTGTAAAAACACTGAGTTTCTGCTCTCTAGAACCAATTCTTTTGGTAGATATCTTCCTTCTTGTAGTAATTATGAAATTGTTTGTGTCGGTTACCCACGCTAAAGCTCAAATTATTTTTATGTATCTTCCTTAAACACCTCTCCAATTTAAGAAACAGAGTTTACCCTCAAAGTATAATAGACTACTACCCCCCTAATTTTTCACTACACACGTTTCCCCTCCGTGAAGCTACCATTTCCTTTGAGTTTGCTCAATAGCTTCCTACCTGGTCTCCAAGGTGTTTCTTTCATGTCCCAAGCTTGACTAGTCATCTTAGACTCAATCTGAAAGATTTCACTTAACCTGAGAATAAAGTATTTATCACAGTGGATGATGCCCTCCCTCACTCCTTTCCCCCTTTCCCTTTTCCACATATCATTTCTCTGTTCTTTTCTACTTTTGATTTTGTAATCCAGCCTGCACTTGATCATGGCGTCTTAAGTTTTCTTACTCATAGTCTTTTTCTTCCTAGTATATTTTATGTGACCACAAATAAATAGGCATATGAGTCAAATATTTACTGATAATAAATCACAAAGAAATTTCTTTTAAGAGAAGTTTGAAATATATATATGCATATATACATAATTTATTTATTTATATATATATATAAATTAAAGATTAAAGCAATTTTAGGTACTAATTAAATGGATATGTTTAGCTATTTCTCATGTGAAGTATTACATCACTTTATTTTCAGTTGATTGATATTTTGATTTTATCCTTGCTAATACTAAGAATGCCACTTTCCACAAATGCACAGAACAAAATGTCTTATCCAATAGAGCTTTTTAAAAATTTATTGTCCTAATACCATGACAAATTCTATCTAACAAGTTTTATGAAACTTTCCAAGATCTCAAATAAAATCTTTTAAAAATCACATATTAAAGATGATAAAATTAAAAACATAACAATCTGATAGTTGATGAGAAATGATTGATAAGATATAATGTTTAATTGTTAAAACTGAACTATTGTTCTTCTTTTAGAATAGAAACTCTGAGTGGGCAGTATGGACACCGCAGTTCAGAACACACAAAAGTCTCTATTTTGCTCCATGGAGTAAGCTTTAAGAAGTATCCACTGACATTGAGTGAAAGGAAGTCAGGTGCAGTGATAAGTGTTGAGAATTCTGCTTTCAGGGTTTAGGTAGCAAATAAGTCGAACCTCAGATGCATTTCAATTTTCATTTTGAATTCAGGTTTTGCCTAAGTGTGTTAAGAAGTATTTTACTGTTGCTAATTTTTTCATGACCCACCCCACATTCAGCAACACAGTCCATATGGAATCATGACCTAAGGTTTAAGAAATTGGGCATTTGAACAATTCTTCACTGGCTGCTTTCTTCAACTAAAATAATTTCCACCCCATTGCTAGACTCTACCAATGAGATACAATTCCCTCAGCTATCTAGTTTAGAACAATTCTCATGAAAGCAAATTTTATTCAAAATTACAAGTTCTTCATGAAAATAGCAACTTCTCTCACCCACCGTGTTATAAACTAATATTTGATTTCCTAGCATTCAGTTTTCAATCACATACCATCTCCTAGCATATACATTTTGTTTAATTGCCACCATATTTTTCAGATTCATGTGAGCAACACATTTTTTTTTAATTGTGGATCTATCTCAAGTCTTCAAGAATGACCTGGCAGAGAGTATGATCTTGATGAATGTACTTTGAGCAAAAACTGAAAGAGAAGTTCAGAGATTAGTTTCATTACCACTTTGCATCTGAGCAAATTGAAATGCAAGATGAACCAATTGGCCCATGACCTGGGAATTCTTTAGTGTATGAAGGATAATTTAATTCAGATTTGCCTGGCACCCATCCCTATGTTCCATCTAAAGAGGAACTGCAATTGCTAAGGTAGTATGATAAACAATGGAAAGCATCTTTAGATTAAAGATCAAGGACAGTTGCTGGTGGCCAGGTCTTGGGAAAGTGGTGAGCGAAAAGCCATAATATAAGAGGTTTTAGAATGACTGGAGAAAGTGCTGCTGTGAATAGACGGCTACTATTCCTCCTATGGTCACATAGAATTGACAAGCATTTCAGATAAGACAGATTCCAAAGATTTTTTGGTGTTTGATGGAAGGGATTCTTATAGACCAATATAAGTACTAACCAGGTGTTATGACACATGTTTGCTATCCATATATATTTATAGGTAAGTTATAGCCATATATGTAAATACGTGCACATTTACATAAATACCTTATCATGCTACTGCAAAGTTTATATAAAATTCGAAATTTCCGTTTTCCTACTTTCCAACTGAACACCCCTGTATCTATTTTGACTTTAAGAAAATTTAGTATAAATGGGAGCAGATGCGAGTGATTAAACCATACTAGAGTTCAGGATTCTCTGTTCCTCAAACATCAGGAGTTACCTCATACTCCACTGATATTTCTTGGAACATCAAAATGCATAAAAACATAGGCTAAATGGTGAAGCAGCATTTATTCATGTGTCTTGGAAACTCCCCAAAAATATAGCCCTTGTTTTTTGTCATACCAGGCTTTAATGCCAAAACACAGTCTATTGAAGATCTGTACCATATCTGTAGAGTGACTTCAACCTTTTTAAAGTCATCACTGACTTAATGCATAATAACTGGCCGATTAAAACAATTTTAGAATTGGCATATAAAATATGTGCCGATTACAGTCATCTTTGCAGGAGTGGGAAAAACTCCTGCAGAAACTACAGCTAAAGAATAATTTGCTGAAAAATCAGCTGAAGCGGGAGGTTCCAGTTCATTGAAACTCAATTTATTATATGCTTAAATGAGTCCTGGAACAGCGGAATGTGTAGGCTGCACAACCAGACAAGGCAAATTCTATGGTGATAACAAATGTGTAAAATGCCGTACCTAGTGGAGAAGTGACAGCAGCCAAAACTGATACTTGCCAACCAGTAAAAAAAAGGGGAACATGCTGTTAGATAATTAACATTTTTCTTATTATGCAAGGATGGGTAGTGAATATGCAACCCAACGTTGCCTGCCTCTGAATAAGTTGCAACTTTTAAAAAAGCATATCATTTAAGCAAAATACAATTTTCTGGAAAACTTATATTGCTGTAAAACTGAGTCTTATTTGCTGTGGTCTGTGTGTTTGGACAGTTACTATCTGAATTCGCATTTATTGAAAGAGGAACAGAGTTTTAAGGCAACAGATCTTCAGTCACAGATTCCATGAATAAGGTGCTAGCTTACATATTTTACCTTGCATAATTATATTAAACTTGAAAGTTCCTAGTAGTGAAGCAATGCTGGAATCATGTTATAACAAATTGACACATCATGCATATCTATGACCTCAAAACAAATAATACTACTATACCAAGTCACAGTGAGTGTTCTTATACACTGTAACCAAAATATTTTCAGAATTTATTTGACATTCTATTATATTTGTGTCAACGAAGTTTAAAAATTTACTGATGCTGTAAAAACTAACAGCAACTTATAAAGTACATGAAATTTGAGCTAATACCTGTGTATCAAATATTTGTTATAGGTTGTCTATGCATGGATAAATGGGAATATATTATGAATAAGAAATTTTCTTTTCTTTTTATTTCAAAAGATACCTATTTTTTAAGATGATTTTTTTTGTATTTAAAAATCCATTTCCCAAACAGTCTACCATGAGAGATTAGGTTCTCTCTCTCACACACACACACAACTGGTTTCTTGGCATAATACCTCAATCCTTACCTTGAACATACAAAACTCTGTCAGACCAATCAATGTAAACAACAGGGAAACATCACAGTTGAGTGCTTGGGGTAGCTGTATTGTGGCCTTTCAATAAAGGTGCGTGGTAACAAGAGAAAAAGGAGGATTGAAATAGACATAGGCTTGAGTTAAATGCTGCACTGGTGTTATGACTGTGGACCTATTGATTTTCTGTTCTCTGTCCTAGCGTACTCATTCAGAAAAATTTTTAAAAATGCCATAATTCTTACTGGGAAGACATGGAAAACGACTATTATAGTATAACAGATCTACAAAAGGCAAAGAAGACTAACCCAAAGATAAATGATTGCTTGAAAAGTTACAGAAAAGCTCATTATCTCTTTGTCTCTGTATTCACTGCTTCTCCTTGATCTTGATTTCTAGATCCATTTATCATATTTTATGTGATTTTTGCATCCATGTGCATGGATGGTGTTGGCACCGATCAGGAGATGACATCAATTTCCTTTTGCACGGAATTTTGGATGGTTGTAAACCACCATTGCTGGTATTGGGAATTGAACCCAGGTCCTCTGCAAGAGCAACAAATACTCTTTTTTTAAAATTTATTTATTAAAAATTTCCACCTCCTCCCCACCTCACATTTCCCTCCCCTCCCCCTTCCTCTCCAGTCCTAAGAGCAATCAGGGTTCCCTGCCCCGTGGGAAGTTCAAGGTCCTCCCTGCTCCATACAGGTCAAGGAAGGTGAGCATCCTAACAAACCAGGCTCCCCCAAAGTCAGTCCATGCAGTAGAATCAAAACCCAGTGCCATTGTCCTTGACTTCTCAGTCAGCCCTCATTGCCAGCCACATTCAAAGAGTCCGGTTTAATCACATGCTCCATCAGTTACAGTCCAACTGGCCTTGGTGAGCTCCCATTAGATCAGTCCCACCGTCTCAGTGGGTGGACACACCCCTTGTGGTCCTGACTTCCTTGCTCATGTCCTCCCTCCTTCTGCTCCTCATTTGAACCTTGGGAGCTAAGTCCAGTACTCCAATGTGGGTCTCTGTCTCTATCTCCCCCCATCTCCAGATGAAGGTTCTATGGTGATATGCAAGATATTCATCAGTGTGGCTATGGGACAAGGCCAGTTCAGGCACCCTCTCCTCTGCTGCCCAAGAAACAAGCTGAGGAAATCTCCTTGAACCTGGGAACCCCTCTAGAGTCAAGTCTCTTGCCAACCCTTAAATGGCTCCCTTAATTAAGATATCTACTTCCCTGCTGCAATATTGTCTGCAAAGTCCTTGGCTCAGGAACAGTTCCTGCTCCTACACTAAGGTCACCCACCTAGAGGGGTGAGTGTCTGCCTGCCAGGCAGGCAGGAAGGTCCCCTCAAATACTCTTTAATACTGAGCCATATCATGTCTCCAGTCCTAGGCCTTATTTTTATTTAAATCTTTTCATTGCCTTGGTTTAGACATCTCTTCTACACCCTTCCAGATGTGTGCCCATGTTCCTAAGGCCCTATCATATGCGTTCACTGTTGTAATGGAAAAAAGTGACACAAAAGAGATGCCATGCAACAGAGTTCACGTAGAAGTTTCTTTTATTTTCTTAGAGGAAATGGAACATAAAAAGGGGAGGGGAGAGACAGAAGCAACATAAGAAGAGAGAGAGAGAGAGAGAGAGAGAGAGAGAGAGAGAGAGAGAGAGAAGAGAAGAGAAGAGAAGAGAAGAGAAGAGAAGAGAAGAGAAGAGAAGAGAAGAGAAGAGAAGAGAAGAGAAGAGAAGAGAAGAGAAGGAGAAGAGATAGAGAGAGGGACAGGAGTTGGTTAAGACCCACCTTTAAAAAGGGAATGTACTGAATGTATGCAGGAAGTGCTCTTAGAGCTGCAGCTGAGGATGTGTCCTGTCCGAACACCAAGGGCAGGCCAGTACAGATGCCTAAATACTCACACTCACTGAAGATCTTATTTTATTAAGCAGGTCACTTTGGTCAATGAATATATGAAACTATCTCTTATTTCTAAATTCCAGCAAGGTAAAGAGGGTATGTTTCCCAGTCATGTTTGCTGTTGCTTACTGTTATATGCCTCATCAGGTTAACAAAATCTAATATTTGTTGAATCAAGATATGAAGATGAAGCTATGTTTCCGTGCAAATCTGAAAACACATTCGAGTGAGCACACTGTGAGTGAATGGCTGATGTGTTGTTTGAAACCCATGAATGCATAGCTAAATAATAGCACAGAGATGAAAGAATGATTGCAACACGTATAGTGATGATAATAGGAGAATATGCTTTGGGCAGGATTCTTGAAAATTTCTCAGTCCCAAGGGCTATGGCTTTTCATGGTCACCATCATTATTTATGCACCGACAATGCTTCAGTAAGCATGGGCAGCCTATTTATGGCAGTTCTCCAGTTGTTTGTATCCTGGGCAGTCCTAGATGTTTCTGCTATTTTCATAGACAAGGTTCCTTTATGCTGTCTTTATGCGTTTTATGAGCCTTTCTCTTTGCTTATCCCATGCACTCCTCGAAACAATGCTATCTCCAGATATCAGCTGTCATTCATTCTCATAACATGGCCAAAGTATCTCATGTACCATTGCTGTATGTTGTAGTTTATTTCCTTCTGTACACAGAGATGTTTCTTAATGTCATTGTTGCACAGTTTATTCATGTGACACTTAGAATCCTCCTGAGACAGGCATTGCTTCTCAAACACACTCAGCCACTGTTCTGAGGAGAGTTTCATTGTCCAGGCTTCAGAGTTGTAAAGAAGGCAGCAGAATACAAGTGTCTCACATACTTTTAATTTTGTTGTTATCATTATGTCTCTTGCTGACCAAACCTTTCCTAGAGCCTGGAATGCAGCCCTCACTATCCCTATAAGCCTTACGATGTCTGAAATAGTTCCCTTCTTTGAACTGAGATTTTCTCCCAGATAGACAAAAGTTGACTGTTTACTTGAGTTTCTGTTTTGCTTGAGCCTTTACATAGGGTTGATACCAACTTCCACATCAACTGTACATCCAAGGTAGCTGGTATACAGTGAATTTTACTTGATTGTATGACAAAGGAGCCAGGAGAATAAATAAAAGTTTACAGTATGTCTAAATGTAGCTCCAAAAACACTGTGAGAAAACACGTTACAAACGCATGTCTACATTTTCACTTAGCACAAAGATTAAAATATGACATGTCTTATTCCTTACATTGTATATTTCATTACCCTTTATTCCAAACTCAGTGGATTCTTGGAGTTGATTCATTACGCGATTTAATCTGATATTGAAAAATCCCAGTACAGTGTAGAGCAAGTTTACAAGCTTGCAATGAATTTTAAGCAACACATCTTGTTGAATATGTTTGCTGATTTATCCAGCATAGAGAAATGAAATTTGTCAGGCATTTCTTTGAAGTGTAGAAAAAAAAAAAAACCGTAAATAGAACACAGCATTCACATGACTCTAGGTCTTTAATGCACTGCTCGGCTTGGGTGGCACCATGGAGTTTTGACAATGGGCCTTATATGCTTCAGGGTAGCTTGGTAGAGAAATGTTTTTCACAGCTGTCGGACTGACCTCTACTTGCTAAATATGAGAGCAAAGAACAGGAAACACTTCTCCTAAACTGACCTAGCCAAGATTAATTATTCACATCTAATCTTGATTACATTTTATCTGTCATTCATCAATATTAATTCCCAACAAAGCATGGTTGGATGCATGTGAACTTGTCAGCTTGATTTTATAGCATTAACAGTGATAAGGGTGATTGGATATGTGAATTTTAATAATTTGAACTGTGTCTGGTAACTTAAAATAGTGCCTCTAAGTTCTCTGAGTCTCAGAAACTATATTTCTGTTTCTTCAAACATCCTTCTAAATTATATAAGTGTTGTATATTTTTATTATTAATATAATATAACAAGTAGAAGTATGTAAAAGTAAGTATATGTTATGTTATATAATATCGTTATATAAATATTACATATTAATATTGTATATGAATATATAAGCATTCTATAATCATATAATATGTGTGTGAACGTACATTCTATACCCTTGAGATAGAAGGCACTAGGCTTGAAATACACAAAATAATCCAGTAGCAACTACTTTAGTGTTACAGGACAGATTTTATACTACTTTTAAAGGGTATGCCAGTTTCAAATTAACTGTCAAACGTGATTTTGTATTCAAATGTTTAAAGATGTGTTTGTCCTCCAAGGAAATCTTAGAACACATGTCTTCTTGCCAAATTTCTATTTGCATAATAGTGAGCTATAAGGTTATAGATCACTTGGTGGCCAACTGCCAACACAGACACTTCTTGGGAAGCTACTAAAAACTGCTATCAGAAACGCATTCCTATCAGTTAGTGCTTTGCTTCCTCTATAAATAATAAAATGTGCTCAAGTCTCTAAGTTCTTTAAAAAATAGTGAGAGAAAATTCTAAATTCTGTTTATTTCCACATTTCTTCCTCTAACGGCTGCAGCCATAAATGGAAAATGAATGTTGACATATTTGTTTAGCATCCCTGAACATATTAAACTGCCTTAGAAGTTTCTTTGTAATCAGCCTTGAAAAATAGAAACTGACACTCACATCCCTGGACAGATTAAATTGTTTCAAAAGTTTCTCATTAATCAGACATGAAAAATATTTTTTAAACATGGAGTAGGTTCTTTGAAAAGTTCTTGAAATTTTCCTGATAGCAAACGTTGCAGCTTTGGCAATTCCATTGCCCAATGTCACGCATATAAAATAGTAAGTATCTAAGCTCTATCTCTGTCCATGATGAAGCACACTGAAAATACAGAAAAAACACTGTTGGGAGCCACCTGGAGGCACAGGTGGTCCTGCAGTTTGGAGGTAGCCACGTGGGGCTGAGCACCCTTGCCTGCACCCTTGCTTGCACATGCTCAGACCAGCAGAATGGCATTAACCAATCAGGACAGCGTTCAAGCCTCTCCACCGTTTAAATGCAGCTGCCTCTGAACTCTACTTCGGCTCTCTCTAAGCTTTCTCTCATCCCTGCTCTATCTTCCCTTCCCCCAGTTTTCCTCAACGGAATGCTCCGAATAAAGACGTGACCAGGGAAGGAATTCTCGTTTTTAGTGGCGTTCATTCCTGCTGGTCAGGATGCGCGCCGCAAAACACTATACCTGGAATATAAAGTTCACTGCCAATGATTTGTAATTTTTGAGCAAGTAAGTTATTTAACAAAAAAAATGAATTTCCTTCTAAATGAACTGCTAGTATCCGAATGTTGTTCTCACAGCAGTATCTTTACCTTCGAGACGTTACTAAACTGAATAATAGTGGTAATATATTTTCTCACATAGCACTGTTAGTAAGTACTACAGAAAAAGTGAATCACTTTCTTTGGCATGGCTCCTGATAGGCTGCCCATATTCCAGTAGGTGGTCCTACACTCATGGCCTTGATCACCATATTAAGTGAACTTAGAAAGTCTACAAAAGAGTCTACTAGGGAGAAATAATTTTATTGAGCTATTAGAAGCAGGTCACAAGAAGGGGTGGGATAGATCTCTAAAGAACATATTTTTAAAAGCTCTGTATTTGTTCTTTATTGAAAATGGATTTTTCATATAATACATTGATTATAGTCCACTCCCAACTCCTCCCCAATCATCCCCACCTTCCCAAATACACACTCTATCTTTTTCTTTCTCATTAGAATACAAGCAGATACTGTTATAAAATTGCCTGCGGGTCCAGTGCCTGGTCCCGAGCAACTGGGGCCTGGCAGCGGGTCCTGAGAGCCGCCAGCCCCGGGCAGGGCCCAGCCATGCAGTGGCGGACTGGTGGGCAGTTTGAGCAGGTGGCGGGTAGGAGGCACAGACACATCATACAGAATAGAATTGGATATTTATTAGTTGAGTTATGGAATGGGAAGGAAAATAGGGGGGAGAATGAGGGGAGAGAGGAGAGAGAGAGAGAAGAGAAACAGAGAACAGAGAGAGAGAAAAAAGGGGGGAAGAAGGGGAGCATGCAGGCCAAAGGGAACAGAGAATCTAGAAGGCGAGAGGAGGGGAGGGGCAGAAAGGAGTGGGCGTGGTTTGTCTCTTAAAGTGATGAACAATCATAACAGATACTAAAAATAAAAAAAAATTAAAAGAAGACTGAATAGAAACAAACAAATCAAATTGTACAAAGCAAACAAAAAAAGAAAATAAAGAAAAAGCAAAAGAAACACGCATAGTTTCAGAGGCACACATGCTCTCACACACAGAAATTCCATAAAAACACAAAACAGAAAACGATAATATATACTCAAAGGATCTTTAAAGCTGAAAAAAAATGCAAAAGCAAAAACAACAAAACCAACCAATCAGTATGAAACAAAAAACCTGAAAGAATTCCATTGAGTTTGTTTTGGTTTTTCTTGATTCTCTTCAAAGCTCTTGTTCTCATCATGCAAAGATACTTTCTTGCTTGTAAAAGTGCTGCTGCATACTGTATTATCCATTTAGGTTTTCTTTACCATTAATGTACATTGGTCTGTAGATTTTAATTTGATTTATTTTTCCCTTTAAAAAAAGGACATGTTACCTGTTACTAACCAATTTTATTCATTTTTACACTTCTGTACAAATTCTCTAAATGTTTGCTATGCAGGCAATTTTCTTAGAGTTTTAGATTCTATGCCCTTTAGTCAAATGAGGATCAATGATTTTAATTTTGCTAGGCACTTTGGAAGATAATAAAATTACATAGCACCTTATTTTAGATAGATATCCTTTCTAAGCTGTGATGTAAGAACAGGGAACTCAAGTGAATATCAGGGATCTATTTGGGCAAAAGAAAGAAAACCATAATTTGTGGACACTAAGATTATGGAATTAATGATGTGAGGTTCAAGAGTCCAGAGATCTCTTCAAAGTGAACACCTTGGAAATTCACCTGAAATTACAACTGATTTGTAACAGACACTAACACAAGAACATGTCTTATAACACATTATAAGACATGACAGAAAATAGCTATAGAAAGTCTGCAATATCATAGTTAAATAAAAATAATTATAGAATGATTGCTATATCTGCATTCAAATTATTAATTGCTTAAAACTTTTCAATCTCATCAGGCTTTTAGTGAATTTTAAAGGTAAATCATGTCCTATAAAGTCTATTTAAAACTCATCTGGCATAGCTTAAATTTGAGGTTCAGTGGGAAAAAAACTGTACAATTCAGCAACTATAAAAGAAAACAGTATTAGTAACTTCTCTTTTGCTGTGATAAAACACCCAAGGCAAGTTTAAGACCAGCTTAAGTTACAGAAGGAAGAGTCCATCACCATCAAAGTTAAGAGGCATGGCAGGAAGCATGGAGTGGTGAGTTGAGAACACAGATTTTAAACTGCAAACACGAAGCAGATATCAAGCAATTGGAAATACCACAAACCATTAAATTTTCAAAGACTGACTTTGCTGACGCGCTTCCAATGAGCCCACACCACCAAATGTCCACAAATAGTACTTCCAAGAGGGCCCCCAATGTTCAAATAAAAGAACCTAAAGGGAACCATCTCGTTTAAGGCAGAACAATAGTTTAACGCGAACTTTAAAACCTGTAGAATCCATGTTGCGGAGAGGATCGAGGTTCGCCACAGTTCCGCAGAGGAAGTGATGAGTTTATCAAAATGAGAGAAGGTGCTGCGTGGACAAACGCCTGAGGGACCCAACATAATGGAGTAAATAGTCAGGAGTTTTCGTCAGCTTTAACTAAAGGGCTGGGAGTGAATGAAAGGCGCACAGCTGAATGCCATGCTTATATCTCAGATGGAAATGAAAAAATGCAGTCGTACCAAACATTTAAAAATTAAAAAGCAGTTCAAATATGCATTGTCCCGTATAACTCTAATAAGAAATAGACAATACAGGAAAAATTGGAATAAATTAGACCGTAGAGACATAAAATGTGATAAGTAATATAAAGAAATAAAATAAAGTGAACAGGTATGCAACGAATGCCTGAGGAAACAATTACCATTTCACAACAGGTATATAACTGTGGAAGCAGATGGAAAAGAAAACGAGATTCTAAACTTGATATAGGATAAGGCGAAAAATAAAGGAGCACATAGGTACTTCTTATTTTGACAAGTAAAGGCAACAGGAGAGTATTAAAATGGAAGAGAAAATTTGAAGCTTTAAATCTAGGAGGAAAATGGAAATAAAACATGTTGACATTTTGGTGGACACAATGTAAGTCAGAAAACAATGAAAAATGCAGTTTAGATCCAAATTAAAATTAAGCCCAGAAATCTGAACTGATGTGCTGTAAATTCACAGTAAAAGGATGACTTTACATATAAACAATTGGAATATCATTCGAAGCATAGATACATTTAGTAAATATTAAAGGTATTGCCTCAGCACATTTTAGAGTAAAATATGTCATGTCAGCAGTAACCCCGGGCCAACATGAGAAGATTTAGAATATGGAAAGTTGGACCTCTCAGATGACTCCATGACAAAGGAGCCCGTCACTGAATCTGAAGGCCTGAATTAAGTTCCTGGGACCAAGATGGCAGAAGGAGAGAACTGACTCCTTAAAATTGTTCTCTGAACTTTGCATAAGTGAACAAACACACACACACACACACACACACACACACACGCGCGCGCGCGCACAGAGACACACAAATGGAGAAACACACACCAATGCTAAATTAATAGAATATGTTGATAAGAAAGATTTTAAAAATTATATGGAAACAGCAATACGTTCTTTTTCTCAACTCATGCAAAATGTGTATAGATGTTAACAATATTGTGTAGAACTATTTGGTTATAAATGAAAATATGCTGTTATATTTAAGCTTTTTACAATTGAAAGTGATTCTTCTGTCGTACAATAAATCCAGTCCACAGTTTACTCTCCTCCATATGCCAGCACCCCTACTCTGGACCTTGACTCTCCCCCTTTTCCAACTCCCCCCCAATTTCCTTTTAGAAAAGAGCCAACGTACAAGAGACAACAAGGAAACACAACAGGTCAGGATACAATAGAACATACCAAATGTTCTCTATCAAGGCTGGAAAGGCAACCCAATAAAAGGAAAAGAAGACTAAGAAGAGGCAAAAGAAATAGAGACACACCTCTTCCATTGTTAAGAGTCCCACCAAAACCCCAAACTAAGAGCCTTAACAGATAGGCAGAGACCGTGGTGCAGACACTTACAGGCCTTGTGCTGGCTGCTTTAGTCTCTGTGAGTCTGTCTGAGCCCAGCTTAGTTGATGCAGTGGGCAGTGTTCTGGTATCCTCCATACCCTCTTAGTTCTACAGTTTTCTCCTTGTCCTCTGAGCTCCAAGTTTCAGTTTAGCCTCTCTCTATCTCTCTCCCCTCTCTCCCTAATGTCTGACTGTGGGTCTTTGCATCAGCTCCCATGTCCTCCTGGAGGAAACCCCTCTGAATACTACTGTACCAGGCACTGACCTAGTATAGCAGATGTAATACACGTGGAAGTCCTTCATTATATGAATGGGAAGAAATATATCTTAGGAAAGAAAATGAATAATTAAAATGGATAAATTTAAATTCTACCTTGTGATAACACAGTGAAGAAAATGAAAAGCTAGGAGAAATTCTCTCCCTCCCTCCCTCTCTCCCTCCCCTCTCCTACCCTCCTTCCTCCTCCCCTCTCCCCTTAAGGAAAAGCAGGATTACTGTATTGCTCAGACTGAACTGACAGAGAAGATGCTCCTGTTTGGGCTTCCTAAGTTCCTAAGGGCTCAAGTCACCATCATAAGATGTTACACAATGCTACAACGTTTACTCTACCTAGCAATGATGGGTGCTATAAACCTCTGGTTTGTATTTAATTTTTGTTCAGAGTTTTATTTTCACATAAATGGTATTGTTCAAAAGTTTTGAATTCCCAGAGTTGCAGAATTTCAGAAGAGAAGGCATACATGCTTAGAGGACAGCTATGATTTAATATGGTTTTGAGAGTTGGAGATAATAACCTTCTATCTGCAGCCAGCAGGTTATATTTTGTGTAGAACATCTAATTCAAAGCTTTTAAAATAAACAGGTAGTGGATCTGGTTTAAAATATGAAATTCATGGGAGTGCATGCATAACTAGTTTTTAAGTGTGATTACAGTGATAAACATGGAAATACGGTAGGAAAAATTGCACTTTGGGGTTATAAAAGTGTATTTTTCTTAGTGCGTTAAGTTCTAAGATGCAGGATGTATGCATAAACATTTGGAAGCTTACTTTGCATAACGACTTTTGTCAGTTAATTATTTGCTGCCATTACTACAATTTTTGAGAAAATCTAGCACTTTCTCACCACCGTCCCTTCTCATGTTTTACAATTCTACCCTCAAACATACAAAGCAATTGTTTCAGGTGAAGTGACAATTTGACGTGGTGATTTCAGACAACAAAATGCTTATCAATTTTCACGACACAGCAATTTTTCCTTTGAGGATACCATAAAACATCTGAAGTGTGCCCATTTATTTTGAATGAATATTGGAGACTTTGTTTCTTATGCATGACAAGCAAGGGCCCAGTGGCACTATCCTAGAAGGTCCTGAACTGCTGTATCGCTCCTTTCCCTCATGGTCTGCATTATTTTCTCTCCTTCACCTTTAATTTTAAAGTTGCCTCTAATGCAAAAAAAAGTGCACATTGAGTAAGACAAAACAACTAACCTTCAAAATCCTAAAAAATGTATGAAGCGATATTTCACAAGAATGACTCCACTCCTAAATGAAGGCTGATGCCTTTGCCTTCTTCTCTGCAGGCAGGAAATGTGTTTCCAGAACTGATCACTGTAATACAGACTTACAGCAGTACGTGCCTTTTGTAAAATAGTACATTATTTTCATATTGTTGCCTATTGCTTGTATAAACTTGCTTTATTTGTAATTGATATCTCTATCTATCAACTATAAAAATCACGTGACTTGGGTTAGAATGGACATCCTATTTTTCTCATTAAAATTAATAGGAAATATTTTTCATGCTATGACTCTCACACTTAGCAGCAGGGTTTCGGGGTTAAATTGGAATGACTTAGTGAGAGACATGTTCATATGAGCTCTCAAGATCAGTAACTTTGATTGAAGAGAACTTTCTTAAATTGTCAGCATGCTACAAGTAAACTGTGTTTTTCTTAGAATGGTGATGGGGGCTATCATAGACTCACGGGCTTTCTGTTTGTATATTTTCCTACTTAACTTCCCTTAAGGTTTCCAAATTCAATATATTGAAAAGCAAGCTCACTGCTCTCAACATGCAGCACACCTTTAGAATTTCCTGTATTAATAGATTCAAACTCACATACAAGTCAACAGTAGAGAAGTAAGAGTCTGAGTTCTTCAGCAGCATGGAATGTGCCCAGGAGACACCAATATTCCCTTCAGTTTACACATTCATTTCGTACTGGGATATATTTTTATGAAGTCCTATATTACGTCTCTACTAGGTGTACATAATAATGAACTAGGTCCAGGTTTTGCTTTTAAAGACTCAATTGTGTGCTAGAAATGAAAATGTTTTTAATTCATTTTTGGGGAATTTTATATAGGAATATAATGGATTTTTTCATATCCACCCCCACTCTCTCACTTACTACTCCTTTTACCCATCCTTTAATACTTTTCTCTCACAATTTCTTGTATGCTCTTAAAGAACTGATGATCTAAAACAGGGTAGGGAAGGCATGGAAGTCTCATGAACATGGTGGAGAAGTTCCTAAAGGAGCCTCTTTGGGAAGAGTATTCATTCCAGAGCATGGAAAAGTTGTAGTAATCTCTTCCTTGAGTGACTGAGAAAACATTGTTCACAGACAAGAAAAGTGTAGAGAGAACTGATATAAAACGAGGGAGAGTTGCTGAATCTCTTCCTCAGTGTTGTGTACTATGACGCTGTTAAGCATATCCAAATGATCTGCACCTACTAATTTTCCCTCTCTTTTACTGCTCAGAATTTCAAGCACCTATTTTCCCAGAACTGCAAACCAGTACAGCAAGTATCCTCACCTGAGTTCTCATTAGAATGAAAGCTAATTGATAAAAATAAATTACCACTTTCCTCAGTCTAATTGGTGAGGCCAACTAACCGATCACAGATGCCGTTATTTGGTCTCTCTCTCTGGATAAGATAATATATAGAGTTGAAGACCAGTAAACAGGGTAGATGGCTTTCAGTGGTGGAAGAGACTACCAGTATAATGATGCTGGCACTAAAAGGCAGGGCAGAGAAGAAAGAATCAATTTAGATCCCATTAGTCAAAACAACTTTGAAGTGAGACTTGCTTCTGCATTTCCAGTTGACAAACAAACAAACAAAACAAAACAAAGTGTCTCTAATTTTATGTTTCATATTGGATCCCCAACAAGCAAATTTTGAGAATAAGATGTGCTCAAGATTGTATCGGAAAATATTCATATTCATGAGACCAGCTTTTGTAGAAGGCGTTAAGAGTCAGATTCAGCCAGAGGAAGAAATTGCATAAAGAACTATGAATACATTCCTGAAGAGTTGTCCTGAGTGAAGGCAAGACGCAGGAGTTGTTCTAGCCTTGCCTCAGACTGACTCTAAAAGTAATGTGACTTAAAACACATGAAGCTGTTAGTCAAGGCAATTTTAAAAGAAGTTGGTATTTATGGCAGTTTCTAGTTGTATCGCTAATCACTAGAAAGCTTAACTACTACAGGACTGAAGGAGGATCTGAGCAGTGTCGTCTGTTTAAGTCAATCTGTCTTTAGTTAGGCGTGACCAGCTAGAAATAGGAGATAATAGGAACTAGAAAAAGGAGCATATGTGCATATTCTCCTGTGTGAAATAATAGGAAATGATGATACATTCTGTTGTTAGGTTATAGAGGGCGTATTCTGTGAGGTAAAAGTTACAGACATTAGAGTCATTCAGGAGTCATGCTGCTTAGAGTCAAAGGCCATCGTCAAACACATCTGGCTTATTCACACCATGGCTGTTTTTAGTTTTTTTTTTTTTGAAAATTTTTTCCAATTCAAAGTAAGAAAAGTGCTAAATATCACAAACCTTTATGATTCACATGAAGCACAGTGTATCATAAACATGTGTTACTCTTGATATGGATCTACTCTTGCTAATTTTATGTTCCACATTTAATGTATCACGTTTTTCACTAACTATAAAACTGTATTAATGTCAATATAGCAAGCTGTTAACTAATATTTATTTCAAGATTTATTTCTACAAAGACATATTTAGGAGATTTCGGTTAGCTACACAATAAAATATTAATTATAATTCATATAGTTCATCTATAACCTTTGTTATTAGATATTGTGAAGTTTAAAATGGGAATTAACCAAAGAACTTGAAAATCTAAAAAGGTAGGGGCTGCTGAATGAAACAAAGTATACTGATAAAAACTGTAATTACAAATGAAAATTCTAGATTTTGTCTATGGTAAACTATTGATTTTATTTTATTTTTTAATTTATTTATTTATTTATTTATTTATAAAATATTCCACTTTCTCCCCTCCTCCCAAAACCCTCCCATTCCCCCCACTCCCTCTCCTCCTCCCTCTCCAGTCCTAAGAGCAGTCAAGGTTTCCTGCCCTGTGGGAAGTTCAAGTTCCTCACCCCACCCTCCAGGTCTAGGAAGGTGAGCATCCAAACAGACTAGGATCCCAAAAAAACCAGTACATGCAGACGAAACAAGACCCAGTGCCATTGTCAATGGCTTCTCAGTCAGCCCCCATGTCAGCCACATTCAGAGAATCCGGTTTGATCACATGCTCGTTCAGTCCCAGTCCAGCTGGCCTTGGTGAGCTCTCATTCGATCAGTCCCCATGTATCAGTGGGGAAACGCACTCCTCGCAGTCCTGACATCTTTTTTCATGTTCTCCCTCCTTCTGCTCCTCATTTGGACCTTGGGGGCTCAGTCCAGTGCTCCAATATGGGTCTCCGTCTCTATCTCCATCCATCGTCAGATGAGGGTTCCTTCTGATCCTGCCTTCCTTGCTCATGTTCTCCCTCCATCTGCTTCTCATTTGGACCTAGGAAGTTAAGTCCAGTGTTCCAATGTGTGTCTCTGTCTCTATCTCCATCCATTGCCAGATGAAGGTTCTATGAATGAAAGTAGATCCATATCTATCACCATGCACAAAACTCAAGTCCAAATGGATTGAAGACATCAACATTAATATGACCACTTTGAACCTGATAGAAGAGAAAATGGGAAGTAGTCTACAAGACATAGGCACAAGAGACCACTTCCTAAGTAGAACCCCAGTAGCACAGACAATAAGAGAAACAATGAATAAATGGGACCTCCTGAAACTGAGAAGCTTCTGTAAAGCAAAGGACACTGTCAGTAAGACAAAAAGGCTACCTTCTGACTGGGAGAAGATCTTCACCAACCCTTCATCAGACAAAGGTCTGATCTCCAAAATATACAAAGAACTCAATAAGCTAGATACTAAAACTCTAATTAACCCAATTAAAAAATGGGGTGCTGATCTGAACAGAGAATTCTCCACAGAAGAACTTCTAATGGCCAAAAGACACTTAAGGTCATGCTCAACCTCTTTAGGGATCAGGGAAATGCAAATCAAAACAACTTTGAGATACCATCTTACACCTGTCAGAATAGCTAAAGTCAAAAACACCAATGATAGCCTATGCTGGAGAGGATGTGGAGTGAGGGGAACACTCATCCATTGTTGGTGGGAATGCAAACTTGTGCAGCCACTGTGGAAATCAGTGTGGCGGTTTCTCAGGAAACTGGGAGTCAACCTCCCTCAGGACCCAGCAATTCCACTCTTGGGAATATACCCAAGAGATGCGCTATCATGCCACAAAAGCATTTGTTCAACTATGTTCATAGCTGCACTATTTGTAATAGCCAAAACCTGGAAACAACATAGGTGTCCCTCAGTAGGAGAATGGTTAAAGAAGGTGTGGAACATATATACATTAGAGTTTTACTCAGCGGTAAAAAACAATGACATCTTGAATTTTGCATGCAAATGGATGGAAACAGAAATCGCTTTACTGAGTGTTTTTATTTTTAATATGCATTTAAAATGTCAAGATTCGGTGCCGTTACTAAAGCATTACTCCACTAACAAGGAGAAGTGGAGGGGAAAATTGTACATGACTAAAATATATTGTCTCTGTCTGTGTTTGTGTGTCTCTCTCTCTCTCTCTCTCTCTCTCTCTCTGTGTGTGTGTGTGTGTGTGTGTGTGTGTGTGTATGTGTAGGTGTAGCGCATGAGTGTTGATACACATGTGGGTATGGTTATGTGCACCGAAGTGTACTCATGTGAAGGCCAGAGAACAATGCTGGGTGTCTCTGAGCCACTGTCACTCACCATATTTGCTAGGCTGGCTTACCAGGGAGTTTGACTGATCTACTAGATTCTGATCGTACACTGGGGTACAAGCATGGGTAACCATGCCCTGCTTTCATGTGTTGGTAGAGATTTAAACTCAGATCCCTATTCTTCCCCAACACATGTACTTATCCATTGAGCTATCTCCCCAGCCTCACATATTATATTCTTAGAAAGTCGACAAGCAATTTCATATTTAGTTTCACAATTTTGAAGTACTTATTTGAAGTTAGAATTTTATTAAACCTAAGACAAGTCATGGTACTTTGTGTTTTAAATCCTATTACTAACTTGCTTTAAATCTGACTTTTTGTTACTAACAGAAACGTTATCAAACCAGTAAATTAGTGAAGCCTGTGTTTTATTTGCAAAATATTTTATTTTTTCATCATATACTTGTCTCAGAGCATTCAAACATTATTGTTTCTGTTTTAGCTTTTTATTTTAAAACTTAAATATTCTGATAAACTATCATCATTATACCTCTCGATTAAAGGATTAACTCTCTTATGTTTACATTTTTTAAAATGTTGATTTAAAATTGACTTTGACACTAAATTTAATTGTCAGAAGGAAAAGTTTCAGTAAGGGAAGGATCCTTTGGACAAGGGTAATGTATTTTTATATAAATCCTGAATACCACCGGGACATATAGTACATCAATATGATATTACTTAATGCATCTATTTTGAGAGGTTGCTTTTTCTTAAGTTTTCAAAGTATGAGCATTGAAGCAAGAATCTGATTCATAGTGAAAGTCTCAAAAGTTAGACACTAAACCATTTCCCTGGAAAACAAATATGAACATGGTATGAATGAGCTTGGATTCAATTCAGTACATCCCTGGTGCTTTCTACAACCAATGTCACTTAATTAAGAAAGTGTTGTGCTTGACAGCCTCGTGGTACAACACAGCCTTCTTTACCCTGCAGTTTCCCTTCCTCTATTGAAGCTTACTTGACTTAATTATCTCGCATGTAACATCTTTTCTTGAGGGTAGATTTTATTTTCCTCATTATTATTGTACTGTTGAAATTCTCCTGTGCTCAAATAATTCAAATAAGGGATACCTCACTCTGAAGTTGTAAAAGGAAAAGAGAATAAGTATAATATACAAAAAATTACAGGACATGTCAAAGTAAAGAAAGGAAGTAGAGGTATTTCTCCTATTAAAAAAAAAGAACTGACCAGCAAAAATCAAAAGACTGATCATTATACATCAAGCACATCGTGGACTCTTTTGTCTATAATTCTCCAGGAATACTAGTTTTCTTCCGTTGAAATCTTAGCTTTCTCTGCATTGCTGCCTTAGTTTGGGGTCTGCTTAGATTCTCATCACTAAACAGACGCTCTGGTTCTAGCACTAAATGCAAATGAATCAGTGAATCGTTTGCCTCCAGGACTATGAAACACTTTGATCATACAGGCTGTGCCTACAGGCTGCAGCAGTAAGTCTGCTCCATTTCAGCAGATTCATTGGTCAGAATCAAGGCACGAGCAATGGCTATGTAAAGTATAGACAGGGCTATGAGTTCTTCATGGTCCCCAGAGAAGAAGCTTGGGTCCAAGAGACTAAAACAAATACTGTCTACATCTACACTGGTGTTTAGCTTTATGAAATTATTTAGCTATCCCTGAACTAGTTTTGTTCTTAAAATAAAAAATTACTCACTTACACTGGCCATTGATGTGGAAGCCCATTTCTACAGACTAATCTTTGAGGAATTTTAAGATTATGATTATTACCATAACGTTATCATTTGATTCTATAAATTTGAAGATCTTAAATTATGTTAATCTGAATTCCATAAAATACTGTGATCCTTACCAGATGCTGCTACACACAAACTGTAAGATGATTGTAAGTATTTATGAAAAGAAATAAGAGGGAAACATCTTACAGTTGATGACAGAATAAAATTTAATGAATATAAAGATGGAAATAATATACTGAATAGTCTGTAGATTAGGCATAAGACTTGGTTTCATTTGATTATTGTGTATGAAGTAATTCTTCTGCCAGCTTCGGTCGCCAGGATCTAACAACCACATACTTGGCTAGAAAGAAACATTCCACCTTCCTTTATTGTACAGAGAAGTACAAAAATCCAACCCAGGCTTCTTCTCTCTCCACCTCCGGAAACAATCATAATGCCTCCAGGATCTCAGCAACAGACCAAATCTTGCCAAATGAAAATATCCACAGGATCATGGAAACCTCCTGTAGCCTATACTGTATGCTTCTCTTTTGAAGAAAGTTGGGTACAAGCGTAAAGCCATACCACAGCGATAACATCTGACAGTCTTTGGATGACTCTGTCTTCTGATATTTTATTTTATGAACCCCAAATACTCAATTACTTTTCCTAACCAAAAAGATACAAATATACTCTATCTACTTGAATGTAAAAGGCAAACAGCAAATGTGCCTTAATAAATGACTTCGTCATAAAATACCATTAAAAAGAGGCCTCTATTACAGTGGCGTGAATGATGAAAGACACTTCTCAAAAATAAATCCTTATGAGAGTGAAAAAATACGATTGTATAATTTTGAATAGTACTTACTTTTAATTTGAATGAGCTATTTGCCCTTGAAAAAAATGAATACGTGGATGATGAAGACAGCTTTGGCTTATCAAACACGATAACTAGTACGGGAGATTAATGGACATAATTAAAATCTTGAAAAAATGTTTGTCTTTTACAAGTAAATAGTGTAAAACATGTTAAGGTGAACCAGTGACCCAATATTAAAGACTTACCTTATATATTATTCTTCATTCTTCCTTTTCTTATTCATTTTTGCAATTAGCTTGAATTTGTTTTGTTTTATCTGGGCAAAGTCAAAGCACTAGAACCTTCTATTCATTGTGATCTCTTAGTTTTACTGAAAAATCAAATCTCATTTGCTTCCAAGCAGAACTCTTATTTAAAGTATTATACTGCTGCTCCTTGCAGTGAGAAACTGCTAACAGCTGGTTTTCCTTCACAATACAAGGCCATTTCCAATGCAGAGAAGACTGAAAAGCAACTTGAAGAGAAAGGCAAAAACAAAACAAGCTGAGACTTTCTCTGGTTAATTTTGATCTGCTTATGTCCTCCATCCCAAGAAAAAAAATCAAAAACAAATAAACAAAAAACAAAAAAAGCTGTGCTTATTACTGGTCTTTAAATAGCCTATTTTTTTAAGGGCTGGATATGTAGCTCAAGGGTACACCACTTACAAAGCATGTGAGAATTTTGATATCAGTCCCAGAACTGCAAGAAAAATAAGTTACGTTTTCTTCAAAGCAGCTCAGTAATATTAAAGTAGAACTCTCATAATCACGAATAAACAAATTCAGCTGCCCTTAAAGTGCATGGGAATGAATTGTGGTAGGCAGATTCATATTGTCCATATGGTGATACTTAGCTTTCTTTCCTTTTCTTTTCATACAAGCTTTTATGGATACACTATTTCTCTTTTACTTTTTATAGTGTCTCACAGCTAAGTCAATAGGCATTCATCTACTTCAAAAAAGCTAACATGGTAACATAATTACATTCTCAAGAGCAGTGTCCATCAGTTTGTTTTTCCCTTTTATGTAAAGCCTTTTAAGCAATATTTTAGATTACCAAATCTGTGTTCATTTCTTTAAATGGAAAATTAAAATAAGATTCATGGTTTTTTTTTCAAGAAGAATATAACGAAATTGGTCTGAATCTGTTTCTATTGCAGAGTTTTTAAATCTCAACAATTTTTTAATGAATCAATGAACATTTTATTAGCATCATCAGCATTAGCTTATTAGTTAAAACATTTCTGAAAATTTAAGGACCTTCATTATAATTTATTTTTCTTCTCTCGTAAAAGAGAAACAGAAAAACGATTTAAAAAGTACCAGGTCTTTGAATGACATCCTGTAAGCAAACACACGTGTTGCCTGGTTTTAACTGACTGCTTCATATACAGCATCCTCTAGGTGAACTAAGGGACACAGCAGTCAAACCAAACCTCTCTATCTCTAATCCATGTTACTCCATTTACAATTTTCTCTTTGAATTCTTAATTAAAAGACACACACACACACACACACACACAAGCATACACACGAGAGACAACATGAGCACAAAGCATTATATCTACTCCTGTCCTTGATGCTTGATGCATACCAAAAAAAAAAGAAAAAAAGAAAAAAAGAAAGAAAGAAAGAAAGAAAAGAAAAGAAAAGAAAAGATTTTACTTTTAAAGGAAGCACCAGTTCCTTGAGACATTTGTATTCAAACACGAGTCTGTCTTTCTTCCCCATTCTCCTGGGAGAACAGCTCTAGTTCTCAAATGAAAAAGGAATAATAAAATACATCGGGAACAGCAGACTTCAGACCTAACGTTCCTCCCTTGTCTTGGAATGTTATTTCCATATAGAAAGCTACTCTAATGGGACACTTGTAAATGGCGGGGAATTTAGCCCTTGTGGAGGCCTCTCCAGAAATTGGATTTTTGCTTAAGCAAACAGCAACCCAGGCAGCGGGAGAAAAGCTATTTATTTGGCTGCCCGTTGAAGAGCCTTACAAAAATACAATTCAGTCTGCTCTGACCATTGAGTCAATCGGCATGCATTGGAAAACACAATCCAGCTACCTGTGTAAGGTGTCAAGTCGGCTCTTGCGTGTAACAGTTAATCTCGAATGCACTTTAATGATATTTTTCGTGATTACCCTTTTCTTAGATGCAGCAGCTTTGACAGTTTACTCTCACATTAAAGAAAGGTAAAAGGCTTATACAAGCTGCCAACTTCACCCCAGTCTTTTGAGGGATTATTTAGAATCTTTGCTATTCAAATATAAGCAAATTTACACTCGGGAAAGTTAATCTTCAGTTTACGACATTTAATAATGTCATTCACAATGCCTTCTGACAACAAACTTACCTTCTTAAATCAGACTTAGTTTTGAAAAGGTTCTTGCGAAGCACATAGGACCCACGCCCTAATCTCATGTGTCTCACACTTTAAGACAGCTTTCTCCACAAGAGGATGCTTTTCTTCTTTAATCAAAAAGTTCACCCGCCTTGCTTTTAAAATGCCACTCCATAGTAGGCAAGGGAAAGTATATGTGTGAAAAGATCTTCCCGTAGGGAAATGGAAGATAAAGATGATTCTTAAGAGGTGGCAGAACTGCTAATTTAAGCCGCAGGAACATTTGCCTTAGTTACTGACTCTGGCCTGTCCTTTGCAGAGTAGACCCTTCCATTCATTTACCCGCCCCCACCCCCCCAAAAAACCACTTTTCTGTACTAGGGTGATTTCCCCATTCTACTACCAAGTTTTGTAGTTAAACATCACTGAGGAAAATGAATATCTCCTATTGATTTCTCTCTTCTTGTTCACCTATCAACTTGTGAGATTTGATATCTCACTTCATCCCATTCTGTTCGCTAAAGAACGGTGACAGCTTTCCAGTTATGAGTGCTCTCCTCTGGGGAAAGATTCGTCCTTCCATGTAATTCCAAGAGGGATTTGTTCACACAGAATTCACTGTTAGTGAACAGAACCAGAACACCTCATACTTAACACCAGATATTTCTGGGGATTCTGAATATGGTGGATGAATGAATGCCAGAAAAATGTTTATTAACTATTTTTATTTTTATATGTTATATTAATATTTTCTTAAACATTCTGTCTATACAGTATGATAGCTAAGCTGGAAGTCTTTCATATATCATTAGTCATGTCAGTAACTTGATGGTCATATAGATATCCTTTTATACAAACCATAGAGTTTTATTCAACCATAAAGAACAAATTATGTCATTTGCAGGAAAATGAACACAATTGAAGATAATTCATAATTGGAGTAAATCAGAAGAAAAAAACAAATGCATCATGTTTTCCTCTCATTAATAGAAATTTTTAATTTATGGAAATTTTTTTCTATAAGAGTTGGTAACACATTCAATTTAGACTTCATTCTTTTAAATCAATGTTGTGGCTACAATTTTTATTGTAAATATGAAGAGTCCACAAAGAGAATGTGCTAGAGAACGTATTCATTTATACTTCTAGTATGGCATGTAGTGAAGTAGGAAACATACTTCAATCTTCTGCTTACCTCTGTTCAAAATAAATTACATCAAATTGAGAACCTTACTGTGATTGTGCTGTATTCTGAATTTCCAAACTAAAATACCTTATCAAGGATGTAAATGCTATCAAATTATTTTCCCAATATGCAAATTTCAGAAATAAAATATAAAAAAAAGTAATTTATTTTTGAAATTTTATATAAGGAATAGAGCAACATAAATATGTTTAATTAGAAATGTTACTTATACTGCTTTGATTCATAGTTGCTCTAAGTATTTAATTTAAAAATAAAACAAAACAATTTAAAGAATAAATTTAAAATACTCTGGATTATCATTCATTAACCAGCAATAATAACTTGTTCTATTTAAAACTATGCACACACAAACATACACACACAGACATACATGCATGCACCCACACATACACAGAAACATATGCGCACAACTACATACACAAAATACTTAGACAGAAAAATCCAAAGACTAAAATGAAAGGTGAAATGTCACATGTCTATGAGTATTGTATGTTAGTGAAAGGAATCTTGGACATTCTTCATCAGTATGTGCCTAAGAACTTGCCTTGATATACAGTTTTGCTCTTCAGCCTAAGCAAACATACAAGTCCACATGTACCTGGTATAGGATGCCAACCTGGGGAATATTCAAAGCAACACTGCATAGCAGCAGCCACTAGAAAGCACACAGATATTCACCAGGAACTGAACTGATGTAGACCATGGTGTCTGCAAACAATGAAATTCAATAAGACAATCAAAATAAGTAATCTCACACAGATAAGAAACAAATATTGAACAAGCTGATCACAAAGAGTACATGTTGTACAATTTGATTCAAAGAATTCAGAGAGAAAGTTAATTTCTGAGTCTAGTGTAGTGATGAGGCAAGCAGGCCTGCTTTTTGTCCCACCCAGCTCACACACAGCTAGCTTTACACCCAACATAATTACACGGAAACTATATTCTTTAAAACACTGCCTGGCCCATTATCTGTAGCCTCTTATTGGCTAACTCTCACATCTTGATTAACCCATTTCTATCAATGTGTGTAGCATCACGAGGTGGTGGCTTACCGAGAAGATTCTAACCTAAGAACATCTTTGGCCGGAGCTTCATGGCTCCTGCCTGACTCTGTTTCTTTCTCCCAGCATTCTGTTCAGTCTATGCCACCTATCTACATCCCACCCTATCAAAAGCCAAGGCAGTTTCTTTATTAACCAATGAAAGTAACACATAGACAGATGACCCTCCTCCATCAGTCTAGAAGAACAGAAACACTTGTTTTAAGAAAATAATGAGAGACGAGTGCATAGACTTATCTCTCAAGTGGAAGTGACACATCTAAGAACTCAACATTTTCTACCTGTGTGATACTGGTTTCAATCAAAGTCACAAATAAAAACCAGCTTTTCTAGAAAGAGCTTTTGTGTATTTAATTATATCTTCTATTAAAAATGTATATTTTAAATCAGAAAGTGGCAGGTATAGCTTATATAATTTTATTTGATTGTAGAATTATCAGTATAATGTTTAATTTTCTTTGATTTTCAGAAACAATATTTTAGCAGTGGTATTATGCCAGAATTTTTAATTTAAATATTTGAAAAATCTTTCTAAATATTTAATTTTCTACATTTTATATAAATATACTATATATACATATATTTATATAAACATAAATACACTTCGAACTGTTGATTGTTCTTCAGAATCAAATAAGTGATTACATACTAACTGACTTGTTGATGTTGCCAAATTGTATACAAAAATATTTTATCACTATAGCTTGATTAGGCATATCCTGCCTAGTATATCACTATTATAGTTCATAGAATTCAGAACTGAATAATATTGTTGATAATTTATGTATAGATACATAGATATATAGTGATAATATATGTTATATTATGTTTTTTATTTACATGTGTGTATCTATTTTTAACACTGGGTTTCAATCTATTTCATTATTCAGTAATTACTTTTATCTGTCTATATAAGCACTTGTCTTTTTCTACCCTTCCTATTGTTTTACATCTTCACCTTAGGTCTTTACTCTCACTTTACACTTCACAAGTCATATTTTCAAAGTTAGAAACATATTCAGTCTAATAACCATAAGAAAAATGTACTCAGGCAATTTATTCAGAATGTTTTGAATAGCACATGGCAAAAACCACACCAGTCTAGAAGTGGAAATCTATAGCAACTCTGCTGGTTATTAGCTATAAAAATTGCTACCTATTCTTTTATTAGGGATACTCAGGAAACTGATTTTCAGTTGTGAAATTATTCAATTATAGTAATACTGCCATCAAAATGGACATCTCCATTCTTATATTCTGCAAGAAAAATATAAAATATTATTGGACACCTTACACCTTCTGTAATCCAGCCACCAAGAGTATATAAGGAGTTTCTACCAATCTAGTTTCATTATCAAAAACAGCTTGTTACTCCTGATGCAAGTGTTCTAGTACTATATATTATGTTATTTTTTTAAAAATAGTTTATTAATTTTTTTGTTTAATTAATTTGTATGTGTCCAAAAGTGGTATTGCTGGATCCTGAGGTAGGTTGATGCCCAATTTTCTTAGAAACTGCATTACTGATTTCAAAGTGATTATACAAGTTTGCATTCTCACCAGCAATGGACGAGTGTTCCCATTATCCCACTTCCTTTCCAGCATAAGCTATCTTTGGTGTTTTTGATATTCACCATTCTGACAGGTTGTTATGTTTTGTATTTCCCTGATGGCTAAGGATGTTTTGAGATTCTTCTCTTGAGAATTCTTTGTTTAGTTCCTCGCCTCATTTTTAAAATTATGTTATTTAGAATTTTGATGTCTAATTTCTTGAGGTTTTTATATATTTTGGGGATCAGTCCTTTGTCTGATGTGGAATTGGTGAAGATCTTTTCCTACTCAGTAAGCTGCATTTTTGTTTATTAGCTATGTCCTTTTCTATACAGAAGCTTCTCAGTTTCAGGAGGTCCCATTTATTTATTATTGCTCTCAGTGTTTGTGCTACTCGGGCTATATTAGGAAGTGGTCTCCTGTGCTCATGAATTCAAGATTATTTTCCATTTCTCTTTTATCAGGTTCAGTGTGGTCAAATATATATGAGGTCTTTAATCCATTTGGACTTGAGTTCTGTGCATGTGGATATGGTGTGGGAAGTCCTTCTGTATATGTATTGCTTTTATTTGCTAATTAATAGAGAATCTGCTTTGGCCTGTGATAGAGTAGAATAGAACTAGGCAGGGAAAACTAAACTGAAAGCTGGGAGAGAGTAGGTGGTGTCAGGAGAAGTCATATAGCCCTGCCAGAGACAACACCAGAGGGAAACTTGCCGGTAGACCACAGCCATGTGTTAGTACATAGCTTAATAGAATTGTTTAAATTAATATGCAAGAGCTAGTCAAAAAGAAGCTAGAGCTAATAGACCAAGAAGTTTTTAATTATTACAGTTTCTGTGTGTTTATTTTGGGAGTCTGGGTAGTTGGAGATGAACAAGCAGTCTCATACTACAGTTGAAATTCCAATGTATGCTAGCTCAATCTATATAAAACCCGAGAGGTCTTGAAAAGGAATTCTATGCACTAAAAAGCAAAGTTTAGCTGCATTTTTTTCGAATGGTCTCTGCTTGCTTTCAGCATGCTGCAGTTGTCTTCCTGATTCAGTGGTAGCAAAAAAACACAACTGATTGGTTTTGAAATTCTGGTTTCCGGGGCAGTGCTGCCACCATGCACTCTGGCTCTTTCAGGAGGCTGAGCACTTGAACGTATTTCTGTGCAGTGTACTGCAAGTTACTTGGTGGCAGCATGGGCCAACTGGTTATCAGAGTTGAGGTGATGAGCATGGCCCTGACTGGAAAGTCTCAGAGGCTGTGACTGGACTTCTGACATGTTGGACTGGACAGAGCAAGCAGGCAGGTCCTAGCAACACTGCCCCTTGTGTTTTTAAGAAGCACATAACATTTTAAGAAGCTGTTCTGGTCAGAAAAGGATTACCGATATGCAATAAGGACAGATTCAGACATAAAAGACCTCTAAACAAGACAGTGTGTTTAAAAAAAAATGTATGTAGGCTTGGGAGAGACTAAAGAGCAAATAAAGAGTAAATGCAATATAAAAGAATACAGACCATCATATATTAAGGGAGTAAAGAATAAAATAAATATACTAAACTTGTAGAAAAAGTAAGAGTAAGAAAAATAAGCCATGAAAGGATAGAATATAGAGAGAGTCTGGATTATGTATTCTATTGTGTTTTTTAAAAATTATTTTACTGTGATGGAGTTAAGTATAGAGAGACATTTCATTGTATGGACTGCTAAGCTAACCCAACATATATATCTAAAAAGTGTCTTGATTTAAAAATATGGGTCTAAGGATATGTTACTTTGGAAAAGAGGTTGTTCTTTTGTTTTCACAGAAGATGAGAACCTATGGATTTCTTCCAGACTAATGTGATTTGATGAACCAAGACTCCCCCAAAAGGTCTCCATGAGTACCCTCAAAAATTACTTCATTCAACAAAAAGTAGGAAGCAGTTTTGAGAGAACTATGACCAAATTCCCAAATATTGTTTATAAATGTTTGTTTACATGTTAACAGGGAAATAGGGATATGATATAGAGATTTGCACTGAGGTGGATCTTGGTATAGTGTTTGTACAGCTTATTTAAAAATGTAATATATAATGAAGAAATGTAGGTTAATAGAGAGTAATCTATAATAGTCAAACTTGTATTCATGCTAGTTAGGTTTCCTATATTTAGAGAGATATATTTCAGTTAGATGGGTATTCTTTAATGTTTTAAGAAGTTAGGACTTTCTTGACAATGAGACACATCTGCTCCTGGCAGCACCAGTCTACTTCAAGGGGATGATGGGCATTGAAGAGGCTCCTTTTGGTGTTGGTTAGTCATTTGGACAAGAAACTGATCTTGCCTGAACTGTTTGATGCTATATTGTATGAACTGGACATACAGGACCCACAGAGAAATGACTGCTGAACTTGCCTAAAGGTGAGATGAATCTTCAGTGTTCCTGCTTCATGAAAGAGTCTGTTAGGCATTCTTTAGGACACAGAAAAAAAAGTGACTGACAAACTGCTAATATAGGCAGAACTGTCTTTGAAATTTCCTGCTTTGTGGAATAATCTGTTAGATACTATGGATCTGTAGGCTGAATATGGATGCCGCAACAGTGCAGAAAAACTTTGAGTGACTGTCCAAGCAGCGAGATGTCTCTATCAATTCTAGAGTTTTGGAGGTTTCTTACAATGTACTTCCTGTTTACCTGTTTACTTGGGTAATATTTATCCTTCTGGAGTTTTTGATAGAGTTAAAGAATAGATAGTTATAATTATTGTTCTCCTTAGTTATGATAAAAGATAAAATAGATATAAATCTTCTAACTGTAATTTTTGTTTGACAGCTCTCTTGTTATATATAATTTTACTATGTTAAAGTTAAAACCTTCCTTTTTATTTAAACAGAAAAGTGGAAATGGTATGGGAAATCCTTCTGTATATATGTTGTTTTATTGACTAAAGAATAATCTACTTTGACTTGTGATGGGGTAAAATAGGGCTAGGCAGGGAAAACTAAACTGAATGCTGGGAGAGAGTAGACAGACTTAGAAACCATGTAGTCCCACCAGAGACAGACAGGGAATGGAATCTTTCTTGTAAGCCACAACCAAATAGTTTTTTACACAGATTAATAGAAATGGGTTAAATTAAGGAGCTAGCCAATAAGAAGATAGAGCTAATAGGCCAAGTAGTGATTTAATTAATACAGTTTTGTATGATTATTTAGAGTTTGGGCAGCCAGGAACAAACAAGTGGGCTTCTACAACAGGGAAAGATATAGATCTATTTTCATTCATCTACATGTTGACAACCACTTAAGACCACACCATTTGTTGAATAATTTTAGCTTCTTTGTCAAAAATCAGGTTTTCATAGGTATATGAATAATATCTGGGTCTTCGATTTGATTCAACTGATCAGCCTCCCCGTTTTTATACCAGTACTAACAACCAACCAAACTGTTTTCATTACTGAAACTCTGTAACAGATCTTGAAATATGTTATTGTTTTTAAAACACATTATTTCATTACTTTTGGTATTTTTGGCAGTTGGTTATCAACTAGTCCACAGTTTGAATAATCCCCGATTTTTCATGTTTTACAAAAATACCCTCAGGTATGAAACTCTTTACCAACTGATTATCTTTCTTCTTATCTTTGTAAGTTTAATTAGGATCTTGGGTTCCATCTTATCTTTATCTGCATACAGAAATTTATTGTGATAGATTGTTAGAAAAAAATCTATTTATTTAACTCTGCTTCAATTATTCCTCTGCATTTCGTCATTGAAAGAATGCTGTCTTGAGAAAAACTGTGAAGCAAAGGAGTTTATGTGTGCAGTATTACACAGTTTGAATTTGATTTAGTAGCAGTTTTTTTCAATTTGCGATTCTTTTCCAGAATAGTATAAAATTGCTAGTTATTATTGTTGACATTCTTTTTTCATTTAGCCTTTGTTTTCTTTATTCATCAAACATTAAATTCTTAACCCTCTGATGAGATCCTTTTCTTTATGCTTTTACACAGAAGACCTTGAGATGTATCAATTATAAAACATGTCAAAAAGAAAACATTTTTAAATTTTACAGATACTAATAGTTCCTTTATAAAGAGTTGTCTATAAAATCTATCAGTGCTACTGTTTTTGTTATCAACCAGCTTAATTTACTTGACGGATTTTATGCCCTGTAAAATCAACTGTTTTTATTTTCTTCCACACAAAACCCCATTTTTTCTACCCTGTTGTACAGCTATTTTAGTTTTTCAGTGTTTCAGGTTTCAACTCCCTTAAGACCTCTATTGTAGTGTATGATTTTATACATATATCTTAAAATTCATGGTAGCTTCCCATCTGGAGAAAGGGATTATTCCTATGATTTTCCTTCTGATTTTATAACACTTGATTTAATCATGGAAAACACTTTAATCACAATACAACAATCTAAAAGGATAAGTTGATTTGAGAATGGAGACTGAAAGAGGATTCCATAAGGTTTTATACACTCAAAATCCTTTTGTAGAGAATAGATTTATTTGACCCAGTACTACAAAATAATGTAATACAAATTAAAATGCAACATTTCTTAATAAGTCATAAATTTGTTTCAAAACAATCTTATAGGACGTACCAGAATATAAGAACAAAAAACAATTTTGCATAATAATGAGATGAATGTGCTTGTTTATTATATCTAAATTATAAAATGTTGGCTTCATACTTGATACTGCAGAGCATAGAGTATCTTTACTACTTTTCAGAGTTTATCAGTATTTTGATTTTACAGTTTTGAACACTGAGGATTCTGCTTCACCTATATGAATTCTATAAAACAACAGGGTAAAATAGAAGCAGGTTCATTTCATAAATTGTTGGATATCTTGTCCTAATCCCAAAGCAGAATACATATAACAAATATTATAAATTCTAACCAGCAGCTCTGAGAAAAATCTTCAAAACCACATATTTAAGTATAAAAATTCAGAAGCATACTACTTTGATGTTTATGCACTAACAATTGATAGTAGAGAATATGAAAGACTTTGTTTTCCACATTCAACCTATTATGCTTCTGTAAAATAGACAACTTTGAATATACAATAAAATCACTGTAGTTCATGACATTCAGCTGTCTTGAATCTGACCAGAAGTGTATCAAGCAGCCATATCTGGAGTAACTTGACATGTTTGCACATACAGTTTAAGGATGCTTGTTTAACAATTAGAACAAAAGCTGTGGTGAAGTTCCATGATGCAATGTCACAGAAATGCCTGTGAAACCTGATCTCATTGATCAGTGGTGGAGTCATTGTAAAGGCAATAATTTATCATATAGATTTATGCTTCTTAATTTCCAGCATTACAAAATAAATTCATATGTTGCAGATATATGATCTTGAAGGTCTTCATAATCTTTTTTTTTTTACTCGCAGAAATGAAGACTGTTCTCAAATCCTGTGTATCCTTTTCCAGATTTTGTTATGTATGTTTACTAATGAGATAACACAATGGAACCATTAGTAGTAATGCTTGAATAAATACAATACATTCATGGCCTGTTCATTTAAAAGAAATACCTTTTTATACTGAAGCACTTGTAGTTGCCAACAGCAAAGTATCTTAGATTCACTATCTAGAAAATATCTGTATTTCTAACTAAAACATACATGGTTAATTTTATAGACTATAGTATACCCTATAAAACAATGTTTGAGCAGTCTGCCCTTTCCCTGTTTGATTGAAGAGTATTATTGAAAAAGTTAGAGCATTCCACTTTGGTACTGATAGGAATTTATCAAAATGAGATAATTTCTTGACCAATGGTGAAAGTACCGATTCTGTTGCAAAGACATATGTGTTTTAATTTCTCTTCCCTGTCTTTCTGTCCCTCTTACAATAAGCCGATTTTTCTCCCTCTCCAAGTCATGCAACTTCAAAGTTCAAGGCTATTGATGTCAGGAGCTCTACTCAGCCTCAGAGGTCATAGATGTTTCCATTCTAGCCAAGCTTTTATGGATCAACATCTTTGTAGGATTCTGTTGCTTTGATATTGGGTGGATTACAGACTAGATCAGGATTTCCATGGGAGTAAATTTGAGTGCATTTTGCTATGGAGAGAAATTTTTGTCAGGTGTTTATAAAATGTTAGATATAGAGAGATATATCCTCTATCAATAAAATATTATTCAATATTGATTTAAAATGCATAAATTGTGATTATGTATTAACTGTGAAGATAATTGCCATGAATTTGAAGATAAAATGTGGTGGAGAAAATGCTCAGTGTTGATTTACTTGTTATGAGAACAGATGATTACATATTACTTTCTGACTGAGTGGAATAACTGATAATTATCTTTCTCTATGAAATCACATCAGTACTTCTATGTCCTATGTGCAATATTTACTAACTTTTTAATACTATAATGCAGCTTTAACCCGTCTGAAAAATTTCTTTAATCGAACATCTTAATACTTAGTTTGAGTTTAAATTGTATTTTTTTCTTTTTAAAATTCTCATATTGTTATGGGATATTTTAATATTTGCTCAGCTAAATATCTTATTTCATTTTCATTACTTTGAGTTCAGTATTCCTTTGTGGTTTTATAATTTATGTTTCAAGCTAGATGAGCTAAAACATCTTGTGCGACTTTCCACTGCTATTAAATCATACATACTTATACTTTTTACATTTGCTGAATTGACGTGAAAATACAAGGTGCTTTATAATTTATACAAAGATAAAATGGAAAGGATTTGAACAGTAGGGGTGTAAAACAAAACTCTCCAAAGACTTATGTCCTCTTGTAATAATCAAGGATATTTCATTCATAGTAAAGTATATTCCCGAGGAGAGAACGTAGCCTTTCTAAATTTAACAAGAATGTAGGTGATGAAAACACTTTGGCTCCTCTCCATTTTGGCATATGAGCTGATTCAACAGCACTATAGGGAAATGAAGTAGTGAGTTGGATTTACCTTTCTTCATCAGTGATGTGATCTCAAATGCAAGGTAGTATTTTTTAATCATCAATGTCAAAATTATACTCTCTGATTTTTTCTTCAGGTCCTTTGCATGGTGCAGATCAAGAAATACAGCTAATACATCTGAAAAAACCACTGTAACTGACTATTATTGCCAAGAGGATTGAATTTATAAATAGCTGATTTTTTTTCCCAGTACCTGTAACATGGGAAAGGATGGGTTTCCTTTATACATTGTCTGAAAAGGATTAATGAGGAAATCCAAGTTCAAATATGACAAATGTGTTGTTTCCAAGAAATAGAGTAACAGTTTTCTTTTTCAAATAGTATCTCCAGTCATTTTCATGGGTGGAGAGTTGTATGGTGTAGTACAAATTTATTATCTTTTAGACATAATAAATGAAAGATAGATATTGCTACATAATAACTTGCTCAATTGCCTTAAGTCAGCATTTCTGTACTGCTGTCCAAATCCTTAATACATTACAAGTCCTTTTCTTTTAGACATTTGATGAGTCGGTAGTTTTGACTTAACTGCAACATAAATAAGGAATATTTAAATTCCTTATTATAAGACAGACCCCTTCATAAATTTAGTATACATTATCTCATTTAATAGTTATAGTAATTTATACATTTGACATCATTTTTAACGAAAATATTATAAGTCTGGAGGGATGGTGCAATACAGTGTTTACTTTCTTGTAGCAGACCTGTGTTCAGGTCTCAGTACACAGGTCAGGGGCACAAGTTGCCTGTAACCCCAGCCCTTAGGAGTATGAAATCTTCTTGCCCCCCCCCACTGACTTCTTCCAAAAACATTGTGGATCGCTGTCCATGATTGGCAAAAAGATTTTCAGTTCAACTCTAAAAATAGACAGAATAAAGGCAATGCCAGTGACTTTCTGCTGAGATATTTGTCTGATATCAATGTGCAAATCAAGATTGTGCACTAGTCAATTAATATATCTCAACAATTCTCATTGGTAGTTGAAGAAAATACCCCAGCCTCTAATCTCAAAAGGCTGTAACCTAAAACTTAAAATCTATGTTCAATGTACAGGGATAGTAGCCTAAGAGAGAAGGATGGAGTCGTTCGAGCATCACTTGGCACAAAAGGACTGAATGCTTCATTCTAAGATGGTTTTCTTTAATCCCTCAAATTTAAAATTGGCCTCTTGAAATTTATTATAAATCACTAGATAGTGGCAAGCAGGGAGCTGTAGCAAGTGAGTGGGAGGAAGGGCCTTGGTAGCAGTATATGGATATTTACTGGCACTGTTTATCACGTGTGGATAGTTAGTGACATTGCTGATTAATGCTGTTTTTCTTAATGACTGTAATGGATTGAGGCAGGCTCATCTTCTGTTTTGTCTACTACTAAATTGATAATGTGTGGTTAGCATACATTAATGCTTATAATCCTTGGACTATACCAATTTGGTCGGTACTTTCGTCATCTCCATTTTTAGTTGAGTTAAATTACAGAAAAGTGAAAAAAAAACTTCAAGTAGGGTCACACTTGAGACTGGCACAGCCTGGTAGACCATACATCACTTTGCTTTTTTAAGATATAGTTTAAAATGTACATTTAGAAGATTTTTTTTTTCATGTTAGTTTGGATGCTAAAGACATAGGTGAAAGAACAAGGGGGAAATGTAGGAAAAAGGAGAAAACAAAGAGGGTAAAAGGATGGAAGGAGGAAGGGAGAGGAAGACAGAAACAGAGATATACACAGAGAGACAGACTATGGAGAGAGAAAAGACAGAGAGATTTTTGATTTTTATTAGTGTTTACCTGGTCTATAAAATAATGCAGGTGAGTATATGAGGAAGCAAAAGGATACACTAGGGACTGGACAGAAATAAAGAGGATACAAACCCAAGAGATAGCAATATATATTCCAAGTATAAACAAAGGAAGTGCATAATTATCAGACTTGGGGAAATATGACATAAAGACCCAAATTAGTCCAACTTAACTGCATAGTTCCTGAGCAGTTGTAGAGTACCAAGTGACTGCACCACGGTTATGGATGTAGGCAATGCATATCTTGAGTTCAGTTTGAGGAAAAATATTGAGAGGAGGTGATACTTTGGAGTTTGCAATAAGTTTCCAAAATATAAACCTAATTGAATAGCAGACAGTGCATCCAGTCCAGATTATGTCATAGGTAAAGAAAATGCTTGATGCTTCAGGAATCTCACTATAACTGTACCACAGACAAAAGGGATACTGATTAACAATCTGTGGAGAAAACTATACCGGGGGAACATTTCAGACATTCAACCATTATTGTTATGCTTGTCTGTGTAGCACATTTCACTTTGAAATATATAAGAAATGGGGCTATAGAGAAATGTCCCCTGAAGGAAAAGAGCTGTAGGAGATTGGGAAAAAGCCAGTATTCTTGGGATCATGGTCTACTGATAAAGGTATTTTCAGCCAACCTGTTGCTCAATTTTCCAGGCTGCCACAGATGAGAATGGTAGCCACATCTTCTTTGATTGACAGGAAAACTATAATCCAACCAATGTAAGAAGTGGTACTAATGGTTCTACAATTATTGTTTGGTTGATAGGCAACACCCAACATGTTTTTAGAGGAACTAAGTCCAAGCCAGAGAGTACATAGTCTTGAGACTCTGTCTTTCTCTATGCCCATTCTTTTTCTAATGCTGCCTAAGCAGCATGGAGTGTTTGGTGATGCAATATTTTTCTTTGCCTGCATGAGAACAAAGATTCATGAATTTTGCGGAGGTGGCATACCTGGGAAGCTAAAATGTGACTTCTGGGATTGAATAATTTGGCATAAAACTTTAATCTACCCAAGTCTTGTAACTCTCTATGTGTTTAAAAGAATGTGCTTGATTTAATGTGTGTATGTGTGTTGAGACAGGGTTTCTCTGTACTTTGGAGCCTGTCCTAGAACTAACTTTGTAGACCAGGGTGAACTTGAACTCACAGAGATCCACCTATCTCTTCCTCCAGAGTGCTAGGATTAAAGTCTTGTGCCACCACCACCCAGTGAGACAGGGTTTCTCAGTGTAATAGTTCTTTCTGGCTGTACGGTCACTCTGTAGACCAAACTGGTCTCAAATTTACAGAGATTCAACTGGCTTCCCCTCCTGAGTTTTGGGATAAAAGGTGTGTACCACCATGCCTAGAGATTTGTTATGTTTCTTGAGAAAAAAGAGAGTAAGGAAAAAAATGGCAAAGTTTAGACATAATGACTTGAATGCATTTTTTGATACTGATAGCAGGCAACATTACTATTCAGATGACAAAAGTGACAAAATAGCCAGAGCAAACTTGCTTTCAATGTAACAGTAATTTAAATTGCAACTGCAACCTCCAAAATGACTACTGATGACTTTGTCAGTCGTCAGTTTCTTCTACTGGGGCAGAGAGATCTGGCAGTAAACAGTTTAAAAAAGTGTTTATTTTTAATGTTTATAAAACAAAATAATTTTTAGTATTTGGATGAATTAATAGATGCTTGTTTTTAGGGACATATTGATTACCAAGTTTTCTAAAGAAACACAAATGAAGCTGAATTTTTTAACAGCACAGATTTTGTGAATGATAGTATGTGTACACTTTCTTGTTATGATGGATTATTCCCCAATCAATTGAGTTTTGTCCTCAAATTATGAGTATTTTTTGTGGTTAAGAATTGGAAAAAAGAAAAAGAGATGAAAATAATTAGCATAAAATGACTTAAAATTTCAGCTATCAGTTTAATGTTGATGATATCATAATGATTTAGGCTACAAGTAATTTTCTATCTAGAGCAAAAATGAACAAATCACATTTTATTAAAGGAAGAAAATACAGAAAGGAAAACATGGAAAACAATGCAAGGCAATATTTTAGCTTTTAAACACCCAACTTTGCTTAATGTTGCTTCATACGTATTTAGAGAAATACATCCCCTAATCAGGTTTCCGTCGAGACTTATTTTTAGTCATCTTAATGAAATTTACTACCTGGTTTCTAGTTCTTTGTGCCTAATCACTTATTAGCTTGAACATGGAGTGCTTCTTTTTAGGGAGCTATCAACCCTCCTTGAAGTAAATTATGTCCTGTGGCTAAAATTTGACGTGATTCAGAAAACACATACGCCGTATATTCTTCAGTGATGGGTAGCTATTGCTCAGACCCCTCAGAGGCATTTACATCCTCAGCGTTTGAGCCACACTTTTCAAGTCCTGGAATCTTTGAAAACTTCAAATGCTCTGTAGTGTTATCAGACCAGCGGTGAAGCTGATCTCAAAGTCCACTATTAACACTCCCCTCCGGGACATTTTCATCAGAACTTTGTACATGGGCAGTTCAAAAGATCCAGCTATTGATTTCTTTTTCAGAAGTCCCGTCTTCACTTTCATATTATGCAACTTTTTGGACAGACTTTCAAAAACCACAAACTGTGGGCCGTCTCTGATTCCAGCCAGGATTTTATGCTGCTTGTGTGATTTCCTCGGGCCACATCCTTCCCCGTCCTTGTCAACACCGCGAGGAGAGTATCCGCCTTAAAAGATTTGCTAAGGAGTGGGAGCAATTTTACCGCAACGCGAGAGAAAAAAAAAAATCTGACCTTTCCATGCACACACACAAAATCTCACTTAAGTAAATAACCTTTTGAGCTGTAAAATTTTGTTGCGACATTCATTTATCAGACACGCAGATAATCAGCGTGCTTATCTTTTTCCACCATTTAAATTTCATAGAGGAGTCAGGCACCAAAGTGTGTAAATTGCAGGAGAGAGCCTCTAGCATATGTGCTCAGCACATACTAACAGAATTCTCTATCAGAGAATCCTTAGCAGAAATGGCTGAGGAATTAATCATTGGGATAGATTTTTTTTTTTTAGAACTGTCAGTGTGCTTTAAAAATAATTCTTGCCCTCCATAGTCCTTCTGTCGCATTTAGCCTCCCAAATGTAGCAGTTTCTACAAAATTGAAGAATTGAATGTGGGTTTGGCTCTGGTCCATTGTGGGATGGTTCAAGGCCTATTAGTTCATTGTGGATGTTTCAATTTGGGTAGGGGTGTGCAGAGTTCAGTGGTGGCACAGCTAAGTGAAGTGACAGTTTGCACAGGTGCAGAACTCACGGCTTTCAAATTTACAGACAAAAATAAAACCCTAAATATCTGGCCAAAACACAAACTCCGCAGGAAACCCCTGTAGCATTTTTCTACACAGGCAAATTTTCTTTGAATATTATGATGACTTATGATGCCTAATTGAGACATGGTGATCACCTGCATCATCAGTCTCCCCTGCCCCAACAACCAACTGAAGCAGTTGGTGCTATAATTTCCATTTTGTAGTGGAGGGAACAAGGCTAAAAAAAAATTATGAAAGTTATTTAAGAACCATAAATTGTGCATTTTGAAAGTGGGCTCGAAATAGTACTTGGACGGTCATTAAGAATAGGGCAGAAAACGTGAGGAGTCTTAAGTTTGTGGGAACAAAGGGAATGCTGGAATTTCAGTCTGTATGAATATTATTGTAATGCCATCATATTCCTCTATCAGCCTGTGTCTCTTTCTCCTAACTGGCAATTTTCGTCTCAAATGTGTAAAAGCAAAGAGAAAGAAACAAGTGAAGCATATCAAGCAAAATCCTCAATATTTAAAACAAAGAGAATATTGAAATAATTGACCCTTATTCTAATGGTACAGTGTTAGATTATTTTTTTAAGAAAGCAGATTTGTCTTAGAATAATATGAGTGCTTTCTTTTATGCCATATCCTATCATTTTTTTCCGTTCGTGCTTCTCTTGTGCTTACCTTGCACTCTACCACCCAAGGACACCCAGACAGTGAAACATGGTCTCACCTGGATTTTTCTTGTCAACCTTTTCAAAGAAGTATCGGGAACTCAGTAGGTTTACTCTGCACAAAGCCTTGTACACCAGGCCAGGCTTGAAATGTCAGACACTGAAGAATTCTGTGCTGCCACATTTAGGAGGCAAGTGGACGCTGGTGAACACTCAGATGTGTCGCTCCCAGATCAAATGTAGAAAACATACTGTTCCTATAAAACACTGTTAGCAAGTTCATGAACTTGACAGCCCAGGGCAACCGCTCGCTATTGTTGGAGGAAATGAAAGCACTCTGTGGATGGTTGTCCTCACGCCTTTCTTTTGTTTGATCCTTTAGAATTCATTTTCATACTCTCTCTACTGGACTTAATCAGGCCTAAACAAATGAGTTTTGGTGATTGCGCCCTGTTGAACTGCGATGACACCAGAGTCGGATTCCTTTGTGCCTCGTTAAGTGGAAATCGGTCATTTGAGGCCAACAACCAACTCACCTTTTTGGTACAATGTATTGAGATGCATCAAAGAGGGGCTCAATTCAATGCCGGGTGAATGAAGCAGTTTCACCTCGGATAGGATGTCAGAAACTGAGTACTGGTATAAGTATTACTGCAAGGATGAGCCTGAATCCATTTGTGAAATAACTAATACTGTTTGCTGTTGAGAACCAATTGTTCAGACAAGGTGTGCAAACATACCATAATTCAAGAGACGTTCGCCAGGTCTGGTATTCACACCTGGGTTCCTGGAACTCAGAGACTGAGGCAGGTAAGTGGCAAGTCTGAGCTACTTACTGATTTCCATGCCAGTCCAGATTAGTGGGGGTCTTAACTCAAAACAGCATCAAATTTTAAAGGGAAATTATATTTAGGCCAACTTTTCTTTCTTTTTTAAAATTATTAATTAATTATTTTTTTTCCAGCCTGATCATGCTTTACCCTCCCTTTCCCTTCTCTCCTCCCAGTCCCTGCCCTCAACTTCCCACTCCCCATTCACTCTTTCTCCTGTCTCTTCAGAAAAGTGCAGGCCTTCCATTTATATGAAACAGCCATGGCATGGCACGTTGCCGTAAGACTAGGCATCTCTTCTCCTACTAAGGCTACATGAGACAACCAAGTTACCTGTTCCAAAGGCAGGTAACAGACTCGGAGACAGTTCCTACTGCTATGAAGAGTCCCACCAGAATACTAAGCTACACAACTGTAACATGTGTGCAGACGGCCTAGGTCAAACCCATGCAGCTTCCCTGGTGGGAGGTTCAATCTCTTGAGCCCCTATGAGCTCAGGTCTGTGGACTCTGTTTTCCCATGGTGTCCTTAGACCTTCTGGCTCTCATATCCTTTCTTACCTCTCTCCCTTTCCCACCTCTGAGGTCTGTCTAATGTCAGTTGTGGATCTATGCATTTGTTTCCATCAGTTGCTGGGTGAAATTTCTCTGATGACAATTGGGCTAGGAAACAATCTGAGTACAGAAGAATGTCATTAGGAATTATTTCATTGACTTATTTTTTTCATTTTTGCCAGTCACGTTTGTTTCTATCCTAGGTCCCTGGGCTGTCCAGCCTCTGGGTCCTGGCCCTAGTAGTAGTGTCAGAGTTGGGCTCACTCTCACAGTATAGATCTCAAGCTGAACCAGTCCTTGCTCGGCCACTCTCATATTTTCTATGACATCTTTGCCAGAGCATAACTTACATGCAGGGCAAACTGTAGGTCAGAAATTATGTGACTGGGTTATGGTCCCAAAGCCTCCTCTGGAAGTCTTGCCTGGTTACGGGAGATGGCTGGTTCAGGTTCCATATCTTTTATTGCTATTATATGTGTATAGTATATACATATCCCATATAGTATATATATATCCCTCATATATACCTGGGGATTTCCATTGCCCTAGGTTTCTAGTTCATTCCAGAAGCTACCCTGTTTCCACCTGTAGGACACATTTTCTTAAGCCAAAATTAATATGATTCTTAAATGTGTATCATCAGTGTTCAACATGATATTAAAATAAGGAGCTTTTCATTCTTGGAAGTTTGTAATTATTAGCTAATAATAACCTCTATAAGTCAGGTTCTAAATTTGTCATGTGTAAATATATCACAGCAATTCAAACTTTATAAACATTTGTCAGTGCCCTAGGTGGTAAAACAGAAGCTCGAACAGTCCTTTGACACCCTGGTTCTGTGGACTATGTGTCAAAGATTTGGTGCATGAATGTGTTACATGAAAATTGCAGAAGATGGTTTTCCAATGGTTATAGCTCTGTCTGTTCTAGTTTCTGCAACTACGTACTGGGATGGTAATATAAAGGCAATAAAGGGGGAAGAGCTGTGTTTTGCCTCTGTACGTTTTACCCCTTTGCTTTCACCCTAAAAGTCTGTTCTCTGATCTTGAGGGATGACATTTAAACCTTTATAAAGTTACTGATAGTATTTAGCTTGTTTCTTCTGCCCCAGAGTGCTTGGCAAAGTGTTCATTCAGGCTCAATGAAATAGTAAAAATAAGAAAATAATAATAAAATAAGAAAAAGGTCTCAATCTCATAGCTTCTAAATAATAAGTAATTAACTTAATAGTATAAAATATTTTAAGCCAGAGTGCAGTCTAGTCCTCCAGCTAGTTTGTGTAAAGATTTTAGAATTACAGAATAATAGAATGCTTATTTCTTGGATATGAAAGAGAAATTAGATAAGACTTAAGGCAAAAGCAGACTTATACCTCTTTATTTAACTGGCAAGATATTAGCTTTCCTCAGTTTTTGTGTTGCTTTGTATAATTGTCATGGTTGTACCAGGAGGCTAACATATTGCTTGCGATCAACCTCTGTTCTTCACAGATGCAACAGAGTGATTGATTCTCTGCCAAATCAATAGTGAACTCTTTTCACTTTCCTGGTTTATGTGATGAAGAATTTTTTAAAACATTTATTTCTACCATTTTATTTGTGTGTGTGTGTGTGTGTGTGTGTGTGTGCACATTGCTTAAACACAGGTACTAATGAGATCAGAGATGTAAAATACTTTGGAGCTAGAGTTATAGGTAGTAAGTTATGAACTGCTCAACAATGAGGCAGGGAACTGATTTTGACTCTTATGAAAAAAAACATTTATTTAAATAGGTTATGAAATAAAATGCTTCTGGTATGATTGTGTTTGTGTGTGAGTATGTATGTGTGTGTGTGTGTGTGTGTGTGTGTGTGTGTGTGATACTTTCTAATGTTAAGTTGGGAAACTGTGTCCTTCTAAATGTGGTTGCCTTCACAACTTGGAAGAGTCTCAAGATGTACTTGATAACACAACGGTAAAAGTCATGGTGGTGTCACTGTTACCACACATATGGTCAGTTTCAAATCTGTCTACATTCTGCATCAGAAATGGCTTACATAAACAGCCAACAATTTTACTCTTATTTATCCTTTTGAGATCTACATCCTCTTTACTTCTAATTTGTATTCTTTTCATCATTCCAGTGAACATCCCCTAAACCTTGATATCTCTGGAACTTTTATTTCTATGACCTGTGCACCAAGTTAACTTTTCAAATGAATCAATGCTGAATGTCCACCATAATGCTAGCTCACTACCATATGTGTGGCTTTTCATAACTTGGCAACCATTGAATGTCAAGTTCATCAGATGGGTGGTCCTCCATTGCTCCTGCATCCAGGCTATATTCATATGTTCTTTGAGTTGCTTGAATAAAGTTAAGTCAATCTTTTGAATTATTCGTCCGAAATCCTTCTAGATTATTCCCATTATGGCCATTAGTATGGGACTGGTAATTTGGGAGGGCATGTGTTGTGGTTTTTCTTGTTTCTTTTATCTCTGTGCTAGGACTTCCCTACTTGGAACACTTTGTCATTAGAGTCATCTTTCTTGCTCAAATCACATTCTCCAGGTGGAGGTGTGGTTGAAGATTAAGTCTAAATATTACAGAAAATTTGTGTGAATATTGAGGTCTGAATATCCTGTCCCTTGTTCTCTTTTGAGGGTCTCTTATGGTCTGTGTAAAGTTCAACATGCTAGTGACTGTTTTTCTCTTCTGGCATCTTCTGATGGATATTTCTGCCATTGAATATCATGTTTGTTTCCTATAGTCTGAACTCATTTCTCTGCCTCCCACATCCCTTATGGTACTCAACAAGACTGTACACCTCAGTCTTTCTCTGAGTTAAATGGTTCCCTCCCAATTTGAATTCATAGATTGTGCTCCTTTGTACCAGAACAGCTCTAATATTGTCCCTGGTTTCTCCCATGTCCATGCATTTTACGTTCTCTGTTTATTTATAACGAAGATATCAAAATGTAAATCATTACCTTTCAAATGTTGCATTCTTCCTTTTTAGAGTCATTGTCACATTAGCAACTCTAATATATCCTTCATCAGACTGAAATGTTTGTGTTCTCTCTGTCACAAGCTTGCTTTATCCATCTTCTAATTACAGTAAATATCACAGTAACAGCCACATTTTATTTGCAAGTGTTTTACAAGTAAATTGAGGAACTTAAATATGTAATTAGCCTTACATCCTTTTTAAAATAGGAGTCTTTTAGAAGTTCTTTGTCAAAGAAAAGTTTACAAACAAATTCTCCAATATAAACTAAGAACAAATGAAAACCAGTAGGTTGACACATCATCCTACTACACTTGGATTTCTCTAAGTCCAGAGTTGTATAAAAAATTTACCAGATACTAGGTATGTTTATTAAAAAACCACAACACAGAATGCCAAGAAACTTATATGAATTTGGAATCTTAAAGCTATTTTTGGTTCTCATTTTTGAAAACTCATTTGCCTAAAATAAATACTTTTGTCCTTTCTAAAAGAACAATTCTTAATTTGAATTTCTGTAACATCATTTATTTCATTGCTGACTTTATTATTTAATTATATAGTAAATACAAGAATACTTTATCATGAGACTTTTAAATATCATTCCCAAAAGATATAAATGGATATTCAACTGTTTCTTCTAAGATTAACTTTAGGTCCAAATGGGGGTGGGAGCAAGAATATGAGATCGTCTCTAGGAAAGAAAGAAACTAATTTACATTGTAAACAGGTCTTTGTTTTTATAGCTTCCTGCTACCACGTACAAATGAATTTGATCCTTTATGAAGCACTTGCTGGAATTAAAATATTCCGTGAAAGTATTTGAATGGATACAATTTTCCCATCATTACAACTTCTTTTTCACCATGACATTTTATTAATCCCATTTTGAAATGAAATTTACTATGATGACTGAAGCATCAGGATCCAGGAATGAAGACACATAGAAATTAAAACAAAAAAGTCTTTCCTGACTCCATAATTTTAGAAATCTCTGATTCTGAGCATGAAACACCTCGTAATGCTGAGGAGAGATGTCCAGACGTACTAAGTTTTATGAATCACTGTCTTTCACTGAAGGAAGCTCAGGATTGGGTTCACCATAGAAGTGATTCTCGAGGTAGAATGGTCAGATGACTGGAAACTATCCTACATAAGAAGGGGAGGGCAGATCAGAGTGCTCCTGGGAGAGGGACAAGCAAATTACAATTGTTGAAAATGTGATTTTTTTTAAAATAACTTTAAGCTTAATCAAAATTTCATTAGCTAGAAATGCAAAGCAATCTTGAGTAAAGGAAAGATTTGCATAATCTTGCTTATTGAATCACCCTTTTAATAGAGTAGTGTTGTTAACCACAACCTTACCCAATAAAATGAAGTAGATTAGATAATTTCAGTACATCTTCTCTATCAGGTCATTTCCACCATTAAAAGAATTGCACTGAAAGTTAGGAGATGGCCTTGAATGCTCATTGCATAATAGAATGTGAAAAGAGCAGATCATGTCCCTCATGATTGCAAATATTCAAAATGACTACTGGAAAATACACCAAAAACACAATAAAAGATCTTCGTATTCCCCACGAGAGTTCTTATATAATATATATGTTTTAAACTTTCTCAAAGTATCAGAATAACCCTGTATAAGTCACTAGGCACAGAAATGGATAAAGCTAGTCTTTCGTTTAAAATCAAAAGCATTAGTCCGGGAGTTCTGGGTCACTGACAGAAACTTACTTCCCGTCATTTGTGAGGTCTAAAGGAAATCTCACTATGAATTGACTTTTGCCAAAAAATTATCCAGAAATAGAGGGTTGCACCTCTAGTTATGAGAGGAAAGAGTAGTTTATCGTGGTCTTAGAAGAACATAAGGGTTTTTTTTTTTTTTCCTCTTATTGACTTAATAGACCATTTCACAGAACAGGCGAGTGGAAGGTTCCTTTGTGTTTAGTGTACTTGCTCTTCTCTTGTCTTGTAGAGGAGTCTGGGAAGGTTGACAGATACAACTAGAATGATAGCATATTGGGGTGTCTATGAAGCAGCCATTTTATGTAAGGTCTACAAATTAGGATACGCCTTAATGATATGTCTTTTAGAACACAATCTGTGTGGACAGGCGAGATGCGCCCATGTGTACCTGAACTTGCATTTTGCACTCCCCGTTTTCATTTCTGTTCTGTTAGCACTCATGAGGTTTTCAGAAAGTGCATCAAAAATTCACTCGTTCTCTCCCTGCCATGTATCCTGCCACAGGACAAACTGGCAATCTGTACCGCGTGTTACAGATTCCTCACTGCCACAGATTCCTCACTGCCACGACAGCAAATGGCTCTAAAAATGCCATGTGAGTCTTTTTCCTGCTCTTCTTGTTGGGGATAAAACTGATACAGAAGGTTTGGGCTGTGAGTCAAGAAAGTAGATAAACAAACCAAACTAACAGTTGGAAGTGGGATTACAGAAAAATGTTCTCATGACAATTCTATTGTTAGGAGAATGGATAAAGAAGGGAGACAACAAAGGGAAATAAAGCCAAGCACACGCAGGAACGCGCACACACACACACACACACACACACACACACACACACACACACAAACACAGGGCGAATTTGAAGCACATTGCCACCAAGAGAAGAGTTTGATTCAGCAGAAAAGGAGTGATCTTTCTCCCCCGGCGCAGTATTTGTTCAGCTGTATCCCACTCTTAAACGGGTGCATTAACTTTGTTTACAGAGCAGGTTTTAATCAGCAGCTTTCTCTGAGTACCTAGAAGTTTTATCAGTTGTGTATTGTTCAGATGCAGATTTGTTTGTTTGTTTGTTTTTTAAATCTTTGTCTTGAGGTAGGTGAAGTAAAGTGGGGAGGAATCTTTGGCTGGTGAGAATTATAAACCAGAGAGCCCCGGGATATTGTTTCTGAGTGCAGTGTAGTGAGCATTTAACTCCTGATTGTTTGGCATCTTGATGAAAAACTAGTCAATCCAAATAGCCGGCCATATACCGAAAAACTTAATACACAAAATATCTTAAATCTTATCATTATCAACACCAGCAACTGTTAGGTTGACATGGAATCCCCTCTTTGTAAGTGCGAATTATTTTTTTCTAAATTTATTTATTCATTAAAAATTTCCAACTCCTCTCCACCTCTCTTTTCCCTTCCCTTCTCCCCCTCCCCTCCCTCTCCAGTCCTAAGAGCAGTCAGGGTTCCTTGCCCCATGGGAAGTCCAAGGTCCTCCCCACTCCATCCAGGTCTAGGAAGGTGAGCATCCAAACAAACCAGGCTCCCACAAAGTCAGTCCATGCAGTAGAATCAAAACCCAGTGCCATTGTCCTTGACGAATTTCTGACACAATGTCTTTGTTTCTAAATCCCTTGCAATAGTTTATCGTCTTTCTGACCTCTGATTTTATAACTATTTGAATAGAGTATACATTATTGTCTACTTCTATGTCAAAAAAATAAATAGCTAAATTCCCAGTGGAATGATTTTATGTCTTCCTTTCTACAGGCCCCAAATAAGTAAATTTAAAATCAGTGATATTGTATTTTAGTCAAAGAAAGTTATTTAAAAGAGTAGTTGACATTGTTTTAATTTAGCATTTATTAATATTCATACTATACCTCTGCATTTTATGTCTTCCAGTGGACAACACCAATTAAAACAATTGGAAAAAACATATATAATAACTATATAACATTTAAAAACTTGTAGGCATTCTCGACTCTAATTGATAGACTCTATGTTCTTAGTAGGAATATGCACAATCTTTTTTTTTTTTAACTTGGACACTTGTTACCCTAACCTTAGAACACCTTATTAGTCCTCTATATAAATACAATTTATAAAAGGAACAGCAAATTACCATTGTAAAAGACAGGATTAAAGCGATAAGAATCTAATTGCCCGAAATGATTCTAAGCAGGAAACCAAATATTTACCACTTCATCTGGGACTCTTTGTCACAGATTTGAAATCTAATTTCTAATGGAAATCAGGCATTAGGCTCAAAGAAGAAATGTCTATTTTTATTAAAATAACCATAAATCCAACTTGCTGCTATAAAGATACGAACACTACCTTGTAAGCTTAATGGAATATGGATTGTGGGTCTCTGCACATGTGACGTTTTGTCTCTCTAATACAGCAACAGGTACTTTTTAATTGAAAGAGTGCCCCAAGCTGTTGGTACCTATTAGAGAGCTTTAATTCTATAACTGACATTAGAAGACCATTGAGGTTTAAATGGAATTCTTAAGGCCTTGAGAATTTTTCCCAGATCTTTCCCCTTTCAACAATGTAGCTTTCAAAGCGTGAATATAATTAACACTCTTCCACTCTAACCTTCTTGCTGTTGCCAAAATTACCATCCATTTGCTACTTCAGCTTCAGATGTGAATTCTTGATCTCTTAATTGTCTCATTCTTCTTGTGAATTTTCTTCTGTCAGGAAGAAAGCTGCTCATTTTCATAGACTAGTTCTTGCTTGTCACTGTGGTATCAGCAGAATATCCTGATGTCTTATCCTCAAAAAATTTTGTTAAACGTACCCATCTTCTTTTTATTATACAGATCTATTGCACGCTTTAATTTAACAAGATAAAAGCATAACTCCCTCACCTTTAAAAATATTAATTATTAATCCAAGAACCTTACACATTTTTATGAGCCAATATATGAGGCACCTGAGTTAAGTATAATGGAATAAGGTGTAATTCCTTTGCGAAATTAGTGTCTTCTTCATAGCTAAGATTATAGTAGTACACTTCATAATAACCTCCCAAACACTTTTGAAATAGAAATCTTACATTTTGGAATGCTAATATAATAATCTTTTGTAGTAAATGAATCTCCTGCTCCCTTTCTCTCTCAATCTATCTATCCCTTTCTAGTTTGGGAAAAGCAAAAAGGGCATCAATTTTCAAAAAATAAGATGCTGGTGAAATTTTTTCTCAGTATCTTTATTTGGAATGACATCTACTGATTGTCAGCATTAAATCCCTCTCATCGGTCATCCTGATGCATAAAGATAAGGCCTTATATATGGTCTTTAAGAAGAAACTGATAAGAACCAGCGAGATTGCTTTAAAAGTAATAGCTTTTCCATACAAGTCTTGATTTTATTCCCTGGACTTCATACAGACAGAGCAGAGAACTGATTCTGGCAAGTTATATTCTGACTTCCACATGGTACAATGGCAAATACATACCCCTAGCATGCACACACACACAAACAGACACAGTGAGCAACATTAAAACAAAGCTGTATAAGACATATACAAAACAATAGCAAAGTAGAAGACAGAATCTATATTATCAGATCATGCACTATATATTGATTAAAGCTCCATGTAGAAGACAGAGATTGACAAAATATACAAAACATCATCCTCTGAATATAAATTGTCCATGAAAAATCTAGAATATTTCAATACAAAGATGCTGAATAGTTGATAATAGCATAATAACATAAAAAACATATTGTACAAACAGAAATTAGAGGACAGTTGTAGGTATAAACTGAGATATCAGACCAAAATTTTTGTAAGATAAAGTATGCTCCTTGAAAAAAGAAATATTTTACAATGTGCAATTCATACATTAAAAGCATAAAATTTCATTATATTTGATACAGGCAAGATAAAATTCTTAACATAAAACATTATGAATCAAATGGTGAAATAGGCAATTAAATAATAACAGTTTTAAATTTCAAAAACCTATGTTCTTGACTAAACCTTTCACGCCTGTGTAGGATAGTTCATTCTTCAAGAGTATATCAGGCATTCTCTCCAACAGTTCATGAGTTATTTCATGATAGCCCACAAAATACATTTCAATAACTTTAAATATGTTTTTGGATAAAATTTGATTAAATTCAAAAACTGTAACAGGAATACCATTGGGTAGATGGCACAAATACATATGAACCACTGTTTTAGAATTATCTGTAGAACAGAAGGAAACTATAAAGGATACTGTGATGAAAGAAAACAAAACATATGTGGGTATAGTTTTCATTTAATCTGTTTCAATTATGTGATGTTTTATTATCAACCTTATTGGCTGACAAAAGTTACAAGATTATCCCACACTAGTTCAGAATTATGTATAATAAAAGGTTATTTATTTAGGGATAGACTCACAGATCACAGTTCTAAATCACTGTCTTCTGCGCGAATGGGCACAGGAACCAAAGCTAGCAGCCAGAAGCAAGAGTCAGAAACAAGAGTGAGTACAGAATTTACAGCTCATTTATAGTATGAGAGACCATGTACAAGTTTACTGGTATCTTAAAGACTATTGGCTAAAGGAGCTACCACAGTACCCCCTTTTTGTTTAAATAAGAGAGTTCCAAACCCAATACAAAGCTATGTACAATAGAAACATATATCATGTATTAAGTTAGAATCACAACCAGCATAAACAGTATTAAGTAAGAAACATATCCTAATATTTTAATAAATATTCTATCCTAAGAAATCCAAGTCTTGTATTGTAAATGGCTTTTGGATTGGCTAGATCATAAGAGGATGGTAAATATGATTATCTAATCCTCAACGCCGTTAAAGGCCTGAGAAGCAAGTTAATACTACTTGAGTAGGCAAAAACTGCAATCAAGCAGCTTCCAAAATGTGCAGTAAATGACAGAAACAACTGGCTGCCTGAGCAATCACTCAAAGTCTCATTTGCAATGGAGAAACATTGGCTAATTCCTAGAGTAACTGACAGACCATATTCAGAGGTATGAAAAATTTCAGAACCCTCTTTCCCTTTCTTGGCAAAGTTTGTCAGCCTTTTTTCTTATATTCTGCTTTTCTAGTCCAGACATCTTATGCTTTGTCAGTGGTTGAGGCATGAACAGTTCCTTTGCAAAGGCCAATTGTGCCAAGAAGAAAACAAACTCCAATTGCAGTGTCTTCAGTTCTCTACATTCTCTTGGGAATAGATCAGTGCTGCCAGGAGCAATTATGTCAACAGAATCCTAAGTTATTTAAATGCCGTTTTCTACAGATCTTTGAAGTGGTTGAAAGTTACTTATCTATGCAGAATATAATCTCTATGTATCTAAAGGACCTAATTAGTCTGACTAAAAATATAATAATAAATGACTATTGATCTATAATACTTAATACTTATATAACTAAAAGGTTGACTTATTAATTCAAATATTAAACATTTTTAAAACCCTGTGCAATAAAGGAGAGCAATAATCTCAAAATGTAAGCAATATATAAATATATTGATCAGAGGTAAAAATGTATAATGCAATATGATAAATTTGCATATAAAAATGTCTTAAACACAGTTAGAAACATGAATGCTTATATCTGAAAAATAACTTTGCACAGGTTAATCAGAAATAGGAGCATATTCAGTATAATAAATATAACTTGAACTTGTATCAATATATAAAATTATATTCATTTTTATGTAAATTATTCATAATTAATAGATCACAATTATTCACTCTATTACTCACTATTATTGTTATTTGTGTAAGTTCACACTAATGTACCTATTATCCCATTCAATTTTCCCTCTTTTGTTTTTTAGATCTCTGGGCTTATACAATTTCCACCCCAAGCCCCAACCCAGTACGAGTAAAAGTCAACCCCTAAATGGTGTTCCTAACCATGAGAACAAACTTTGTTGGTAGAAAGGATTTTGTCTTCCAAAATTGTTTCCATTTATCATGGGGGTCATGTTCTTTCTATAGAATATTGTAAAAGTAAAATTATGGTTAAATTGTAAGATATCTCTTTTGTATAATTGCAAATGGTCTCTGAGTAGTTGAAAAAGTTTTCTGAAGTTCTTATTTGGAGTTTTGGCCAGAACACTGTAAGATGGTGCGACATTTCTGCAGCTGGTCCCCCAAAACTGATCTCATATCTCATAGTAGTGCTATCAGAATCATGATATCATATCAGCCAGGGGGAGTCATTGTTGTGGAGCCCTATTTTCTTTCTGGAAACTTCAAATATTACTGCAGTAAAGTCTACTGCTCATTGTTGAAAACTTAGACATTATTCATATAGATATATATTCAATGAAAGATGATATAGACAAAATGGGCATGGAGAAAAGTAAAGTACTTCCTTAAAATCTATCTTCTTTCTGTCTCATAACAGATGGCTCCTAACATGAGACAGAAATTTTGAATTCTTGGATTTAGAGAAGAATAGTCATCGTTCAACTCTAAAATCAGCTCTGATTTTTAAGTAGAGACGTAATCAAATTTTATCATGCAGATGATATAACATCATAAGTCAGATTTTTCTTTGATTGATAATCCTTTCTAGATAGTTATCTTTTAATGTCTAGGCATCTAGATGTCCAAGATCTCTTAACTCTTTGAAGATGAGTATTTTCCTGCAATGACAAAGACAGAAGCCCGCCCCAAACCTTACGAGGTTTTCTTACCACCTATAGAACTGTTGCCTTTGTTGATGAGCTCTCATTTTTCTTTCTCAAGAGGTTTCTCTTTTTCAAATCTTTATTAGTTTTGATGGTGTCCATAGCTTTTCCTCTCCTGTGGAAACAAGAGTGAAATCCCTTCCCCAATGTAGCATATTTCTTGGTTTCCAATGAGAGGTCAACACATCCTTGAAATATACTGGCTGATTTAATTCAGATTTTTTTCTACTATTCAATGTCTCTCTGTTGCTGTTGTTCCATTCTCAAGGTTAATAAAACATTATGAAATATATTTCTGGGGGTATTTTCTATCCCTCTCTGTCTGTTTAGCATATCTGTTATAGTTCGATTTGATCTTTCTATAACTGCCTGACCTGTAGGATTGTTTGATATTCCTGCAATATGCTTTATATTATAATATGCAAAAAATTTATTCATTTTCTTAGACATATATGCTGTAGCATTGTCTGTCTTTATTTGTTCAGGTATACCAATGATAGTCATAACTTATAATAAATGCATAATTAATGAATCTGCCGTTTCTGAGCTCAAGACAGTTGCCCATTGAAAACCCAAGTAAGTGTCAAGTATATATTTTAATTTTCTAAATTCTGTAAAGTGGAACACACCCATCTGTCAGATCTCACTCCGTTGAGTGCCATTTGGGTTATTCCCTGGGTAACAGTATTTGGTTATAGAAAGAGCAAATAGGACATCTCTTTATAATCTCCTTAACTTCTTTCCTTTTATTAGAAAACTCTTTATCTAAACCTTTGCTATTGACATGATGTTTCTTATGAAATTCAGAGGCCTCCAGCATACTTCTAATCAAGAATCTGTCAATTTCTGCATTACGTCACTTGGCAGACCCATATGGAAGCATATGTGTGTTATGTATGTGGGACAAAGCCTATTCCTGATTATGTCTTGAACTTGAATAAATACAATTCTGTATCATCTGGTATAAATTCAGTGATTTCAATATGCAAGACAACTCTCACTGCATATTGTGAGTGAGTAACTATTTTGAGAGATACTTTAAAATCTTTTAGTACCATGAAATAGCTCTCCCTTTTAGACAGAATTATAAGGGCTGTGTTCCACCTTACTTAATTCTTCTGATTTATAACCTAAATTTCCTGATTTATTTGCACCAGTATAAAATGTATGGCCTAACTTTATTGGTACATCACATACAATGGGAAAGAATCAATTAGTTTTCTTTATAAGGTAAATTCTATCACTTTGGGGTAATTGTTATTAATTTCTCCCCCCAAAAATAGCAAAGCTGTTTGTAATGGTTTATTATCTTCTCATAATTTTTCAATTTCATTAGTTGTAAAAGGCACTATAATCTCTGCTGAGTCTATCTTTGCTAGTAGATGAAGTCTCAATTATTCTTTTATAATTAATTCAGAAACATTTTCCACATAAGTTTTTAATTTTTTATTTGTTCTATGTGGTAAAGATATCCATTCTAAGACAGTATCTTCCCTCTGCATTAAAATTTTTGTAAGGAAAATTCTAGAAGGCAATATAACTAGATAATATAATTAAGGTCTGGATTCACTCTATCTACATGTGCCTCCTCTAATTTTTCTTCAATGACTGTCAGTTCTTTTTCCACTTCAGCAGTTAATTCTCTGGGACAATTTAAGTTTTTGTCACCATTTAAGGTTTTGTTTAAATGAATTATTAGATCAGGTGTTATCCCGACATTCGGTCATAGACTGGAAATATCTCCTAACAGTCTTTGAAAGTCATTTAGAGTCTGCAATCTGTCTCTCCTAATTTGTTCCTTTTATGTTATAATTTTCTGTAAATCTACTTTATAACCTAGGTAATGGACAGAATCTCCTCCCTGTATTTTTTCAAGGACAATTTGTAATTTCCATTTAGGTAAAACCTTCTTTACTTCTTCAAACATTCTTTCTAAAGTATCTGCATTTGAGTCAGATAACAAAATGTCATCCAAGTAATGGTAAATTACAGACTTATGAAATTACTTATGTATTATTTCCAATGGCTGACTTACAAAGGATTTGGCACAGGGTGGGTTTACTGAACATTCTCTGTGGGAGATTGGTCTACTGGTATCTTCTAGTAGGCTGAGAATTATTGTAAGGAGACACTGTGAAAGCAATTTTTTTCTGTCTTTTACTTGTAAAGGTTTAGTGAAGAAACAATCTTTTAAATCAGTAACTATAAGAGGCCATCCTTTCAGTAATAGAGAAGACAGAGGAATTCCAGATTGTAGATGTCCCATAGTTTGAACAACTTTGTTGACAGCTCTTAAATCTGTCACCATTCTCCATTTACCAGATTTCATTTAACAATAAATACAGGAGAATTCCAAGGGCTGGTTGATTTTTCAATATCATGTGCATCTAGTTTCTCCTATAGCAGCTCTATTAAAGCCTGCGGTTTGTCATCTGTTAACCCATATGTTATATGTCGACATTTAACCCATATGGGTTTCTCAGTTAACCATTTTAAAGGCAAAACCACTAAGGTTTGCCGAAGGTTTGCTAGTAACTTTGTGTTCTTGTACAGAATGGCTGGTGACTTTGCTTATACTATCTTATAATATCCTTCCCAGAAACATGAGTTTTGGGGAATGCAGGAATGTCAACCTGGTATCCCATTGCTGCAATAGGTCGTGACATCATAAATTCACTGGACTAATAGCTACATATTACCTCAGCCTTCCATTCTGTCCTTTTCTTGTTCTTTAATGGGTCTGTTTCTGTGGGTATTATGAACTATCAGGTAGTTTCATTCCATTCTTCAGAAACTTTTAAATTATTGTAGTGTTTTTATAACATGCTATTTAAATTTACACAGAACGTGAAATAGCAAATAATTTGTGAATAAATCTGGCCAAGGCTTTGTAAGATATCGAGTAGTGAGCTAAATAATGGATTTTGCATGAGATGGGGAGCAAATGAAGATTGATATGTTCAAAATACTTTGTGGGAAGTTTTTAAAGACTCAATAAAATTATTTTTAATAATAATACATATGAAAAAATACATCTAGAAAGATCACTATAATGCTGGGCAAGAAAATTCTGACTTTTAGGAGAGATTGACTAAAGAGAGTCGATGTAATGAATGGAGGAAGCACATGTTCAGATTCTTGAGGCAGGGTCATTCTATAATTTATAATCAACTCACAGCATGTGGTGATCAATGATATTGTAAAAAGAGGTCTATGTGGGAAGAGAAGATCACACACTGATAATAAACCTAATATGGGGAGCCTTACAGAGCTCAGATATGCTTGAAGACCTTGGCTTTCTGAAACCACCTATCTATTTCATTTCACCCATAATCTATCTACTGCATTTACAGAAAAGTTAGCATAGGCTCACAGAGAAAGAGTGCAATAACTACATAGTATTTACCTTAAGTTGTTTTTTTCAAGATTGTAAAGAAGGTATGTTCAATTTTAATTCTATTTGACACTCCTAACAACACTTGCCCTATTTTATTTAGTAAGACTTTCTCTTTAACTTTTCAGATATAAATTCCTGTGTGAGTTGAACTACAACAAAATATACTTGTATTCTGTATCCCAGTTTAATTTTTCACATAGTGATCAGTTTCCCATTTAGGAAACCATGTACACTGTCTAATGAGTACTGATAAATGTTACATTTTTGTAATATAAATATAAATTCTTGTCCCCTACTGTTTCCTAACAGTTTAAATGATCAGGGCCTGATTGCTGGATACTCATTGCTCTTCATCAGAGAAATGGCCGTGACCATCCTTTTTCCCACATAGTGTTTATTCATCAGAGAAACTCCATTTCCGTTACTGATGACACATCCTGTCTCCTGTAACTGCATTCTATGATGTACCTTTTTTACTGGTCTCATTATCATGCTACTACAGTGCCTACATGCCATTGTAGGGGACATTATTTGTCCCCTAACAGCTCTGTGAGTCTAATATAATCATAAAACTTTTGCTGATGAGCAACAGAGGTTTTAGAAACTTTACTTTAAATGTCTAAAGATGAAAGTTTAATGGATTTCTTTCTCCAGAATTCCATCTGCATTCCTGCATGATGCTTTCTTCCTACTCAGTCCTCAAAATTATTATCTCTTCATGGGTTTAAAAATATTTTACAGTAAGAAAATCCATCTAGAGAGTATGTGATTAATCCAATACCCCACAATTGTAAAACATAAAATTATTCTAAAGTAGTGTTCATAATCTTATAATTTGGGTCACTAGACAATTACTATCTGAATAAAGAAGTTCATGTTCATAAAGGGATTGCTAGTTACATATAAATGTATACCCTACGTTATATGACTATACTATAGTCATATAACTGCAGTCATATAGTACCTGTATAATTTTATTATATTTTGTTTATTTATTCTTATTTTACCTTATTTCTTTCTTAAATTACTAATAGATTATTTGAATACAGTATATTGTGGTAAAGATTTCCTTTCTACCAAATATTTCAAATTCCTTCCCATATCTCCTTCCATCCAGATCCAACCCCTATCTGTTTCTCATAAAACAAACAGACATTTAAGGGATAATGCTATGCTATGCTATGCTATGCTATGCTATGCTATGCTATGCTATGCTATGCTATGCTATGCTATGCTATGCTATGCTAAAAATACATCAGAATACACAAAACAAAGGAAAAAAGCCAAAAAAGATATTAGAAACAGATACATACTAAGAGATCCACACATTCACACACATGAAATCCATAAAATCACAAAACTTGAAGTTTCTTAGATATACAGAAGACTTATAGGTTAAATAAAAAAAATCTAAATGAAAAAAATAAAAATAAAAGAATACAGAAGATCAAACTTTTAAAAAGGAGAAATGCATAGACAACAACATTCAAAGATGCCTTTGAATTTGTGTTCTCTTGGCCATCTACTGCTCAACATACAGACTATCCTTAAAGGCAGCTGGTTTCCCCAGTGAAACTTCCTTGGAGAAAACTTAATTTTCATTAATAAGTTGTCGTCAATTGGAGATTACTTATGGGTAGGAAAAGAAGCATGTGTCCACTTCACCTTTCCGTCCTAGGACTCATTTGGTGAAGACCCTTGCAGGCTCTGTGCATGATAACTCAATTTCCTTGAGTCCATATGTATGTCAGTTTTGTTGAGCATATGAGCCCTTCTTTCTTTGGTTTCTTGCATCAACTCTAGCTCCTCTTCAACAGAGATTCCTGACCCAGAGTGGATGGATTTAAGGAGACATCCCTATTTAGGGATGAGTGTTTCAAGTTCTCTCCTTGCCTCACACTGTCTGTCTGTGGGTCTCTTTGTTTGTTCACATCTGCTGGAGGAGAATGCTTCTCTGATCATGGTTGAGCAAGGCACTGACCTATGAGTATAGCACAATGTTACTAGCAGTCATTTTATTTCTCTATTCCTTTAGAAGGACAGTTGTAATTGGTTTTACCCTAGGTCCCTGGGTAATGTAGTCACAGACTCGTGTTTATCAATGCACTCTTAGGTATGAACTAGATCTCAAGAAGTGGACCTTAAGTGTAGCCAGATAATTGGTTAGTTACTTCTACAAGCTCCTACCACCATTTCATTAGCATATTTTGCAGACAGTAAATCATTTCGATCAAAGGGTTATAGCTGGGTTGATGTTTATCTTTTTCCTTTATTAGTGAGCAGAATGCCTTCTGATTCCAAGAACACTAGTTCATAATAGTGAATGTTCTCATAGCTGTATTTCTCCATGTTTGATGAGTTGTGAGGATGTTATCTTTGTCCCCAGCCCCTCACTTTTAGTTTGTAGAGAACAAGCTCTAATGTTGGGAATAGCTGGATTATTTGGGGACCATTTTAGTCAACAATTCAATTAGATGTAATCCAACCTTGGGACTGGAAGCTTCATTTAGCAACAAGAGATGTCCAGTTGGGGATTTGTCTCCACAATTATTTGAAACTCTTATTTAGATCACCTTTACACACATGCACATACATACACACACACAAACACATACACAGACATACACAGGAAAACACACACAGTCTTTAGGAAGTTTCTACTCTATTAAGTTTGCATATCACCCCTTGAATGTACCTTAAATTTAGTTATCTCTCCTATTATTCCTACCCATTTTGATCATCCCATTTCTGTCTTCTCCTCATTGTCCATTTATAACTAGTTATTCTATTTGCCTTTCCTAAGGAGATCTATCCAGCTTCCCAAGAAGCTTACTCTAAACCTAAACATATAAGAAAATATGTACTATATTTCTCTTTAGTGTCTGGGTTGTCTCAATCAGAATATTTTTTTAGAGTTCCTTTTATTTACCTGAAAATTTTATTGTTTGTTCCTTTAAGTAGTGAAGCTATATATCATTGTATAAATATACCACATACTCTTTAGCCATTTATCTTTTGAGGATGATGTTGTAAAAGGCTGCTTGTTTGTTTCCTGGCTGCCCAGACTCCAGACATAATCACACAAAACCCATATTACTTGCAATAGTTTCGACCTATTAGCTCTAGCTTCTTATTGGCTAGCTCTTACATATTAATTTAATCCATTTCTATTAATCTATGTATTGCCATGTGGCTGTGACTTATTGGGTAAATTTCCAGCAACTGTCTCTGGTGGGGCTACATGGCTTTTCTCTGACTCTGCTTTCTTTCTCCCAGCATTCAGTTTAGTTTTCCCTCCCTAGCTCTACTGTGCCCTATCAGCCAAGTCTGTTTCTTTATTCATTAATCAATAAAAGCAACACATAGACAGAAGGACTTCCCACATCAGGATGACATCAAGATTTTTCAAAATTTTTGACTATTATAGAGCAGCAATAAACATGATTGATTATTTGTCTTTATGGTAACATGGAGTGTCCTTTGGGATTATTCCTAAGAGTAGTATAGCTGGATCTTGTAGACTGATTCTCACCTTGCTGATGAACCATCACACTGATTTATGTAGTTGTTATATGAAATTGCAATACTACCTGCAATGATTGAATGTTCCTTTTACTCCATTTTCTTGAGGATATAGGCCATTTTTTTATTTTATTGATCTTAGCCATTCTGATAGGTATATAATCATATCCCAATGCAAGTTTTATTTCTTTTCCCCTGATGTCTAAGGATGCTGAATATTTCTTTAACTGTTTCTCAATCATTTGAGTTCCTTCTTTTGAACATGTATTTAGATCTGTACCCCATTTTAAAATGGGATATTTATTTTCTTTATATCCAGTTGTTTTAATTACTTATAATAATAGATATGAGCCCTCTATTGCATATGAAGTTGGGAATTTTTCCCTTTCTGTATACAGTTTTATTGTCTGCAACCTAATGACCTTCTTTGCTGTGCAAGAGCTTTTCAGCTTAATAAAGTCCCAGTTATTTACTGTTGGTCTTGGTGCCTGTGCTGTAAGTTGTTCAGGTCGTCTTCTCCTTGACAAGGAGATCGAGCCTATTCCCCACTTACTCTCTATCAGGTTCACTGTGTCTGAATTTATGTTGAAATCTTTGATACATTTTAAGCTTAGCTTTGTACAGCAAAGGGATAAGTATAGATCTACTTAGATTCTTCTACATGCATCCATGCAATTTTGCCAGCACCATTGGCTGAAGATACTGTCCTTTATCAAGTATGTATTTCTTGTTGTTTTGTCAAAGTATTAATTATCCATAACTATATGTATTTATGACTGGGCCTTCTATTTAGGTCCATTAATCAATGTGTCTGTTTTTGCTCCAACACCGTGGTATTTTTATTACTATAACTCTAGAAGATCTTGAAATGGGAGATGGTGATACACCCCAGAGTTCTTATATAATTCAGGATTGTTTGAGCTATCCTGTTTTTTTTCTTTTACGTCTTTCTTGTGTGTGTGTGTGTGTGTGTGTGTGTGTGTGTGTGTGTGTGTGTGTTTCCATATGAAGCTGACTATTGTCCCTTCAGGTCTATGAAGAATTGTGTTGTAATTTTGATGCCAATTGCATTGAACATGTACATTGTTTTTGGTGAAATAGCCACTTGTACTATATTAATCCTAGCAATCCATGGACATTGATGATCTTTCCAACTTCTAATATCTTCTTAATTTTCTTCGTAGTTGTTTTAAAATTTTTATTCTACAAGTCTGTTTTTTTGGCTTTTTTAGAGTTACCCCCAAGATATTCTTTATTATTTGAGGCTATTATGGAAGGTTTTTCCATAAATTCTTTTTCAGTTTGTTTGTAATTTGTAAAAAAAATTAGGCTATTGATTTTTTGAGTTAATTTGATAATCAGTTACATTGTTGAACATGTTTATCAGCAGTAGGAGTTTACAAGTTCAATTTTCAGGACCACTTGTATATTATTATACCATCTGAAAACAAAAGATATTTCAACTTCTTCCCTTCCTGTTTGTGTACCTTTGATATCCTTCAGTTTTCTCATTTAATTAGCAAGATTTAATAGTCTATATCAAATATGCAGAGAGATATGGGACAACCTTGTCTTCTTCCTGATATTAGTAGAACTTCTTTGAGTTTCTTCCGTTTAGATTCATGTTGGCTATAAACTTTGAACCTTTTTTTTTTTGATGCTTAGGTATTCCTTTGTATCCATAGACTCTCCAGGATTTTATCATAAAATTGCATTGCATTTTTTCAAAGGCCTTGTTTTTGGAAAGAAATATCCATTTCACATATCATTTTTTCAATGCCTGAGATGCTTTCTTCTATTTCTTGTATTCTGTTGATGAGTCGGGTTGGTTCAAATTCCTAAATTTCACATTTGTAGATTTCCCTCGGTGTGGGTTTTCTTTGATTCTATCTTCACTTTCAGGTTGTACACTATTTTCTTCATTTCTTTCTACTACTTGTTTGTGTTTTCATAGATTTCTTTGATGGACTTGTTCACTTCCTCTTTAAGGACCTCTATCATATTCATGAAGGTTGTTTTAAAGTCCTCATCTTGTGCTTTAGTTATGTTCCATTTCTTGGTGCTGTGTAGGTTTGCTGGACTCTAGTAGGAATATATTCTCCTGGCTGTTAGCAATTGTGATTTTATGCTGGTTTCTAGATACCTTGGGTTGGGATAATTGTAATTATAGGTACTGATATCTGATCTTGTATTTGTTGAATGAGTGTTTGTTCCTTGGTTTCTTGCCCCCACCCCCGATTTTTAGGAGAGTGTGGTGGCTGTGTGTTGCCTAGTAAGGGATTATTTAGGGATCTTCTCAAGTGAGCACTGGGTTTATGGATATTGGGAGCTGACATTTAGAAATGCGAATGTGCTAGAAGTGATACATAAGAGTGCATCAAAGGAAGCAAAGCAGCCTGTGCCATCAGGATCTCTGTAATCTTCTAGAAATGGGAGAAGAGGATGAGGAGAGGTTACTATAGATAGTCTGCTACAGATCTAGGGGTAAATCGGGGGATTGGAATTGAAGGACAGGAGAAAGAGTGAAGATCTGAAATACACCTCCTGCTTTGTGACATTCTTAATTCTCTGATAAGCTTAACTGATGGTTTTTCAGGAATTCTTCTATAGTTGAGAACTGGAACAGCAACAATGAGGAAGGTTGGGGTAGATGATCTTTGTTTTCCACTGGAGATGGGAGCAGGAAGGGATGGGAGGTACAGCAGGTGGCCTGCTACAGAATGGGACTAAGCCTGGGAGACTGAATTTGGAGGAGAAAGATGTGAAAATCTGCAGTTAGCCTACCTGCTCTCCTGGCCAGCTTGGCATACACCATTCCAGGATGTATGGCCTGGGACAATGATATGAGTGGGGAGGAATGTTGGGAGAGATGTTCTTGATCCACTGGAGTTAGTGGTAAATAACTATTTGCATTAATTATAAAAACAACTGATTAATTTTTTAATTAAGAGATTGATAAATACTCATATTTCCTAAAACCTTGATTAAACTATTACTTCAGGTTATTCTTGTTATTTATCTACTATTTATTTATTTATTTATTTATCTAGTTATTTATCTACTTACCTATTTTGACAGACCATTGTATCAAAACCATAAAAATTAAGCCCTAAACTCTTAGTTCATTTGTGCTGCTATTACAAATTACTAGAGACAGGGTAAAATTAATAAAGAAAAAAACACTTGTTATGGTGTTCAAGGCTGTGAAAGATGTGAGTACTCATATATTCACTTTCTTATATGAACTGGCAGCTGTTTTCAGTTAGTACTCTTCTGGTACATGTGATAGAAGAGGAAAGAGGCCTTACCATTTGTTTTCATTCCTTCAGAAAATGTTACCCTGTCCTTAACAGCAGAGTCCTATACATCTAATAAATCCTAGACATTCCACCTCCATATGATGTTGCATCAGTCACTAGCATTAACAAAAATTTCAAAGGATATTCCAATATTCATAATATAATAAATCATGAATATATGATAGAACTCCTAAATATTTTATTGTTCATAAAATTAGGTTTAGATTTTTATATATATATGAATGGATTAATGCACCAAAATCAGTAATAGCATATTAATATTTCCAACAACATTTAAAACCTAGACACTAGTCAAAGTTCCCCTATGACATTTGTAACTATGTTTTCTATGTTGTTACATGAAACTTTAATCCCATTTTTTCAAATTTGGTATAATTTGGCTATATTGTCATTGAAATCTGTGCTTTGGTATAGGTATCACATATTCACTATAAACTGTGAGTATGGTCTAATGAAGGACTGAATAAATTTTCATCAACTATTTCCAGCCAATCTTTGTTAAGAAATGTTATCTGCTTATTGTATTGCATAATCCGCACCTGTTCAGGCTAGAGATCACCAGCTAATGACAATTTAATTGATCATTAAGTTCATGGATCAATCATTAGAATAATGTCAACAATAATTCTCCCAGAATTAAACAAATTTTGTTAGTATTTTATAACTGATAGTATTAAAAATCCATTAATGACCCTTGTGTGAAGAAACAATTTCATTTAGAAGTGTTAAAAATAAGATGGTCTCTTAATTCTAGACTTTGTATTTCAAAGAAGAAAAATACTAATACACTTCTTCACAAGCACGAAATAGGTAATTCTTCACTACAGAATTACCACATTCATTATTAAGTAAAGATTTGAGGAATTATATTCAATATTGTCAGATATATTTATTTGTTTTTTCAATATATTTTCCTACTTTTTACTGCTAAATAAAATGATAAAATGTACTAAAATTGGTTTCTCAGAGTTTTCACCCTTATGTAATAATTGTTATAAGATTTTTCTTCAACATACCCACACTCCTATGTGTGTGTGCATATTCGTGTGTGTGTGTATGCATGTCTGTGTAGGCATGTATATGTGTATGTATATAAATTTATATATGGCTATACAAACTATATTTTGTAATTGTATATGCTACTCAGAAAACAAAAATAAATGATTTGGTTTGATTGCTGCTTCTGATATGCTGAACTCTTCAACATGGATAATATCTAATAATTTCACTCTTCTTTGTTTTTTAAACTTTTTTAATATTATCATTGATGACAGAAAAATTGCTGATTTATTTTCCTAACAGAATCTTTCTATGAGAAATATTTGAACCATTTTAAGATCCCATTATTGTTTGGTAGTCAATATGCATCCTGACAACTGAATTTCTCAAGCCATGCATTTACTTCCAAATGCATTTTTTTCAGTGGATTTAAACATTAGGTTAACTGTTTAGATCCATTTATATAAATAACTAAGCTATCTTATATGATGATAGTTGAGTGAAATTTTCTTGAAGATGTGCAGTTCTGTTACAATTTATTGAATAGACACTTTCCCACATTTTTTGTTTGTTATCCTTGACAGAAGTGATAGAGAATTTCTAATTTGAATTCTTTACTCTGTGACATTGATATATTTGCTAGACATTGTGTTAGCAATCTGTTTTCCGGATTATTGCAGCTACAGAAGTTGTCCTACGTCTGACCCTATACATCTTTTAATTTTGTTTATTCCAATATCATTTTGAATAATTAAGGTTTCTAGAAATTGTTTATTTTTCATTTGATCTTTCACATCCAATTATTTTAATTGCAAAAACGGTGGGACTTTGTTTTGACATTTTCTTCTATGTGTAGAATCTTCTCATTGTATATATGTCTCCATTTCATTACCTGTACTTTTGACATCTTAATAATATTGAGTTTTCCAGTTCAAGAAAGTACTACAGCAGTATAGATTTTGCTTTAATGTTTATTATCAAGGATATTTTGTTGTTTCCAATAGAGAGATTTTGTATGTTTTTTTTGGAATTTTCCTCCTATTTCTTTATTAAATAAACATCATCTGTGAATTTTTAATTTTCTACTGCTACTACTTATATGTAGAGAACATTTGATATTTTATATGAACTACATTTTATCCTAGAATCTATCTAAATATGTTTTCAAGTAGTTCTCATTATTGGTTTATATTCTTTGGTTCCTCACTATAGAAGCTGGAAAAACTAACAAAATGTCTGTCCTTATAGAAAATTTACATTTTAAGACATGTTACTAAAAATAGTAGCAAGGTAGGGTGGCATATACCTGCAATCTCAGTGTTCAGCTGTTCCAGGCAGTCTGATTACTACAAATTCAAGGCACACAAGGACTACAGTTTGAGACCCTGTCTCTACAAATTTATGATATGCACTGGTCTTTCTCCCATCTTCTTTGAAGAAATATCTGTTCACTCATTTTCTTATTACATGATACTGGGTATCTGAATTAGGTTAAGTAGGCAAACACGTAGGTGGATATAGGGATTTGTGACCTTTCCTTGACTTTATAATATGTAATGGGTTTTTGACATTGTAACACTAGCACCATATGGCTTAAAATACTGTAGTTTTCACATAAAGCTTGGAATTATTTCAATTTTTTTATGCTTTTTAAGTTGATTTGAGTGTTATACACATGACAATAAGTATAATTTTAACTTCATAAAAATTTTGCTGTCAATACCTTAATTGTTATTTCAATAAATAAATCACTGTGCTGAGGAAAATTCAAACTACATTAAATATTCTAACTCATGGACATGATATATATCCATTTTCATATTATCTTAGCTCTATATTAGTTTGCTCTGCAAAATGTACTGTAGATTTAAGTCAATCAATAAAATCCATGTTCTAATCATGAAAATTTTTATTTTCCTGAACATTTTCAGTTTTTATTTTTTTCTCAATGGTTTTCCTGCTTGTATGTAATGAATTTTATTTGTACTTAACATTTGTTACTTTCTCTCATCTTATCCCCCTCTCACTGAAACCATTCTTCTCAATACATTTTTATCTTACTATCTTCTGTCTCCTCGTCACCCACCGCGTTTAGATGGAATTGAGTACATATGCCTGAGTATAAATAGACAGGAAAATCGGCAACTTACCATTAGCTACACCTCCAAAACAAATGACACCACTTTCCCCAGAATTTGTTAACTGTTTCTTAAGAGTTAAATGCCTTAACTTCTCACCTTTAAACAGGATACTCGATTGAATGCTAACAGATGTAATCTTGTGCATGTCCAATAGCTCACAATGGTGCTAAGTTCACACTTAATCTCATCAAGGTCACACTAATATTGCATTTATACTTGAGTGTGCATCTTTCTTGCATGTCATTTTATCCTGCAGGACCTTCAGCTACGTAAAATTGGTGATAGTGTTTTCCTCCAGCAGCCTGCAGAACAGTACTTGGTACTATGAAAGGAGGAAACATCCTTGCCAGTACCAGTTTCATTTCTTTGTGTCCTGTGGTCAAAGTGTATGATATCTCAGTGGGGTCCTATGATCAAGTTCTGGTTGAAAACTATAAACATTGTCAACAGTTTCTTTTTCATTATTATTTTTGAGGCTCCTATGGCCTTGCGGACCAACAACTCTGATGCAGGTGTCCTACACCTGCAGGTGGGATTTTCATTTGACAACTGATGCCTTCTAAAAGGAACACTATCCACTTGTGGAGGGTACCTGCATTCAAAGTTTTCATTAATTATTTACCATCATTCTTGATTTTATCATCCCGTTATCATCACATGTTCAGCTACGTTTCTATTTCATTCATTGCATTATTAATGACAATGTGACTTTGTGGAGGTGGATAAAGCTTTATATTGGATTTTTTATCATGTTGATATATTTAAATAGTATGTTATGTTTGTGTGTGTGTGTGTGTGTGTGTGTGGTGTCTGTGTGTGTTAAAATGTGTCTGTGCATGCTTGGAAAACAGAAGTTGATACTAAGTGTCTTCAAAGCCTATAAAAGTGTAGAATTTATAAGCTTTGTTTTCTGTATCTGCAGTATTAGTTATCCTCTTCTGCCTACCTCATCTGACCTCCTTTTCCACCCACTCCATGCTGAGGTCTTTCTAAATCTAATTGCTCCCCCTTCCACTTTTATGTCTAATACCCCTCACCTCCTTAGATCTCTCCTCCTCACCTCTCTGTCTAATGACATCTTTATATCGGTTGGACTTACACAGCACTCAAAGTTAAAGACACTAAGTAGTTTTACTGATATTTAAGCAGGGGGAGGGGCTAGGTTCCAGGTCATGGTTCATGTGTGAAATCTAATTTCATTACGTCATTGTTTTCTTATGCTCATTATAAACACTACCGTAATAATTAATTAAAGGAATATAACTGATGTATTTCTTCTTACCTTTAAACAACATCCACATAATGTGACTTTTGCAGATAATTTTGAAATTTTTATTGTTTGGTTCAATATACAGTATAGATACCGAAGACAATACTTGTGTAATTGATCACAAATAGGCTTCTAACTTGTAATGTTAGAAGGACTCACAACAATAATGGGGCTGAACAATTGGATACCCTGAGTAAAAAAAAAATGCCTTTGGAACATATGGTGTGAAGTAATAAAAGCAACAGCGAAAGAGAGAGAGAGAGAGAAAGAGAGAGAGAGAGAGAGAGAGAGAGAGAGAAAGAGAGAGAGAGAGAACACCAAATATTCCTGCTTACAATCTATGAACAATGAATACTGTAAGCAGTCAGTCAATACATTTGTCTCTGAATCCTCTTCAATCTGTGTAAGAGCCGTCACATAGCATGCCCAGATAATAGGAGCCTCTAATGAAAATTTCCAACTCTAATGGTTGTTCTCTACATTTCCACTTGGTGACAACCTTTGTGAGATAATTCCGCACCATCAATGTTCTAATGAACTACGAGACACTTAATGCCTAGACACGAGGCATAGTCACCAAGAAACATGTGTCACGGGCAGTTTCACGGCAACTAACATACAGAAATGTAGGCTTCATTAACAGCATTCAGAAAGACAGATGAGTCTCCGTCCTGCCTAACCCAGAAGTTAATTTATTGACTGATTTTAACAGTGACGTCCCGTTGGAGGGTTTTTAATAGTTTCTAAGTTGCTCGGTGAGGTTTTAATAGACATTTGCCTGACTGAGCTCAATAAATATAGAGTGCCATTTGAAATCTTGCAACCTACAATGTAAGCTACTGACTGAATGGGGTTAGAAAGGATTTATATTTCTTCTAAATATACTTCAGAGTTGAAGCCCAAGTTGAAAAAAAGTGAGTTTCTAAACTATCTACCTACTTTCAAGAAAACTTTCTTTTATTTTATGCCACGACCATATAAAACAGAAAAGGAAAACATGTCTCTATGAGAGAGGGTGGGAGTGAAGAAAAGAACTAAGCAATCCCTCTCCGTTTGCTCAGAGGAGACTTTGGAAAACTGTGGAGTAGACTTGGGTGGCAATCATCCAAGGCAAGTCAAAGTCAATTGCAGCACTGTTTGGGTCTCAAGTCCAGTTATTTAGAACCATATGTCTCTGCAGTATCAGAACACCCAGTCAATTGTGCAGTGTTACAGACTACAGATAAGGCCATTTATAAAGTATATTTGGGTCAAAAGTGATGAGACACATAGGAAATATCAATAGGCAAGAGAAACTAACTATGCTGTGTTAGTTCTTACAATTCTAGGCATAAGATGCAATTATTAAAACTGTTTTATGAAAATTTTCTTAGTAAAAGCTTGCAAAATCATGCAACCACCATACTAGAGTTGAGCCTGTAGCACTTACATTTAAGACCAGATCTCTACAACATCAAACTACAAAAAGCATAAGGAAATAATGTCACGTTTTATTCTGTTGTATTAACTGGAGGCATTTGATATTATTTAACAATGAAATGTGAAAACTTAAACAAGTAGAGCTAAGAAGTATATAACGAATTTCAAATTAATAGCTTTTTGATTTGTAATTTTTATTGACTTTTTTATTTTTTTATTAACAGGGGAGAGCATGAACACAGTCCCAAACTTTTATTGACTTTAATGACAACTTTAAAATACATTAAATATTTTTAAAATATTTGTGTGATTTAAGTGTCTGCATGTTTGTTTCTGTGTGAGTGTGGGTCATCTGTGCTATGGCACACATAGATTTCAGAGGGTAATCTCTAGTTTGGGATCTCTTTTTCACCACTGCATATGCTGGACTTCCTGACTGGCAAGCTTTCTGTGTCTCTGTTTGTGATGCTCATCTTACTGTAGGAGCAGAGGACCACACCTGAATTTCATGTCTACTACCTCTGTCTTTATGTGATATAAGGGGATCTGAACTCAGTCAGGTCCTTGTCAATATCCAGCAATTACTCTACCTACTGAGCCATCCTCCTGGTCAAGAACATACAAATTTTTGTAAAGTTTGTAAGCAACAAACTAAAATTAAGATGTAAATCCATGCAACTGTAAATATAAATAGGCATGGCCCATTAGGCTAGAAATAGGGCTCAGATGTCAAGAACACTTGCTTTTCTAGTACCCAAGTTCCTTGTACCCATATGGGCCCCTCACAAACTATAACTCCACCTCCAAGACATCCATAGTGGAAACTGCATTCCCTTTCACAAACCTTAACAGAGACAATACATGATATACACACAACAAAACTAAAAATCTAGCCTTAAAAATAAATATCTTTAGTATTTTAATCCACTTTAACTACAAAATTAAATTAGTGTAGTCATTAAAATATCTTTTCAAATAGATATTTAATTATAAATATTTTAACATTGCCTTGATGCTTTATACTTCTATTAGGTGAAGAAAGGGCTAAAGTTGCTATAATAATCAAAAATAATAAAAGCTAATGAGGAAGTTCACCTTTCAATGATTAGACTAACACTTTCTAAGAATGTAAATTCCATAATAATGTTTAAACTATGTTGTAAATAAAATTCTCTAAACTTATACTCAGTAAGGATTCTATTATGTTGGTATTAATTGAGAATCAGATCATAAATATTTTTAATTTTCATATACCTCGTTAGAATTTCTCTGTGAAATGTATACATATTCTGCTAAGTTTAAAGTTGATAAGAAACATCTGCTAAATTTGACTTATGCCCTGCAATTTCTGGTCATAACATATAGTAACAACATGTGATGTGGGGTTTCCCTCTGTAGACTGTGATTGCCATTAATGAATAAAGAAACTACTTTGGACCTATAGCAGGGCAGAACCTAGGTAAGTCGGGAAGACAGAACTGAATGCTGAGAGACAGGAGGTAGAGTCAGAGAGAAGCAAGAGATGGACTCCGGAACTTTATTTGGTAAGTCACAGCCTTGTGGCAATACACTGATTAATAGAAATGGGTTAAATTAATATATGTAAGAGTTAGTCAATAAGAAGGTAGAGCTAATGGGCCAATCAGTGATTTAAATAATACAGTTTCTGTTTGATTAGTTTGGGGCTAAGCGACTGGGAACTAACTAGCTGTTTTATCACTACAAATATGAACTATCATTTCTACAAAAAAAAATGCACTGTGTATCTTGCTGACATTGTTTCTGCTTTACCAGTTTTATTTTCATGTGAATTCTCTCCCAATAATTTTCAATATAGTGTAGTATAATGCACAGTGTAAGAACATAAATATTAACTGAAGACTTTCAGGATACTTTTCCCAATTGTGAATTTATTATAGCTAGGAATAGTTTTTATCTCTTCTGGTGGTAGGCCACATCTTATCAACATTTTTCTCAGGTATCATTTGTGTTTCTATTGGGTATACCATTTAACACAGGACAACAGGGAAAAGTCAGTGAGTTGAACAAGGTGACCTGTACCACAGTTCCTGGCACTTTGCAGGGCATAGCCATCATTAGCTATTAAAGATTGAAACTGTGTTTTTATTTCACTTCTTTATTCCTTTACCCTCGTGGCCAAGTAGTTTTATTTTAATCTACTAAAGTTTAAGACAATTAATATTTTATTAGAAATAGTTTGTCATCTGTGGAAATGGTTTAAATATAGATATTATCCCTTTTGCCAAACAAGGGAGCAATTGACTTTTTCCTAGTCCTTTAAAGTTGCCTTTAGCAAACATGTCAACAGAGTGTCAGGACTAGTCACAATGTTCTGATTTTCAGGTAGCGTTTGCATACTCATATCACCTTTCTTATCTTACCAGAGAGTATGTTAACTAAAGATTGTCACCCACAGATGATATATTCTCATTTTTGTCAAGTATTTTTTGCATATTTTGCTCCTTTGATTCTTCATAACAACACCAAGGCTAGGAGTTCTCATTCACTTTCTGTTAGCAGTAAAACAAAATTGAGGCAGAGGCAAAGAGAGCTGAGATAAAACTCAAAACCACACAGTCAGAAGAACATTGGGATATGTGATCCATATCCTTGCATGTAAAACAGTGTATATTATACTAAATTGAATTAATGAGAGAAACTAGTGTGCTCACTCCTCTGTAGATACTAAGAATCAAGGTTTACAAATAAAAGTGGAAGTAAGTTAATAATTGTCAGGCACTTCCTGAGTGTTTAATAAAGAACACAAAATCATAGAAACCAATTAAATGCAGAAAACAGAGTGGTATCACAACATGGAAAACTGAACTCTTCAGCTTCAACTGTGCCTCCATATGCAAAATAACAGTTAACGGCAACTGGCTTTCCATTGGTTTTACTTGCATGATGCTAAAAGTTTGTCCTGGAGTAGAGATGTACATTCCCAATGATGATTAACTCTGCATTCACTACTGCTCCCCATTGCAAGGGTATCAGTGAACATATTCCCATGTTTTGTCATTTTGTTATATTTTTTCCAAATTCAGCATGCAACTGTCACTATTGAAGCTCCTTTACTGTGTATCAGGTGTCTATTGTGCACCCAATTGTAATATCTGCATCATATTGTGCCATAGGCTGTGCACTTTTAGTGAAAACTAAAGCTAAGGCAAACCTCCATTTTTATTGGAAATGTTTTTGGGGGGTTACACCAACTGGAGAGTTTCATTTAGAATTGTAAAATATCCTAAACTTTGATAACAATCATTGCATACAAATAGTCTTCAAAATGCATCAGTTCATTTGTCCTTAACAACAGAGAAATGTTTCCCTCAACCTTGGACTCCTGTGAAATGTCTCTTTAAAGTCACAGCTGCAGGCTCTTGAGTTAGTGATTCCATATACCAATAATAAGATAGTATTCATTCTTTCTTCCCAAAAGGTGCACATCGTGTGGTTGCCAAAGAAGAACAATTATCTTTCATACTAATTGGCAACTGGTGTTCAACCTTTAATTAGTTATGAATTTATAATGCCCTGGATGAACTTGTCTCTTCTTGCAGAAGGTCACACAAATATTATCTGTTTCCTTTATTTCCTCCCACCCTCCAGTCCACCAAGATAGTATGATATCAGTTCTAGCAAAAATGGAGACTGTGCTGTCTAAGGTCACTGTCCTTGTGCATGCACTGTGGTAATGTAAGCATGAAACTAACATCATTGAAAACCAGATAGAGCTCTCTCCTTAAACGGAAAATCAAAAAGACTCCTTTCTTTATTATTCATTTCTCTTGGCACAGGTTGATGCCATAGGCCTTCCCTACAACACCTTTGAAAGACATAAGACTAATTAGCATATATTATATCATGTTAAAGGGCCATTCCTTTCTTGATTTGTCAAACATTGCTCTTTAAAAAGATATAAAACAGCATATTCTCTTGTGAAGAACAATTCATATGGTTTGTATAGATTTTTTTTTTGCTTTTGATAAGATAATTCAACCTTTGACACCTGGGTCCTTTAAAAAAGAAAGGATGGGATAGGAACAACATTTCCCCCCCCCCATGGTTAAAATATAAATTGGAAGACACTCTAGTTCTTATAGAATAAAGCCAAAAGAAGTGTTCAAAGAGGAGGCTGGAGAGATGATTCTAGAATTAAGAGTTACTTACTGCTCAGGTCTAAAACCTAGGTTTGTTTTTCAATACCTGCCAGGTGGCTCATAATCCATTTTAAGTTTAGTTGAAGGGGGTCTGATGCCATCTTCTGACACTTCATGCAAGGAGTGCATATGAACGCATGCAACTCTGAGAAGGTACTTACATAGACACACACACACACACACACACACACACACACACACATTGAATTAACCTGTTTGCTACAGGAGTCTTTCAAGATAGCATTAGACATATTTTATTAATAATTATTATTCTAGCCACTTTGTAAAATTATTTCTCAGCCACTGTATTATTGGATATCTCAATGGCATCAAATACAGAAATAAGTTGAATCAAAAAAACTCACAGATAAAATCAACATGAAAAATATCCACAAATTAAAGAATGACTGATTGTATTTTATGACAAAGGATGACAAATCCATTAGCAAAAAAAATCACAAAAACATGGCTGTTTGCAGGATGACTAGGTCATTTAACTGTGAACTCTGTAGCTAGCTAGTCTCAAGTTACTCCCAAGGATTATAGACAGTATTTTCCTTTCTGTCTCCTTCTCTACCCTATTCCCACCACTGATGTCATTTTATTTCCACAAAACCACCATATTTGTGGTATTGAATGGAGGTATTTGTAGCCAGCAAGGTGATGCCTCTCCCTTGTATAGGGTTTTAGACCATGTTCATCATATATCTCACTGTCAGCCTCTGCTTGATAGAACACTTTCTCTAACTGATGGTAGACTACATTATAGTTTAATCGGAGATGCTTTTTTGTTTCCCAACCACCGAGACCAAAATAATCACACAAAACTAGATTACAAATAGCACTGCTTGACTGATGGTTCAGGCATATTTCTAGCCAGCTCTTGCATTTTAAATTAACCCATTTTTATCCATCTGTGTATCACCATGAGGCTGCAGAGTACTGGTAAGTTTCTGGCATATTTCTGCTTCTGCAGCTACATGATGTCTACCAGATTCCACCTTCTTTTTTCCTACATTCAAATTAGCTTTCCTGATTTGCTATATTTTTCCCAACCACAGGCCAAAGCAACTTATTTATTAACTAATGGTAATAAAACGCATTCACAGTATACAGAGGGGAGTTCCACATCATCTCCTCCTTTTTGTCTAAATAAAAAGAAAGATTTTACCTATAACAAAGTAAAAGTACATATAGCAAAACAGGTAACAGGCAAGAATTACAGTTACAATATTTATCCTATTTGTATCTGACAAAATTAAAGAAAATATTTATCATATATTTTATCTTTGTGAGTCTAAAATTTCATATCTAATTTATCTTTTATTATAACTAAGGAAAACTATTACTGTAACTATATGTTTCAACTCCATCAAAGACTCCAGAAGGGTATAATATTATCTAAGTAAACAAGAAGTGCATTGTAAACAACTTCCGAATCTCTAGAATTGATAGCAACATATCTATGCCAGGACAGTCACCCAAAGTTCTTCTGTAACATTGGGGAATCCATCTGCAGCCTATAGGCCCATAGTATCTGGCAGACTAGTCCATGAAGCAGGAAATTTGAAAGACTGTTTCGACTAATTGGCAGTTTGTAGTTTCTTTCTTTTGTGTCCTGCAGAATGGATGACAGACTCTCTCATGAATCAGGAATCCTGAAGGACTGCCTCATCTTCTTTTGGCATGTTCAGCAGTCATGTTTTTGTGGATCATGCATGTCCAGTTTATAAAGCAAGCTATTAAGCATTCCAGGAAAGAGCAGTTTCTTGACAAAATGGCTAGCCTTGTCACATAGAAGGCAAATCCCATAACAAGTTTCATCAATGCTCACCAACCTCTCTGAAATAGTTAGTGCTGCCAGAAGCAGCTATGTCTCACTGGTGAAAAAAGTCTAAGTTCTTAAAACAATATAAATTCCTCATCCTGTAGGTCTTTGAAGTTTGAAGATTATCTATCTAACTGAAATATATCTCTGTATAGCTAGAAAACTTAATGCAATTGAAAGTTTGATTATTACAGATAATTATCTACTAATCTATGCTTCTTAACTATACATTACATTTTGAAATGAGCTGTACAAGCTCAATATCTTGAGCAAGAGTGGAAATGCATACACACAGTATAACAAAATTGATCTTACATTTGTATCAATAGACCAAGATCAATACCAATACAAAGTATTCATCTCTGTATTATATCCCCCTCGTTCTTTTTTTAGAAATTGACTTTGATCATTAACCATTTATAATCAACCCTTTTAAAATTAAAATAAACATTTACAAACAATAATTTTAGGAATTTGGCTATAGTTTTCTCCAAACTGCTTCTGCTCTTTGTTGGGCAAAGTGTTTTCAGGCTTCATAGAGACATTTTGATGGGGTCTTGTATCATCAAATCACATAGCCTAGAAGGAATACACAGGTTTCCATCCTCTGTATAAACAGAAGCAGAACCTCTTCTCCAAAGTAACATATTCTTAGACTCAAATTTTGAGGTCAAGATACCTTTATTTTGGTTTAGCTTAGCAGCCTCCACAATCAAATAAATATCTCTATGCAGTTAGCTCATTATCAGTTAAAAAATTCAAAGAAAACACAATAATATACATAATCCAGACTCTCTGAATATTTTTCATCTTTATGTAGTCTTTTAAATATTACTTTTAATGTCTCTTTAAAGACTTTGCTTTATTTTTTTAAATTATTTCATTTTATACCCATTGTCTTTTTTTCTTAAACTTACATACATTTTAAAACACATTATGATCCATTTGGACATTTATTTTTGTCTGAATCTCTCCTTATTTAATATCTAATTTTTGATCACTGAATTAAACTGAAGTGGACATGGCTAAGACCAGGGTTGCTTTTCCTGTTGCTTCTGTCCTGCTAGGCTTTCCAACATGGCAGAAGTCTGTTTACCACCAGCTCTGGGAACCATGTTTACTACCCCAACTCTGAAAAGCAGTTAGCCCAAACTGCCACCAAGTAACTCTCAGCACATTGTCCAAAAATTCCATTCAAGTGCTCTGTAGCAGGACCTTCTGTAAAGAACCAGAACCATTTGTTCTACCAGCTTGGACCAGCTGCCTCTTAAAGGAGCTGTGCCTCTGCTCACAGCCAGCATGCAGAGCCAATCTGAAAATATGTAGCTACCAAAAAGCTCCAATTGACTCCTATTTTTGTGCATCTAGGAACCCTTTGTTAAACTTTCTTAGGCTTTATGTGAATGTATATTTTCAAACACTGTGCACCATTATGTAATCAGAGACACTTATTTTCATTTCCTGGACATCTAGACCTGAATTACCACCCAAAACTATATTAAATATAGCACTGTTTGGCCAATGGCTCAGGCATATTTCTAGCTAACTCTTACATCTTAAAATAACCTATTTCTATTCATTTGCATATTGACATGAGGCTGTGGCTTACTGGTAAGGTTCTGGCTTCTTTTCTTTTTTTGGCAGCTAAATGACATCTACTAATTTTAGTCTCTGTAATAATCAGTAATGCTGTTGCTTAACTACTTCCCAAAACAGACCCTCAAATGTGTGTGAGGAACTGAAGTTTCAATATGCCAGCTTCTTGCTCATTGGTCTAAAAAGTCTTATGTCAGTTTGAGTTTGACTCCAGATTATAGCTAACAGAACTGAGCCTTCTTGGCCTGTATAAATAGCTGTCTTGATACCATTTATCAGTTGGTTTTCATCCTTCTGTTACTTGTTCATTTTTTCTAGTTATAGATTTCTTCACCTTAACCTACATAAGCTGAAATCCATCCACAGGTGATCCTGTGAACATCAAACTACATTACATCACTATGTATATTTATAATAACCTCTGCATGATGAATCCACACAGTGCTCAACATGACAGAAGGCTTAATTTAAATTTTATTAGAACTCTGTGACCCCGAGTAAATGAACTCTCCTTGCAGATGCTTCAATTTTCTTCCATAAATTGGTAAATTGATGATAATCACAAAACTCGCTTAAGAAGGATTTTGTGAAGTTAAATGTAGTGATGACCAGAACAATAAGAAAGTCAACAATGACCAGACAGATAAAGTTTACACCAATGAATAAGGACCACGGCCAATAAGGTGATCTATTTTCTATGTGCAGTCACACAGTTGCCATCTTACCTAGGTATAGAGATCTAACCACTTTCTTTTTCTGAGCTCTACATGGATATAGACTAAATTCTTTTGCTTGGAAGGACCCCTGATGCTTTCTATTATAAACTAATGTAGATTTTGAGTGGTTTAAAGATAATATTTCTTGTTCTTATTTACTCAAATAGACACTTTACTACCAAATGGAATAGAGTTATTCCAATTTTTAAAAAATAATACTGTTTTTTCAAGATGTTATGAGGTGTTTAAATGTTATTTGGCATTTAAAGGATTACTCTAACTTAAGAACTGAAGAATGCATAAGAGAATTCTAAGTTTGATTTATTTTTCTTGGTTGTACTAGTCAGAATTAGTATTCCTCTGATAAAACACATTACCAAAGGTAAAATAGGGAGAAAAGGGTTAAATTGTCTTACATTTCCGTTATTGAAGGAAGTCAGAACAGGAACTCAAACAAGGCAGGAATCTGGAGGCAGGAACTGATGCAGGAACCCTGGAAGGGTATTAATAACTAACTTTTCCATCATGGCTTGCTCAACCTGCTCTTTAAAAGAACACAGGACCACTAGCTCAGGGGTTACCCTGTCAACAGTGGACTTGGCCATCTCCCATCAAGCACTAATTATAGCAGTGCCCTATGGGCTAGCCTACAGTCAGATTTTCCAGAGGCCTTTTCCTGCTGAGGCTCCCACCTCATCAACCTCATCTACTTTCTAACAATTTGACATAAAACTAGCAAACATAATAGTTTTAGTTTGTTTGTTATGTTTTGGGAAGAATAACATACATTTAGATTTCTCTGTAATGATTCTGTTTTCCATTAAGAATACATTTCTATGTTCAAAGTGTCAAATTCAAAAGAGGGGTCTCAAGTAGAACTCAACCTACTCTAAAGTTTCAACCTTACTGTAGTGTTTAAATTTGGTTGAACCAACAGAAAAAAGTAGAAAAGAATAAGGAAAGAAATACAGAGTTTGGAGACAGATACAAGCTACGTTCTAGCTGTATGAACTTTTAGTTAATAACTTTCAGTATAACTTTTTTTGCTCTGAAATTTGGGTAATAACCCCTGGCTTATACAGTTATTATTGCATTAAGTTAAATTATATACAGTGAATAATTGATGACAGTGAGGGACATTGGATGCTATGATAGGGCAGGCATTGCTGTTGATTTAAATTGTTTTGAGAAATAATAAATAATTGCAAAATACCATCTAGTAAAGACTGGTGAAAGTCTAAAGAAAAATCAGATACAATTCAGTGAAAGTCTAAGAAATTGTGTTTTTCTTAATAAAAGTATTGTTTTTCTGAAAGAAAATGTAAAAAAGTACATCTAACTTGTGAAAACACTAACAACCTGCGAAAGTATTTCTGAATATCGTATATGTATTTTTATGTATGTTTATGAAAGAAACAGATGAGGAAGTAGGAACTAATGTGGGATAACTGTCACTTATTAAGCTATGTTCCTCATTATATGTTTGGCAAAATACCATACCTTATCATAATTACAATTTTGCTATGGGAGAGATATAATTCTTCATAGTTGAATGTGAGAATGCTGATATAAGAAAGAATAAAGTTTTCTTTAAATATTTTACATGTAAGTTTAGAAAGGTTATTACATCATTCCGTATGGTAGAAGGTTGTTTAGTGTATATGGATATAACCTGAAAGTCTTCTATTGTCTTGCATGCTCATAAACACAAACAAGTGATAAATCTGCTACCATTCCTTATCATCAGATCACTCCAATGAAAACCATAATGTAATATCATATCACCTCCCTCATAAGAATTGCATATATTTGTATATACAACACACACACACACACACACACACACACACACACACACACAATTGCCCTGAGAGTGTGCATACAAAAGAATCCTTTCACACCATCTGTTGGGATGGAAATTAGTGCAGTCTATAGGAAACATACTATGGAGTTCTCTTAACTTTATATCTGGGCTAATAAATGTGCTAAGATTCCTCTCACTTGCCATTAATATACAGGAAAACTGGATCAATATGTTGAAGAGGTATGCTGCTGTTACAATGCTCATTGCAACACTTCACATTAGTCACACAATGCAGTCAACATGAATACTCATCAACCAATGCTAAAGGAAATATAGTATGTATATGTGACAGAACAGTATAACTCTATATGAAAACCTGCCATTTGCAGCTGTGTTAATGGAATTAAAGATTAAGTGAAATAAGCCACCAGGAAAGACTAATACTGTACAAGCTCATTTATTTAGAATCTAAGAAGAAAATTATAAGCTCATATTTGTTGAAGGCTACAAAAGGCTTCATAACAAATGACAGAATTAAAGAAATGGAGAGAGACTGACCAACAACTGCAAATTACAATAAGATATTACAAAGAGGTTCTGGTTAAAATAAAATACTAACTATCAGTAACAATAATGTACTGTATATTCTTTAAAAAGGAAAGAATGTGAGGAAATTGGATTAGTGGATAAAAGGACTTACCACACAACCTTAATGACTAGATCCAGTCTCTGGAATTGGAGTCCAAAGCCAGCTGATGGTACCACGCATCTGTAATCGCACACTGCTACAGAAAGGGAAAGCAGAAGGCTAACAATCATCACGAGACTTACGAGCCAGCAGAAGTGTAAAATAAACATTGCAGGAAGAAATATAAAAGAGTTTGCCAAAACAAGGAGGAAGGTAAAAATAGACCCTGGGCATCATTGCATAGGTACTTACAAACACTCACACATTCACGCACACACACACACTCACACACACACTCACACAAACTAAACATTACAAAGCAAAGGATATTGAAGTTTACTAACTTCAATAAATGATAAATATTTATTTAAAGCATTTAACCTGATTTAAATATTTCATGATTCAAACAAACAGCACTTTTTTATTAATTAAATTTTTCATTTACTGTACAGCCTGATCACAGTTTCCCCTTCCTCCTCCCCCCATCCCTTCCTCTCATCACCCCTCTGCCTGCTTAGCACAAATCCACTCCTCTGTTTCCCTTCAGAAAAAGGCAGTCCGCCCATGATTGTCAACAAAGCACATCATCTCAAGTTGAGGCAGGACCAAGCTCCTCTCCCTGCATCAATGCTAGAGTAGGCAATCCAGTATGGGGAATAGGTTCCCAACAGCCCACTCATGCCCAGATACAGCTACTAATCATACTACTAGGCATCCCACAAACAGACCGAGATACGTAACTGTCACTCTCACATGCAAAAGGCCAAGGTCGGTCCCATGTAGACTCCTTAGCTGTCGGTCCAGATTCAGTAAGCTCTCAGGAGTTCAGGTCAACTGTCTTTGTGGGTTTCCCCTTCATAAGCTTGATCCCCGCTAGGTTTGTACAATCCCTCGTCATTCTTGACAACTGGACTCCCAGAGCTAAGCCCAGTGCTCTGCTGTGAATCTTTGCTTCTGCTTCCATCTGTTGCTGGATGAAGGCTCTCCTTTGACAGTAATAGCAGTCAGCAATATGATTGCAGAAAGTAGCCAGTTCAGGCACCCTCTCCATTATTGTTAGAAGTCATAGATGGGGTCATTCTTGTGAATTCCTGGGAGGTTTCCTGGCACTTGGTTTCTCCCTAACCCCAAAATGTCCCCTGCAATCAAGGTATCTCTTTCTTTACTCTCCTCCTCTGTTGCACCCAACTGGATCCCTCCTGTGTCCGCACAACCCCACCCAGCCCCCACTTTATCCAAGAGGTCTCTTCAATTTCAACTATGAAGGGAAATTCATGCATCCCTCTTTAGGCCCCCTTGGTACCTAACATCTTTGCAACAGTGGACTGTGGCCTGGGTATCTTTTACTTTACACCTAATGTCCACTTGTGAGTGAGTACTTAGCATGTTTACAATTCTAGGTCTTGGTTACCTCACTCAGGATGATTCTTTTTAAAATTACATTCATTTGTCTGCAAATTTCATGATGTCATTTTTGTTTTTTCACAGCCTAGTAATACTCCATTGTTTACATGTTACCGCTTTTTCTTTTTCAGTTCGTCGGCTGAGGGTCATCTAGGTTGTTTCCTATTAGTAAGAGCCAAGTGGCACTTGCTATAACACTAAGATTCATAATACATTCATTTCATGCATCAGGTAAAATTATTTTTTAAGAAAGAAAATTTACTGATAACATGTCTTCTTTATTAATTTCAAGTGTGCATTCAGTTACTCTTGTCTCTACCTTCTCTTTCCTTCCCACTTTTCTGTAATTTCCCCCTCTTCCCTACAGGTTTTTTTCCCAATTTCATATTGTTTTGTTTTGCTTTGTGACCTACTGATAGCAACTAGAATGGTATGTGCCTTCATAGGTTTGGAACTAACAATTAGATCCCAGTAGGCTTAGTATTTGATAAACAACTGAAAGCAATGACTGTAGCTTTTACCCCAGGTTCTATCAGCGGCTAGCAGGAAGAGGTGAGTCAATAACCCCTCTTTTGATTCACAACTGGTTACTGATATTCTTCATCTTCAGCAGGTCCCACGCAGGTGACCACAGTTGTTATAAGATTATGACTGTAATGTCCTCATGCCCAAAAGATGACATTTTTCATCCTTTCTGCTTATCCGTCAGCTAATAACATTTTTTTCTATCTCCCTGTTTGTTACCACACTCATCTGGTTCCATCTGTTTATCTAAGATTTTAATAATTTAAATTTTCTTCTTAAATTTATTTCTTTTCATATGTGTGTGTCTGTGTTTTTATGAAATTGCAGGTGGCTGGAAGCTATCATGTCAACATTTGGAAGCAAACTAAAGTCCACTCTAAGAGCAAAAAGTGCTCTTAATTTCTGAACCATCTGTCCAGATTCTTTTTTTTTTCACTTGAATTGGATTTCATCATATTTATGTACTACTATTTTATTGTCCAGTCATCTACTGATGGACATCTAGCATGATTCTATTCCTTAGCTATTGCAAATACAGCATCGGTGAGCATGTATAAACAAGTATCTCTTCAAGAAAGACATGGACTCTTATAGGTCTATTTAGCAGGAGTCATTTGTCTGAATACGATGATAGTTCTATTTCCAATTGCATTTTTAGAAACTTCTTCACTGATTTCCAAAGTGGTTGTACTTATCCGGACTCTCATCAATAGTATTTCCCTTTTCACACAACCTTTCCAACATCTACTGTCATTTTTTAATGATGGCTGTTCTAACTAGGATAAGTTGGAATATAAAAATTGTCTTAACTTGCATTTTCCTGTGGTAAAGGATCCTGTACAATTTTTGAAATTAATTATCCATTAGTATTTCTTGTTTTAAGAATGTGGCCGGATTCTCTGGATGTGGCTGACCCGGAGTCTTTCTGAAAAGCCATTGACAATGACACTGGGACTTGTTTCCTCTGCATATACTGGATTTTTGGGATCCAGTCTGTTTGGATACTCACCTTCCTGGACCTGGAGGGAGGGGGGAGGAACTTGAACTTCCCACAGGGCAGGAAACCCTGACTACTCTTAGGGATGGAGAGGGAGGAGGAGAGGGAGTGGGGGAAGTGGGAGGGTGTTGGGAGGAGGGGCGGAATTGGAAACTTTTATAATTTAATAAACTTTAAAAAAAAAAAAAGATGTGAGCTCTCAGCCACTGCTCTAGATCCATGCCCACTTGCCTTCTGCCATGCTCCCTGCCATGACGGTCATGGACTCTAACCCTCTGAAACTGTAAGTTCCAATAAACTCTTTCTTCTATATAAAAAAAAAAGAATTCTCATTCAATTCCTTATCCCAGTATGTATATTAAGTTGTTTTCTTCATGTCCAATATTTTAACTATTTGTGTATTCTAGATATTAATCTTCTGTCAAATATGTAGGAGGCAAATAATTTATCATGTTATGTAGGCTAACTTATTCACTTGACACAAATTCACTTTACTTAAACTTCAGACAGTTGCATTTATGAATCGCTGGGTATATTTCCTGAGCGACAGGTCTCCTATTTAGAAAATCCTGACTCATGCTTACATCTCATAATATATGCACAAGTTGTCATCAAGCACTTAAGAGTTTTAGACTTCCTGTGGAGATCCTTGGTCCACTTAGAGTTGTTTTTTGTGAACAGTTAGAGAGAAAGATCTAGTTTCTTTCTCCTATATGTGGATACCAGTTTTTCCACTAGCAATTTTTAAATATATGGCTTTTTCTCAAGAATGTTTTAGGCAGCTTTGTCAAAAACCTAATGGTTGTAGTTGTATGAGTTTATATCTGAATTCCATTTATCTATGGGTCAGTTTCTTGGCCAGTGTACTATTTTGTTTTTAGTACTATGGTTCTGTGTTATAGCTGGAAACAGAGATAATAATGATTCAGAAGCCATGTTCTCGCTCTGCATTGCTTTGGTTATAGGGATCCTTTGTGCTTCCACATAAATTTGGATTTTCTTATATTGCTGTAAAGAAGGAAATTGCAAGCTTGATTGTGATTTTAAAAGCCAAAAATTTTATTAATTGTGAATATATGAGTGAATAATTGCAGTATTTACTGTATTTTTATCTACCATAATAGTCAAATCTCTTGTTGAAAGGGCTGCCAAACCGTTAATATATCCTAGAATCGAAATAGTTTAATGAATAGGTAAGACACATTATGGTGTCAGAGGGACTGAGTTTGAGAACATACTATATTTTTATATCATTGGAAAAAGTATTCAATTATTCTCATATTCTTCATTAGTAGAAAAATATACTTAGAAAGCTTTTGAAAAGCTTAAAAATACATAAACATATATAAATAGTGTGGTCCTGCAGTTTTACTCCTCGAATATGCTTAAGGGAACTAAATATAGGAATCCACAAATCTTTTGCATAAGATTCTTCAGGACCATTTGCTATACATTTAAAATTGGTATTTTTTTCTCAATGCTGTTATATGTTTAGTATTATTGCAAAAGGATCATAATCAAACATTACAAAAATAATAATTGCATGATTGTTAAATGAATGGATGACTGTCAAATGATTGAGAAATAGTTGATACTCCTTAATAAATAATAGTTTTTGTTATTATTATTAACTGCAAATAGTTAATTTCAATAAATTTATACTGTCCTATGTCCCTCTAAAGATATCAAGCAATCTTTTCTTATCAGTAAAACTTGTAGTTGTGGCTGTACTTGGGAATCATGTGCAGTTGTTTCTAGTTTGTATGTGTGTGTGTGCATGCGTGTGTGTGTGTGTGTGTATATATATATGTATCCACATGCATAGAAATAACTTATTTCCCAACTCTGTATAATTAACATTTCAGGAACCTATCCTAGAACAAAACTGTGCATGGACAATACACAATATTTATTTTGTAAATACAGACCTACTAATAAATCAAATGTTAAATACTAACTCAGAAGATAAAATTTTGGAAACACATTTAGACCTCTATTTTACAGTAATCAATGAACAATAAGATTGATCAATCATTGTTGTAGAGTTTATTACAATTAAGGTGATATAATATGGGGACATGATGTATCTTTGTTCTTTTCTAGCCCATGTAAATTTTTTAATCCAGAGTAATTGGTTCTTCCTATTGCATTTTCCTATGCATTTTTTATGATGCTTCAGTATAATGTGGATTTATCTTCTGAGAAACCATCTTACACAGCTTATTACAATTGTTACAAGTATGGTGTATTTAAAATTATAATTTTATTCATACAAATGTGTTTAGATTATAGTTTATTAAAAATTAAAGTTATTTATTATTTATAAAGCAAACATAATGGCTTTCAGAAAAATTTGAAAAAAGACAAATATGTGACCTTTATAATGTTCTCTGAAAGCATATTTAAATATTGCATAATATATCACATGACACACAATGTATCTTGGGGGTAATAATTAATATTCTTTGCCAAATATTCAATAACATTTTTGTATTAGTATGTTTAGTGAATTAACTCAAAGACACAATTCTTCCTCAAGATATATACCAAGGCAGTTAAGATACTTCATAAATATAGTTATTTGGATTCAAGTGACAATGAAGAACACATTGACTCATTAATAACTATTTTGAAAGCAGACATTGAATCAGTATAAGTGAAGGGAAACAAAATAGCATATTTTACTCAATTACTAAACATTCATGAAATTCTCCCACAGGAAAAAAAAAGCAATGTATTTTCCACATAAGCTACTACTGAGTAAAATTCTCCTCTGTGGGAGGCCCAGATTCAGCAGAAGAAATAGCTTAGAGTACACTCCCAAACAGGCACACACACACACACACACATGCACACACACACCATTCTGGCACATACACATGCATGCAATTTACATAAGAAAATGTTTCATAAAAAAAGAGCCAAAGAGAAAAATCATGATCTATCATTCATATAACCAAAATTTATAAGGATTCTGAACATTAACTTTTGTGGAATATGTGGAAAGTACACATTAACTTTCATGGATAAATTTTACTAATAAAGAAAAAGAGACCATGAGGCTGGAGAGTCGATGGCTCAGTGGTTGAGACCACATGCTAGTCTTCTCACAAGGCCCAGGTTCAGATCCAGCACCCACAGAGTGTCTCACAGCCATTTGTAATTCCATCTTCAGGGAACCTGATTATCTTTTGAGGACTTTATGTGTATTGGGTGCATGTGATACACATACTTTCATGGAGCTAAAACATCAGATACATAAAATACAGAAATAATAAATCCTAAAAAATAAATAGGAATAAGTCACCTTACAGTAGTAGAAACAATTATCTACTATTGTTTATAGCTTGCCTTCTGAAGGTCATGTGATGGAGAGGCAGTAGAGTTATCTAATTCTGTCTCAGCAATGGAAACCATTGGAGAATGAACCTTCACTGGCTTAGGGCTTAAAAATTAGCAGTTATTTCAATTGATTAGTAGTTAATGACAATTTGAGAAGTAGATGAAATAATTACTTTTAGTGACAAAACCTGTGTAAGCCTCCGCACTTTCTGTGGATACCCAGGTCTAATCCAGGAGCGCGCTTTCCTGAACCAGGGCCACGAGAATGGACGATTGTCCTAAGGGTTTAAACAGACAAACACAAGAGACCTGCTCACTTGCCAGAGAGTAAAAAAACCCTTTATTAAACTCAAGACGGGCATTTATACCAGGAGGCAAGAGGGTTCAAAAGGGCATGGCCCCCTCCCATCAGGAGCAGTAGAATAGATTGATACACTCCCAGGGCCTCAGGCAGAATCAGCTATGGGGGAGGCAGGCATGGGAGGTGTGTAGGGCCTACAGCTGCAACCTTGTTTACAGGTGGAATTACCATAACAAAAACAGCCAAGTTCTTTCTAAGCTACCCTCAAGCCAGTGCTAGTGCAGAATCTCCAGGGGCCAGAGGTCAAACAGCCCTGCTAAATGCCAAGGAAGAAAAGGGAAAAACTGGGTACCTACAAACCTGTGACTATTAACTGCATTGGAAAGGTCCACCTTCTATGAATTATCTTATCAAGAATTTTATAAAAATGAGAAATAGATGATGACATTTGATCAAGACTTCTATAAATCAGTGCTTACATTACTAAAAAGAATAATATCATTATATAGAAGTTTTTCCTCATAATAAGCCATTTAATCTTAGTACACAGGATAAAGTGTAATTTTTTCTTTATTATGTAATTTACATATGATTGAAGGAGTTACTAGAAACGTTTAAAATGATGTCAACATATTAAATTAATCTCTTAGTGAAATACTTCTTTTAATTAATAAAATATTAAGAAACACCAAAGAAGAATGTACACAGCTTTCTTTAACAAAGTCTCCAACATTATTTAAAAGCTTATCAGAACAAAACTAAATTAAAGTATGCCAATAATAATTGACAACTAATATCGAATATTCAAAATACATAATTCTCAAATTAACTTGAAAATAATTCAATTATAAACAGATTCTAATTAGTACTATTTTTCAGAGTTTGTTAATTTAAATCAAAGAATTATTTTACTCTAACTTTTAGAATAGCCCTTCATCTCTCAATATACCTCATTCTGCGATCTCTCTATTTTCACTCATCAAGTTTAACACCAGTAGCTTGCATGTGCCCGATTGGAGGATATTATTTACTGAAGCAGGAGCAATTTTTCATGGCTCTAGCAATAAAGAAAATGGGACTCATTTCCCTAGCTCCCCCAAACTGCTCACAATCCAATAAGGAACCCGCCCCCACCATACCTGATGGTTCAATGACTTGTTCAATCTTCTGCAGGTAACCAAAATGGCAGGGATTTTGTTGTAACAGCCATCTTGTGTCCAGAATACAGAGTTTCACAAAACTCCTCCTCCATCTCCAGTCCCTTCTGTCCCTTCTACCAGAAGTTCCCTGATGTTAATTAAAACTTAAATAAAAATAGTAGGGATTACTTGTGAGAAAGATGCAACTGATATCTATGTGAGATATTCAGAGGAATGCAGAAAATGCTTGTTTGAGGTAAAGGACATAGGACTAATTTTATAAGTCATTGCAAAGTTTTGATTTGAATTTCTTAGTAGAATAATTGGCAGAAATCTGAAGAGTCCCATCTATGCTGATGAATAGGGTGCACTGTTTCCACTGAGAGATATAGGGAGCACAGACATAGAAATGTGTACATACATTGCATGGACTTGGTGGCACAGGGTACAAAAATTGGACAGATACTTTCAAAGTCTAAGTTATTAGTAATTTTAAGAAAAGTAAAGAAATATATATATATATACATATTTTTTTTTATTTTATTCCATTATGCATAATATATAACATATATGTTACCTGATTATGTATAAAAGCGCTTTATTTACATCAACTAAAATAATTTGAATAAGTTTGATTTAATTCAATATCAATATTATATTCCTTTCTGAAGTTTTTATGGCCGTTACTTCAAAGTTATACTTGAGAAAGCAGAAATTGAAATTCGAAGATGACCTAACTCCCAGTGTTTTATAACATCCCATTTTTTAATGTGTCCTTGCCATGTGGATCATCTGGTGAAGAAGGATGCTACAAAGAAACCCCACACTAGCTCAGAATTGAGTATAATAAAAGGTTATTTATTTAGGGGTAGACTCACAGATCACAATCTTCTGCTAGAACAGGGAACAGCAACCAAATCCCACAGCCAGAAAAGAAGCCAGAAGCACGCTTTACATCGTCACGTAGTATGAGAGAGAGGCCACGCGCATACCTGAGCAGTGGTGGTACACACCTTTAATCCCAGCACTTGGGAGGCAGAGGCAGGCAGACCTCTCTCAGTTCGAGGCCAGCCACGCCCAAGTAGGCGGGTAACATAAAGACTACTGGCTGTAGGAAATCCTACAGCAAGCGGGAAAGAATACTAACATCCATAGACAAGATCTTTCTTTGAAGATATGTATATAAAGTTGTCTACAAAACATGTGTTCCTTTTGTGATGCTATGGAGGAAGCTCAAAGCTTGTGAAAAGGTTAGTAAACAAATCAAGAGTACACACATACTGTAGGAATAATAACTTTAAATACACAACTGAGTTAAAGTTGATGGTTTCTATTTTTATTGTTATTGGTTTCTGAAAGAACTGTGAGCATAAGTATTATTAAAGAGGAAAGCATACCTTTTAAAACTTTGCACAATTATTTTGTATACAAGTAAATAACTGCAATATGAAAGCCACTGAACTTTTCAGAGAAATGTAAATGAATGTTTTCTACTTGGTTTAAAAGAGGTAGGCACACTATAAACTGTCTCAGTCACATAAAAATTTCTCATCATAAAAAAATGCAATAAAAGATCACAACATAAAACATGCCTACCGACGGTCATTAATTAGTATTTATAGTTGAATGTTTTATTTTTAATTTGATTAGTGTCACATGAATAATGATAATAATAGTAATAGTGATAGTTATGGAACAACAAATTCCATAATGTTTTTATATAATAACTCCTCACTTACCTATTATTCAAATTTGAAAGAACTAAGGGCAATGAATGGATTAGTATATAAAAACAGCATTAATACAACATGAACACTGGTAACGGTTGCATTAGCACTGATAATTTTTAGAAAATTACACATCTGGACCTTTTTTTGTAAACTCTCTAACATGCAGAAGCTGAATAGAATTGTTTAAAAGGTAACAATTGCACTGGACATTCTACAATACTTACTTTATGATGTGCTTTCATGTCAGCTAAGTAGATATGCTAAAAAGAAATAAATATTTTTAAATGGACCTTGATAATATGTTCCTCCCTCAAATTTATTCTTTATTAGTTGTAACCCTTTTCCTTTTAAGCAACTTTTAGTATATGTGTGTGTTTGTGTGAATATATACATGTGCAGATGCTTAAATGTATAGGATAAACATGTGCTGTGAATATATATGAATATATATGAGGGTGCTAAAGTAGATTAGTATTTCAGATTCTACATTTTTAAAGAATAAATAGAATGAAGGAAAGTAAAGGAGTTCAACTTACTTGGATTTCAAAGTCTGAATTTGCCCTTCTTATAAAGAATAACATTTTAAGCTGTATTTTAAGTAGTTGTGAGTTTGTAATAAAGGCTCTATAAACTATTAGAGGTATATAGTTCCCCCTTCTAAATAATTTCCTGTCTCATTTTCTTATTTTCAAAACAGCACACTAAATGTTTATCATGAAGGTAAATGAGTAATAAATGGCCATCTAAATGCAAGAATTCTAATGATCAAGGCTTTGCTAAAACGATCCAACACCCATAGGTCCCACATTCAAAATCCTCACAAGGGTTATTAGGTATGAACCTGAGTTTGACAGAACTCGGGCATTGAAACTCTAGCACCTACTTTCAAATATAATCCAACAATTTCAGCAATGATCAAAATGCATCATGGGTTAAAGTGATGTCACATATGACAAATGTAGGAATACAGATGACCTTTCCATGTGTGACCTCACTGCAAAAGAACTGTAAATTAAAACTGAGGTTTTGTTTGTATGTTTATTTATTTTGGAAATTTGTACAGTCAGATTGGCAAGTACGGAAATATTTGATTACACTTATTATGTTTGTAGAAAACATGCTTTCATAGATGTTTGGCTGGAGAGTCACTGCCTACATCTTCTGAAGATGACTCTCATCAATAGAAATTACTTATGTCAATTATTAGCGCCATCAGTTCTACTAGAAACCAGGAAAAAGTTACTTCAAAATATATTTATCTTTTAGCAAAGATAAAAGGAAAAGTCCTCCATGTAAAATCCACTTTGTAAGTGTTTTACATTCACAGAAGAAAACAATATAATTATATGAAGGACAAGGAAGTCCTTTGCTTAAAGACAGGGAGTTATCTGTCAGTGATTAAGTGAAAGCAAAATAAGATGCTAAGAAGCCCACAGGAATTATCGTCTAGCATTAGAATAATAAAAAATATGGAATAAGTATGTCTGTGCATATGTGTGTAAATATTTACATATGAAAGTATAAAAGATCAAAAACCTGGCAAGAACATAAAAAACTGATGGTGCTAGCTGCCTGAGACAGGAAATAGTTTCAGTGATCATGAAATTTAGATGGAGATTGTCATTATCTTCACTTTTATCCTATTTTAATTTGGAACAATGTGTCAGTATTCTTTATTCAAACGAATGTGAAATTTTAAATACTACTTTAAAGATGAGACTCAGGGAAAAAAAAGCCACCAATCCTTCACTTCATGCCCCAGTTTAATTTTAGTCTTTGAACTTACATAATAAAACCGAGAAAATTTTGAAGATTCTGCCAGTTTTGTTATGCCTTATGAGTTTAGGAAGGTCACATATATACATACAAACACCAGAAGAATGACCATAATACTCTAATTCTAAGTGACATAGCTCAAACAGGTGTGAAATTACATTGACACTATGACATTTACAATTAGGGAAAAGCAATCATGATTGCTCTAGAAAATTATGTGTTCATGAAGGGAGCAGGGTTTGAACTCAGTCTTACTTGTACAAGTCTGCCATAAAGTCACAGACACGTGCCCCCTGTGAATGTCAAGTGCCTGATTTAAAGACGGGAATAAGCATAGTCTTTTTTATAGGCTGGTTGTGTAACAAAATCTTGCCAAATGTTGAAAATAGACACTGCATAAACGGAACATTGTATTTTGTTTTATCATGAGGCTTTCCCAGTCTTTGTTAATACAGGCTGCAGCTGACTAGCAAAGGGCAAACTTAGAATTGAGATACTATGAGACATAGCTTGATTCATCCTTTCTAAATATTTCCAAAATTGAAAAGCATTAATACATTGTCTCTGGTTTCTGAATAATATAACCCACATTTATAATACTTTTCAATGCAATCAACAGTTTTTCCAAGATTGCTCTGAGTAAACATTCTTACCTCCATGTAGAAGCTGACAGTCTGGCTGGTTTTGTTGAATTTGCAACTACAAAAGTTTGGTGTATTGGCATTCTCTCCCTCCTTTCTTGTCTACACTCTGCAAATTTCCACCTCTTCAAAGAAATCTCTCCAGAACCATAGGTCAAACGTTTACAGGTGGCTGGTTTTGTTTTCTGGGTTTGCAGTCGGAATGTTATGAACTCAGGCAGACCTCATTAAAGCTTGCTTGCTGCCTTTTTCTCTAAAAAGCTCAAAAATGACAGTATTTGAACAGCCTGTGGCTAAATATTATTGAAATCCAAAGGCCTTAGTAAGTGAAGAATCATTTTCTTGTCAAATCTGTATTAATCTAACTTGTTATATTGTTTTAGCAACATTCTCAAGAGTGTTTTTTTCTGCTCCTGAAAAGATTCATTTCAATAAACCAAACATACTCCATCGACTTAAATTAGTGTACTTATGCTAGGCCAATTTCATAATTGTTCTAGAGAAAATGATCTCTCAATAGTCCATTCTGGCCAGACTGTTGTTTATCAAACAGAGTAGCAGAATCTATTTAACTCTGATATTATGTGATTGCAAGATCATGAACCTTCCATTAATTAACGCCGACTTGATGGCATAGGTGGCCTAGATTTAATATGAATCAAAATCTCATTATATGAAACAAATTATAATGGAATCCCAGATTTGCAGGAAGCTTCCCAAATTCCATCAAAATTATGACTATTGTTTTTTTAATATAATGAAAACCCTGGTCCACATAATGAGTCTTTTGACATGATGATCTCTAACACAGATTACAGGTCATGACCATGAATCTGGAGTCATCAGCTCCCAAGTAGGCAACCCGATTCATTTCTTCTCACTACACACTCCAACACATGCTTTCAGTTTAAGGTTTTATCTCCTTCTTGCTCTGTGTACCAGATTTAAATCACCTATATGACATGTTTAATTGTTGTTCCTTTTAAACATTTAAACCTGTTTCCTAGTCATCACTATAGAAAATTCAAGTTTAATTATTTAAGTCCGTCCCTTCTATGCTTTAAGATCTATGAAGATAGAAGTGAATCAGCACTTTTGTGAGTACAATCTCTGTTAAAACACTTGCATGTGAACATGATGAAATTTTGAAATCAAAGCCCTTTAAATAACTTATTTAATATAATATTGAATGTCTTTTTGCGTGTCAGTCACAGTGAAGGAATAAGTCATTCTCTAGGTTCCTTCTGGTCTGCGTTCACATGGCAACTCACTATTCAAGGTAAAAAAATATGCAGATATAAAATATATATCCTGTTCTTCACAGTAACACCTTACCTATATCTATTTCTCCTTCTTTAGTATTTTTCTACATATAATAACCCCATGATCTAATGGGATCTCAACTTGAAAACCCATCTTCATTAAAGCTCATAAAATTGTCATCTTAGATTAGTAATTAGCCACGCACGATCCACCATTCTATCTAGTTACATAGTTGCTCATCTATCCCTTCCATTTGTCCACCTACCACCCTTTGTGGCTTCTCTCATAAATGTCATCTACATGTAGAGACATAACTTAAAGACAACCATATAAAATGTTATCCTAGGTTTGAACATGACGTAAAAAATGAGGTATTTTTGAACAATTTTCCAAGCAGTTTTGCCAAGGGAATCATAAATGCTTGGATGCGAGACATTTCTTGTTGAAAGTGGCTGTTTTGAAAAAAAAAAAAAGACATCTTTGGCATTGGGGTTAAAGTCGACTGAAGCAGAGGGTGACGATAGTCAGAAGTTCATTGAAGCAACCCAGGCATGAAGTAGCTTACAACTCGAAGACGGTGTGAATCGTAAAAAAAAAAAAAAGGAAATAATTTAATGAAGTTTGTGGAAGTAATTAAGAGGAATACATGTTGATGAATTGGATCTGAAGAAGAAAATGGTAGAACTTTAAAGAAATTTTGCAATTTATATCTTTGAAAATGTTAAAAACCTCTTATTGCTTGTTTCTGTTCTGTGATTTTGCTGTTAGGATGCTCACACATGTGCAGTGACTAACCTGTTAGAACAAGGTGTGTGCATCTGCATGTGAGCACTAGCGCATGTGTATGAGTGAGCCTTGATGTGTATAAACTTTGAAATAAAGAGGGTAATATGCATTTTATTTTCTTATAATCTGGGTGCATGAACTCATGTTTCATTTTGTCTCCAATTTTTAGTCCCTGGAGACATGCCATTATAATACAAAATGTGAAAGTAACTCCACCTTACTGGTGAGTTTAACTTGATATGAACTGTCACTATCACAGCTTATTGAACTTTGACATCAAGATGTCATTAGTGACTCTGAATGGATAAATTTTAAACTGATGATGGAGTCTTCTCTCATACAATATTTCTCGATTACAATTTGTCCTTCCTCCACTCTTCCCAGCTCCTTTCTCACCGCTCAATGTCCCCTCTCTCCCAAACCCACTCCCCCTACATTTACTCTTCAGAAAAATGCAGAGTAGGCCTCCAAGAGACAGCCAAACTGGGCAAAACAAGATACAATATTGTAAGGCTAAAGTCTTCATATTGAGGCTGGAAAAGGCAACCCAATAGGAGTAAGAGAGTCCTAAGAGTAAGCAAGAGTCAGAGACACAACTGCTTCCATTGTTAGGAGTCCTACAAAAACACCTAAAACAGCCATGACATATATGCAGAGGACCTTGTATAGACACATACAGGTACCATGATTGCTGCCTTAGTCTCCGTGAGCCCACGTGAGCCCTGTTTAGTTGATTTGGAGATCTACATTCTTCTGGATTTCTCCATTTCCTCTGACTCCTGCAGTCTTTCTCCCCCTCTTCTTTAGACTTTCCCAATCTCCTATGGGAGGAACCCAGTGGAGACCTCCAATTTAGGCACGCGCTCTCTCTCTCTTTCTCTCCATAAGGTTTGATTGTGGATATCTACACCCACTTCCATTTGATGCTAGATGAAATCTCTCTGATGAGAACAGGACAAGGTATTGATCTATGAACACAACAGAATATCATTAGGAATCTTTTCTTTGATGTATTCTTTGACAGTATGTTTAGTTATACCGTAGGTATCTGGCCTATCCAGTCTCCAGTTCCTAGTTATGCAGACAGTGTAGGGAATGGGTTCCATTTCATGGCTTGGGCTTCAAGATGAACTATTTGTTGGCCATTGAAACAAGTTCTGTACCACTATTTCCCCAGCACATCGTACAGGCAGGACAGATTGTTGGTCTACACTTTTGTAGCTGAGTTGGTGTACAGATTTCTCTTTCCATAGCCTATAGTACCTCCTTTCACCAAAGAGACTAGAACAAAGGTGTGAAGGATCTCCACAGGCACCAACTTGATCCTCTTTGTTAAATGAGCTGGATTGACATTCTTAGCAATGTGGTCCCACTTGCAGTTTCAATAGAACTATCTTTTGTCCTAGCATAAGCCTGGGTTGTTTGAGGATATCTAGGGAACCCTCTTGGCCAACAACTCAACTGAATGCAACCCTATCCCATCACCGGAAGCTTGGAACGCACCTGATCTCATCTGAATGGTTTTGTTTTTAAAGCACCTATTCTGCAAAAAGAACACAATAGGTCTATTTACTAGAAATCTCATGCTTGTTTATACTGATATCAAGAAAATTTGAAATGTTTATTCTGCAGCATGCCTTGAGACTCCATGAATGAATTCGGTGAGGATGTAAGTTAACTGCTATAAAGACTGATAAACTAATATTGAAATGATAGAAGATAGTTCTAGGTATTGAGAAAAAGACATGGTGACAAAAGTCACTTAGGCAAAAACAAAGTAAAAAACCTCCAAAACAAAACAACTGTGCTTCAGTCTAAGAATCTTGAAAATAATTAAAGAAAAGGATTAAAAGTCATTATATGTCTACAGTTAAGTTTAGATATTTTAAAATGAGCTATCAGAAAACATATTTTAATTTTTTCCCTTTTAGATATTTCTGTTCATGAAGTTTTTTTTATTGAGATTTACATTTTTCTCTGTCATGAAAATATTTTTAAATCAACATGGAATCTATAACATTGAATATACAAAATATCTCATTGTTATATATTAGCATACATTGTCAAATAAAACAGTGGTAGAGAAATATGTACAAAATATAATAAACATTGCAATGATATACTAAAACTAGAAAACTTGGAACCATATTAATGTTGTTAGGCAATAGGGTGTTTCTAAAATATCCAATCATTCTAATGCCTAAAAAAAATACTTCTGTCCCCACTCTAATTAATCACTGTTCTAATGCTTATGATCTGTCTTTTCCCTCCCCTTTCCTTCCTTCTTTCTGTAACATGAAGGCCAGCTTGTTGGGGTTTCTGTCCCGCCTGGTACCCCACAACCAGCAACTCCCAAGGAAAATCACACATAATCTACATTAGGTTATAAACTGATTGGCCCATTAGGTCAGGCTACTTATTAGCTCTTATAACTTATGTTACCCCATTATCCTTATCTACATTAGCCACATGACTCAATACCTTTCTCAGCTGGGCAAGTTACATCCTGCCTCTTCGGTGGTCAGCGCAGGAGTGGCGGAGAGAGCTTCCTGTTTTCCCAGAATACTCCCAGTCTCTTTGCTCCACCCCTACTTCCTGTCTGGCTTTCCCGCCTATACTGCCTGCCTGGCCAATCAGCGTTTTATTAAAATATGATTGACAGAATACAGACAATTCTCCCGCATCATCTTTCTTTCCATTTATCCATTTTAGTATGGCTACGTAAGGATATTTTTCTGAATCTCTTATCTAATATTGGCTGGTTATGTCATTAACAACAAACCTGGTGGAGTTTCCATGACTTATTTTTGATTGATGTCTGATGGTCTATTGTATACCATAGGGCACTTAGTACATCGTTCTCTCAATTAATATTTGCATTGTTTCTAGCTATACTTTTTTTTAAATTAGGAAACATTGTTAGTTTATGCAATTTATACTTCCAGTTCTCATATATATATATATATATATATATATATATATATGTGTGTGTGTGTGTGTGTATGTGTGTGTGTGTGTGTGTTCTATTATGTGTGTGTGTTTGTTGAATGTACATCAAACAATGGACATAGCTTTATATAGTATAGATGAAACTCTTATAGATTATGCCTAATTAATTCTCGCAGTGATTCCTCCATTGCAATGTCTGCAAACAACCTTATTCCATGCTATAACCATCTACTGTTTCAAGGATTGGTTAAATTTAATTTTACTTGTTCTTATGGAATATCGTTATATTTTGTTTTAACTAAAGAGTTATTAGTGAAATGAAAACAATTAAATATTGTAATATCTAATATTAAATCTTTTAATTAGTATCTGGATGACATAGGAAAATGCTCATCGTTCTAATAGATTTTTTCTACTCAATTGCCTTTTTTGTTTTAAACAACTTTATTTTAATAGTTTCAATAGATTCTGTATGAATGTTTAAATACATTCAATATTTTCAAATAGGTGATCTTTGCAAGTTCTGTGGCAATGGTGTTGTCAGGCTTTAATGCTTTGACTGCACACATAACACAAATTCCTATAAAAATCTTTTTTGGAAACTTAATTGTATCACTTTGCAGCTTACTTCTGTAACAGATTTTTGTCGAAGATAGATATTCAGTGAATACAATTCTGGTCACTGAAGCTATTTCCCCCAGTGTTACACACAACTTTTCTGGTCAGAAATCAATAATCCATATATGTGTAGCTGGTTTCTCAGCTTTCCGTAATATCCCAATGACCCATTTGTCAGCCCGGTGCCATTACTGGTCAGTTTATGACTGAAGCTTTGTAATAAGACCAGTTTTCTGAAAATATAAGTCATCTATTAGGAATCTTTTTGAAGCACATATGGCTTATCCTGGGTCTCTTAAATTTTTCTAAAAAATTAAAATTTGAGTAGAATGTTTTGTTGCTATACAAAAATGCTGAAAATACTTGTCCACACACATCCATATACTTTTATAAACTCTTGCACTGAAAATGTAGATCAACTGGAACAGAAAAGTGCTTTTTAAGCATAGAACATAATTTTATTTTCTGTTAGTAGCTTTCAACAGTGAGTTATAAAGAGAAGAGCTTGGTAAGTATGAGTGTCTCATGTTTGTCAACTTTATAAGGACTCATTGATATTTTGGATTATAATCTAATATATTTTGTTTATGTTTTATTTTAGGAGATTTACAAATTTTGTGTGTTTGTGGAAGGTAATAGAGACATTTTGTGTATTCTTTTTCTTACTAGGAACAACCAGCAAAATTATTACAGAACAGCAAAATTAGGATGCTTGCACTAAAATACTGATCTAAGTATAGAATTTTTAAAGGTGATTTCTAAAGAGTAATGGTATTAAATATTCAATTACTTTCAAATACCATATAGGCTGATGATTTGAGAATTTAGTAGTTAATACAATACAATATTAAAGGTCTTCATAATATAAAAAACATAATATCTGTGAAAAGGCAAATGTAAATTATCTTTTTAAGTCTGTATGCATTTTATTACTTGTTTTATTTAACACTGTGACACAATAAAAAGAAATGAAAGTACTCTATTTCTCAGATTGAGACAGTGCTTAGTGTAATGGTAAGAATGATGCTTTCTGTGTTTTTGGATGTTACCTATGAAATTATAGGTTTTGTTTTGTGTTGTTAAATAAATTTTGCATGCATAAATGAGGTCTACATTTTATTTAATGTTTTTCTCCATGCACTGAAATTATGTACTTCTTCCCATAGAATTAAAAGGAATATAGTTTGATACCTACTGTAAAAACAGACATGGATCTTGCTGATAGTATCCTTTGTTGAAATTGTTCATTTATTTTGTAAGACTCACTTAATCATACTCAGAGTATTTTAAGGGCAGCTATTAGATCACAGCTCAATTTTTCTGCATTTTGTTCCAAGTCTCACTGTTGGGTATATGTGACTCAAAAAATTTACTCCAGAAACTTAGTTTCTACAGAAAGTGGAAGCATTGTCTTGGTATCTGTTCAGTGTCTTCAGTGTTGAGAAACCTGTTTCCTGGAAGATTTGGTATAGATTTGCTTTTGGTAACCACTGTCATCCTTTGGGTGTTCTGTAACTTCTGTATTCATTTGTATGAGTTTTTGTAGACTTTCCTACTTTTATAATGACCACCATTCAGTCTGATTACATTTATGGTGCTTTTTTCTTTATATCCTCCTTTAGGGTCTTTAGATTCGAGAGGTATTTTGTCACTTTAATAATATTATTGTGATTTGATTGTTCTGACACCATCAGTTTCCCAAGATATTAGATTTTTTTGATGATTTTAAATAGACACACAATTTAATTTCCTCTGACATCCATTTGTATTTTAAGCATTGATCTTTCTTCCCCTCACTTTTCGTTACTTAAGCCTTATTCTCCTTCCCCCCTTATCTTCTCCCTCTTTCATAAACTATTCTGTTTTATTTCTTCTTTTATTCTCCATTCTTCCCTGTTCCACTTTGAATATTTTTTTTAAATTCTAATATTTGGAAATGAAAAAGTTGGAAACCTTTTAGTATGTGCTATATATGTGCCTGTGTTTCCCAAGAGAACACAAGTAGCTTCATGCTGTAGGCTTGATGTATTGTGCCTCAATTGATGTTCAATTAAAAATATTTTCTCATTTTTATCCTTACTTTTAATTTAACTCATGTTTCCTTAGAAATACGTTGTCTCTTTTTCTAACATCTGTGAATTTTCTTGTTGCAATTTTATTATTGAATTTCAATGTAATCCTTTCTGCTTAGAAAATACATCCTGTAGGACTGCAACTTTGAAATACAATGAGAATTAGCTATGCCAATGCAACAAAGAGATATTTGCATTTTATTGTTATGCCATGTTTGGCATGTTAATTAGATCATATGGTCAACCTGTGAGATGCAATATTTTTTATTTCAAAAATTCTGAGTGGTTGTTTTACTTTTTAGAGGAATTTTAAAAAAAATTCCTATTTAATTGCAGAATTTTCTTTTTCATTGTTAGTGTTATTAATTTTTGTTTAAGTTATATTGTGATTCTGTTTTCAGACATATAAAAATTTAGAATCACAACTTTCTATCTAGGAAATATTTTGTCATACTGAATATCCCAACTTGAAGTCTCATTCTATTCTTTGTCTTACGTTCTAAGTCCTCCCTTAAAACTATGACATCATCTTTTTTTAGTTAATTTTTACAAGGACATAATCTTTTCTATCTTAATACTTGCAACATATGCTGCTATATTTCGGTTTCACTTTTTATGAACAGAGCGCAAGTATATCTTATCTTAAATCCTATTTTGTAGTCTATGTGTTTCAATCTAATTAGTAAATGCATTTATGTTTGATGTAATTTTTGCTATAACTGAATTTTATTTAACTTATATTCCATATGTTTTCTATTTATTAATATCCTCTGTCTTGACTTATTTTTGTTCAGTATTTCATTTTACATGATCTAATAAAGTTCATATATTGTTCTATTCAATTATAATTTATACTAGAAATTATCCAAATATATTGCCAAATTAGTAAAATCAATTAGAAATCAATAGTTTTGATAAAATATTTTTATATTAATTTAATATTATTTTATGTGTTTGAATGTTTTGTATGCATCTATGTCTGTGTACCATCCCATGCCAGTGACCAAAGAGGCCAGAAGAGGATGTTGTATCTCCTCAAACCACAGTTACAGATGATTATAAGCTGCCAAGTGGGCTATGGTGATCAGACCTGGCTCCCCTGGAAGAGCAAACATTGCTCTTGATTACCAAGCAATCTTTCCAGACTCAGAAAAAAAGTACTTTTAATACTGTAACCCATGCTGGAAACTTAAAATAAATACCAACTCTACCTTCCTTTTGTATATTTCAGCACTGCTTATTACCTTTGCTTTTATACCCAAGCAGTGAATGCCTGTCCTTATTGTGTTAAATGGTTATCGTCTCTGTTCTGTTCTTATAGGCTTCCACATCATTTTCCTTGCATTTTGCTCACCCTAATTATGTGACATCATATTTCTTTAGTAAAAAGCAATGCAATGTTTCCTCCTGATGTGTCATATTTTGGATGAGAAACTTTATCAAATAACATTATGATAATATATTTTATTTCCTTTGCTTCTAATAATAATATTCACAACCTGGAACTCGAGCACACTGTTCCTTTTTTTCTTTTCCATCCCTAACTTTTTAAAACCTGTTTTGTTTCCTGTTCTTCCCTACTAGAATTGAAAGTCTAGTTGTGGATCTTATTGAACTAATGCATTTCTATTTAGCTTCTATGTATTTTGTTTTTTATCAGTTTAAATAGGATATTCATAGATTCAGTTCTATGCTTCTTTATCCTGATTGAAGTTTTATTAGCTTATAGTGTCTTTAAACCCACATCTACAGTCAGTTTATAAGTATTTTTTATCAACTACCTCTTGCAATTACACTTCTAACTATCCTCAGACTCTCCTTTAGTTCTTTATTCTTTCTTCTGTTATTTAGATTACATAGGTGGACATAACTTACTAGTTTCCATATGATTGGGTTATTCTCTCTAGCTTTATTATTTCTATGTATCTGTATCTTTTATACATTTAGTCATAGTTTTCGGTGTAATATAAAAATTTTCAGTTGTAGAGTTGTTTTCGTTCTTTCTTTAATACATTACTATTGAAATTCTCTTTTATTCATTTGTCTTTTCCTTATATATTCATAAAGAGTGTATTAGAGCTAACTTGATGAAATTCATTATTTAAATTAGTTGCATATTTTCCAGTTATACTTCAAAAAATAAAACTCAAATAACTGAACTAATAAACTGAACAAGTAATTCATAAAAAATAGACTAATAAATATTTTTTAAAATGTTCAGCACCTTCAAGCAAGGAGGGTTGAAAATTAAAACTAGGCTGAAATTCTGTAGTATCTCAGTCAGAAGGCTGCCAGATAATGAATGTCTACAAATAGTGGCAAGAGTTTTGAGAAGAACACTTACCTCCCTAATAGTTGAACTGTGAACTGCACAGGATTTACGGAATTCACTAGGGACATTTTCCAAAAACAACAACTAAACAGAAATCTAGTGTGGCATAGTTCTCTTTGCTGTTCTCTCTCTCTCTCTCTCTCTCTCTCTCTCTCTCTCTCTCTCTCACACACACACACACACACACACACACACACACAAACACAAGTGTGTGTGTGTGTGTGTGTGTGTGTATGTATGTATGTATGCATGTTCTTGTTTTACCCTATGATCTCTACAGCTTACCGAAGAAAGCACATCCATGTTGGTTGAGGCATTGTTTTCTATTGCTAGGAAATGCAACAGTAAAAATATCCCAAAAAAGCTGACTAGATTATAAAAATTATCTATGTATTATAAAAAATGGACTTATATTTAATTTTAAAAAATTGAAGGAAAACCTGTAAATTACAGGAAAATGGGTAGAACTGTTCACTTTTATGTTTGGTAAAGTAAATAACAGATATTCATTCTCATATTGGACTTTTATATTAAATATCTATTCACATGTGTGTGTGTGATTGTTTTTGGGGGGTATAGATCATGAAACTAGAGCAGGAAACCAAAGAATAGGAAAAGAAATTTTAAAATTGTGGACATGGGTAATAGAATATATTTGACTTGAATAGAAGATGACCCTCCTAGGAATGTAAAGATCCAACTGAAGGTGGGGAACAGTGTATACGGGTAAGAGTGAGATAAGGAATTCAACTAAATGCGACAGTGCACCTGAAGCGGAACAGGTCAGACGGGGGGAAGGGGGGGACGCAAACTAAATATTCCCACGCTAGCTCCCAATGCGGTATATTAAGTTTTTCTTTATTAGAAAGGAAACTCACAGATCACTACAGGGAAACAGGAACGCGGGTAAAACAACCAGGTGTGGTAATCGGGAAGAGGCCAAGAGAGTGGTCCTGCTGGCCTTTTGGTACCCAAAGCCATGTCCCATCTGGTCTAGCCGCTCAAATGCCTTTGGCTGAAGGAGGTTCCCCATCACCTCTCCCCTTTTGTCTAAATAAAAGATTTCTAAACCCAATAAAAAACTATATACAATAAGAACAGATATCAAGTATAAAATTAGAATTACAACCAGTATAAACAATATTAAACAAGAAACATATGCTGAGTGTTTCAATAAATTATTCAATTCTAAATAGTATAAGTCTTGTGTTAGAAATGGCTTGACTAAATGAGAGGGAAGTAACTACTACTATCTAATATTCAACCTTATCGAAGTTCTGAGAAAGGAAGTAATATTACTTGAGTAGGCAGGAAGTCCAATCAAGCTGCTTCCAAATTGTGCAATTGATGACAGAGACAACTGGCTACCTGGGCCAAAGTCTCATTTGCAATGTTGAAGCAACCAACTTTGGCTAAGTCCTAGAGTAACTGATAGAACATTTTCAGAGGCAGGAAAATTTTCAAAACTGTCTTAACCTATCTTGGCAGGGTTTGGCAATCTTTTTCTTGCATCCTAGTTGTCAAGTCCAGACACAGTGCATTTTATCAGTGGTGGAGGCAAAGAAGTTTAAAAAAAAAAAACTCCAAGTGGAATGTCTTTAGTGCTCAACATTCTCTAGGGAATAAATCAGTGCTGCCGGGAACAATCATATCTTGATTAGAGGTAGAAATGGAAAATGCAATATGATAAATATATCTTAAAATTGTATCAACATACAAAATGTCTTAAACAGAAGTAGAAACATGCATACATACAATCTGATAAGATAACTTTGCCTAGGTGTACAAATATTTTAAACATAAAAAGGAGAATAATCAATATAACAAATATGATTTGAATTTATATCAATACACATGTATCTATACCAATGTAAATTGTCTATAAATAATAGTTCACAAGTATTCACTCTATTACTATTATTATTATTAGTGTGAGCTTACTCACACTAATCCCATTCAATTTCCTTTTTTTCCCAAATAGATTTCTAAGCCTATATAAAGAGTTCCCCATCATTCATGCTAAGTAAAAAATAAGCAAATATAAGTTAAAATGCATTTTAAAATACAATGGTTATATTTTAAATTCTTTTTTGTTCATCTTGTGAATTTTATTGTATCTATTTTGGAGATTATGTGAAAGAGCCATCAGCACTGTGAGTGACTTTTGTCCTTTCGGTATAGGTACCCTTCACAAATAGGCAGTATGAGTGGGGCATTAAAAGCGGTTATAGAGACAAGAGAGAACATCACCAGTGCATTGAAGCCTTAATAAGTCGCAATATGTGATCAGCACACTGATAATTCCTCACACTTGTGCCTTGTGAACTTTTGATTGACAAGATAACACTTCTTTGAGACTTCTCTGAAAGATGTGATGTGACTCAGTTCTTTTTAGAGGGTTTGATTCAAAACCCTTAGCTTTCAACCCTGTGTCGCTAAGATTTCAACATCTTGGGGGGATCTATAGATTCTGGCATACATTCCTTTTCTAGAAAGGCTTTGTTGGTGAAGAATTCTATATGCCTTTAGCTACTTCTGAAAAAGATTCCTAACTTGCCATGTTGCCTCAGAATACAGCAATTTTCTTTTGGGCATCAATGTCCCTGTTTTGAGGGGTTTTCTCAATTCTACTCCTTCATGCCAGCCTAACAGGCTGTCACTATTTAGCTGACTTTCTTTCCTGTCAGGTCAATTGCTGTGCACGGCACAGACCAAATCTTGAGTCTATGACTAGAATTAGCAGAAGTCGATAGCAGTCATCAGCCTTACTGGCAGGAACTATATCATCTGCTGAACATTTGCTACATCAAGTCTTTGCTCTTGGTAGCATAATCTATTTTAAAATATTGTTATAAATTATTTTATTTCTATTTTTTAATTATGAGGAATATTGTGCAGTGACCTGTTATCTACTTCTCAGAGAACAAATTTCAAAGCGATATTTTATTCAGAAGCATATCATCTGATTGCCACAAACTTCAGTTGTCAACCTAATGCTTAAATTTTGTAATTCACTCTTGTATAGATATTAAATATAATAATATTCAATTATTCTTCATATATAGCTACAGTTTAGGTTTCAGGAAAATGGAAGAGTAAGTCTATTCTCTTCATATTGAATTCAAACTTATTGTTGTGTCATAGCCAGATAATGCATTCCTTTTCATATAAAACAGAAAATTCCTGGTAGACTCTCATTGTTTCAGCTTTTGTGAGAGGCAGATTAAGTTTCAGAGAAACAAAAGTCATTGAAAAGAATCCAGTGAACAGAGGCCTGGTGTCATTGCCTTTAAATGTGCAATTGTTCCCAAGCCAGATTTCCCCCCAAGCGGTGCCAATTGGCAGATATAGAAATCCTCACCTCCTCCCAGTGTTAAACTCAGCAGTCAAAAACGAAGATGTAGTGGGAAGTGTTGATGTAACACTGGGGAAGAAACATGGTCTAATGGTAGCTCTAGTAAACATTTAAAAGACTGTTTCATGAGTGTTAGATTAAAATGCATACAGATGGACAGAGCATAGGGGTAGAGGATAGAGGACGGAGATGTGGGACTATGAGGAGAAATTCCCTAATTGACAGGTGGAGGATTGGAATAATCAAATATGCTTATAATCTAAATATGTTTACATTAGGTTGAGTCAAATGAGGTTACCTGTGTATCCACATAAATGTCTAAATGTACACATAGATTTCATAAATGTTTGCTTACAGTGTTATGTAAATATGAATTTGTGTATGTGCTCATAAATATGAGGAGATAAATATGTATATTAGTGGTATATATTTTAGCATATTGAGAAAAGTATTTTTATATAAAATTATTTGGTTATGGCTTTCATTTGATAGAAAGACACAGAATTTCATACAGCAGGGAATTCAATATCCAGAAATATATTCATTTTAATAAATTTATGTTTTGATACACACTTTAGTGAAAGCAGATACTTGCAATGAGTTCAATGTATATAAACATTAACAGATCACACTCTTGTCTCAAATAAACAAAAAGTTATAGGAGAATGGTAAGGATGTAATTAAACAATAGCTCAATACTGCAATCAAAAGACCCAATTAAAACCAGCAAAAAAAAAGGGAGTCTTGAAAACAGCTGAGAGGAGTATTTCATGTGGCATAAAGGCAGGAAGCCTGTGTGCAAGTCTAATATTTAAAATGAATATATATGCATTTATAGTTGTCAATCTCCTCCTATAAACATTGCCTATAAATGTGTTAAATATACAAGTCTTCTCCACAGGAGATCATTTGCTTATTCCCAAATTAGAATAATAATAAAAGTACTGTGAATCAAGTTTATAATGCTTATAAAATTTGACTTTGTTATTTTGGAGCCGTCTTTACACTACCAAATTTTAAGTAAATATAGTACCCTTAAAAATTGTTATAGTCTTGTTTTTTTGGTTGAGTCTGACTGAGCCATCTGTCCAGACCAGGAGATAGACATGTATTAGCAGATCAATGCGTACAAAATTGCCAATGTATGGATTTTGATCATATATACATATGTAGATGATATGTATTAATTGTATAATTCTTTATTTTGGTACATTAATACATAGGTACATTGTTGAAAGATGTAATAAAAATAAATTCTACTTTTCATGCTAAAAAATATGAAATTCTTACACTTACATTTGATTTAAGGGGAGTGATTCTAATCTTTCAAATGACATGTTAACTATGGCTCTGTTGTATGGAGGCCAATTTTTCATTTCCCGGCTGCCTAGACTCCCCAAATAACCCCATAGAAACTGTATTTTTTAAATCACTGCTTGGCCCATTAGCTCTAGCTTCTTATCAGCTAACTCTTATATATTAATTTAACCCATCTCCATCAATCTGTGTATTGACACATCACAGTGGCTTACCGACCAGCAAAATTTTGGCATGTCTGTCTCTGGCAACAGCTCCATGGCTTCTCCCTCACTCTGCCTCCTTTCTCCCAGCATTCAGTTTAGTTTTCCCCACCCAGCTCCACCCTGCTCTATCAACAGGCCAAGGAAGTTTCTTTATTCACCAGTGTTATTCACAGCATGCAGAGGGAAATCCCACATCACAGCTCCTTGGTACAAATATGTGAATTGTACCATACAGCCCTATGTCTATTCTTTTTATTATGAAGGGGGTTCATTCCAAATATTTTAAATCTATGAATATTTATTTTCATATTTTAATCGAACATTTAGACAATATAAAATAATTGTGGTTTTCCTCCCTGCATCTCCCTATTATTTTTCTCACCTTACCACTGATGAACTCCATGACTTCTTTCTTCGTCTCTCTCTTAAAAAAAAAAAGCAGGCAAAAAATTTAAAAATTGACAAATTAACAAAAGAACACTCTCTCTCTCACACACACACTAAAAAAAGACTACAAACTCCATAAAAACATAAAATCAGAAACCAGAATATGCAAGCACAATAACAGTAAGATAAAAAAGTTTCCAAACAAATCATTATGAGCAAAAAAATCTTTAAAAAAAAGACCATTGAGTTGATTTTGTTGGCCATCTACTATTGGGTGTGGGGCCAGCCTTTAGCTGTGATCTGACACCAAGTGAGATTCCATTGGATAATACAATTTTTTTTTTTCGCTTTGAAAACTGTTGTCAATCTGAGATAGCTTCTTGGTTAGGAATGAGAATTTGTGTCTACTTCCCCAAATGGCTTAGACATGTGCCATCCCTAAATGTGTTGACATAGTCTCCACGTGTTTATATGTGCAACAGTCCTGTTCCATCTAGAAGGCCGTTTCCTTAGTGCTATTCATTCCCACTGACTGTTCTTCAGCAGAGTCTCTGAACCCTGAATGGGGGAATTTGATGGAGCCACCCCATTTACAACTGAGTGTTCCAAGGTCTCTTACTGTCTCCACATTGTCCATTTGTGGATCTCTATATTAGTTTTCATCTGTTGCAGAAGGAAGCTTCAGTGGTGAGGGCTAAAGAGTACACTGATATATGGGTTCTGTAGAAAGAAGTTAAGGATTTATTTTATAGATGTGTTCCTCTAGCAGAGCAGTAGTCTTTGGTTTGCCATTATCTATGGCCTATCCAGTATCAGATATTGGCTACATGAGCACTTTCAGGCATGGGTTACACCTCATGGAATATGCCTTAAATATGATCAGATGGTAGTTGGTTAACCCCCCAATAGTTGTGTCACTAATATATTACTGTATATTGTAGGCATGCCATTTTTGTAGATATGAGGGGTTGGAGCTGACTTGATGTTTATCCTTCTCCTCTGGCAGTGTGCAGAATACTTTCTAGTACCATCAACACTAGTCAGTAGGGCTGCACGCCCTAGGTACAGACCACCTCAAATTCTCCATGTTTAATGATATATATACATTGACATATATATATCATTAAATATATATCATTATATATTATCTTATATATCACTAAATTATATATTAATTTTATGTATAATTAAATATATATAAATTATGTATATATATATATCATTAAATACACACACACACACATATAATTGTTGTCTTCACCAATATTACTTACCATCAGTTTATCGAGAGAACCAACAGCCTTGACAATTGCTTGAGTTGTGTGGTGGTTCCTATTAGGCCCATTTGGCCAACAATTCAATTAGATATAAACCACTTCTTCTGCATGTTTCACTTGGTGACAAAAAAGTATGTACTTGGGGTTTGGTCTCTCCATTATTTGATGACTACATTTTTATTTCTTTAGTATATGCACATATGTTAAGAAGCTTCTACCGTAGTTAGTTTCCATATGATCTCTCAAGTGGCATTTAGTATGAGCTGTGCGTGTCTTTATTAACTTCATTGTGCCTTTCAATTTCCCTTCTAATCTAGTTATTCTATTACACTCCACCTCTGTCCCTCCAAAAGTATATATTTTATTTCCTTATCCATGGGTTTTCTTATAAAGCTCATGACACTAATCTTCAGGCTTTCCACAGGGCAGGTCACTTTATCTGCACATGAATACATGTAACACTTCTATGTTTCTTAATTTTCATTAATTACGTCTCATTGTACCTTAAGCAATCACATACAATCCAGAAGCACTGAACATGTGATAGCAGCTAAGTCCACAGCGCAAGTTTGCTTTATCTTTTATAAAAATTTACCAACTACTGCTCACTTTTCTTTTTGTTGGTTAAATGTTAAAAGTACTGTTTTTAACTTTGCTAAATATGTTCAGTGCAGTACCTGGTGGTTAAGTGCCAAGATCAGTATTAGTGCGGTCAGGATTAAGAAGACTCCTTAATCCGTTATAAAAGAAGCTGTTCACAAACAAAGGAAAAGACTTTTCCTTCTTGTAAAATTGTTTGGCCGTGTTCTGATTCCTCCATATCTGTGTTTGGCTCCTTGGAGGAAAACACTGGCCTTTTAGGTGTCTTTGGAATAGTAGAGGAGTTCAGACATAAACATGCTGAAAACCTTTGCAGTGTGATTTTCTTTCCAGGTAGGAGTTAGGAAAATCTATGCAATAATGTAGAAACTTTTCAATGTGCTTTTCATTCACTCAACTATTTGAATTTCATAGTCATAGTAGTACTGGAGTTTTGAAGGGAATTCCTTGAAGTGGACATCTTTAATGTTTAAAATGTTAGATATCTATAAAACAGCCACCCAAATGCCTTGCTGTTTCCCATAATCTTTCTCCAGACTTCTTTCCACCACTCGTTTTACAATAACAAAGCAAGGTCCTCTAAATATGATTATTGATATTTTTAAACATTATGGAAGAACATTTTATAGAAAAATCAAAGTATAATAATGTCATAGTCTGCATACGCAAAAAAGTTAAGAGTTTGAGAACATAGTGTGTCTTTCATGTAAGCTCTGTGGTCAAAGTATGTCTCTATATATGTGAGCTCCATGTACATAGATAACGGCGTTCGTCCTATTTCCTAGTTATCCTGTTCTTAGCATCAAGAGCAATGCCTGAGAGGCATTCAACATGTGATAGTAAATGAAAACCAGCCATCCATGGTGATGTTCTCATCCAGGCAGGATGTCATATCCCACACCACCTACCTGACAAAAACTACCCTTAAAAATAATAAATAATAAAAGAAAACAATAAATTAACGAGCAGCATTCGCTTTTCATTTATGTCCCTAACTGTATTCTACATTTCAGTTTTTATGATGCTTAGCTTTCTACTTACCTGAGGTAATCATGCTTAGAGTCAGCATGTTTTGTTTTCCTGTGTCATGATCATAATAATCAAGGTGGCTTTGTAAATGATGGATTCTCAGGTAACCATTTAAAACACATTATCTCATTTGCTCCTCCAGCAACCTAGGTTAGGAATCATTGTTGTCCCATTGTATGGACCGTTAAGGTTAAAACGACCTTCAGAAGACTGAACAGACATAAAAGGAGCATTTGATCTATGCCTTGCAGTTACTGATTATCTATTTAACACTGTATCCCAAAGCCAGAGAAGAGAATAAGGCTTACAATGTTGAAGTGACAAATATTTTCCCATCTAGTAGTGTTTTTATCAGAATATTTAGCTATTGGAAAGGATCTGTGAAATTTCCTCAATTACCAAGAAGATAACAGTCTCTATGATAGGGTATATTCTGCTGAATACAGGTTTCTCCATTTTTCTCCAGAGATGGTACATTGAAAATGACATTAATTTTCATTTAAAGGTTATTGCTTGTAAATTCATTTCTCATGCATGTCCATGTTTCATTATTCATTTTTTTGAATTTTAGAAATTGTAGGCTGTTTAGGAGAGTGATGAGGATAGTTTTGTGATGAGAGTCATGATTCACAGAAAAATATCACAAAGGGTCAGACACTGGGCACACAAGCAAATTGACAATCCCCTTTTATTTTAGTATAGCATTTACTTCTGGCAAAAAGCTGAATGACTAATTAAGGTCTTTGTCCTTTTCATCTTACGATCACACAACCTCAAACCTCCCCTTGCATGTGCAATAACAGGTGTTTCACCTCTCTGTTCTTTTGCATTGCAATTTCTTTTATGGAGTTTCCATCAAGCAATCTCTGAACTCTGATATTTCACTCTCTTTTGAAATCAAAGTTTTCATTCTGGGCAGGTGGCTGTTCTTGGCAAGGGGAGGAAGGAAGCCTCCCTCAGTTGCTGAGGCCTTTCTCTGCAAGTCCTAATTGACAAGGGAACTCTTTTCAGGTGATTGAAGGAGCTCACTTTGTACTGGGACTCTAACATCTCTGTCGCTTTCTGTGCACAGATGACAAGTTTCGCCAGCTTCAGAGCTTCATTTTCTCCAGCTTCAGGGACTTTTGTCATTTCCATTCATTCAAATTGGTCCAAGTCACTGAACTGTTCCCATCTCCGGCATTTCTTCAGCCAGACCAATCTGCCCTTATCACAGCAGAGGTGCTGAAAGCTTTGTGAATTACAAGCTGTTTCTCATGTTTATTGATGGACTGCTATTTGGGAAAGGATGAAGTACTTTTTTTTCCCTAATGTTTGATTCACTTCTATGGAATCTGAACACCACCCGTCTCGGGCTTTCCCTTCCTTACAGAGCTCAGTATCTGAGTGAGAAGCCTCTGGGGGAGGAAACTAACGTTATTGAATCGGATTAGACAAGGCAGCAGAACAAAGTCACATTTCATGAGGTGTTTCCAGCATCCAATAGATGAACTGTAATTATTTAAGGATTAGCACAATGAGGTCCATTCTGAATACTCTTTCCTGTGTATAAACAAAAGCAAGAAGTAGTAATATGGGTGATTTAAGCTTCTTTTTATCTTCAACAGATTTCTGTTAGAGCCCTGTGAACTTGAAAGCCTGCTGCCATGGAGAACAAACTCATTCACTGTTTTTCAATGAGAAGTTAGGCCAAGGTGTGCTGTCAAGTCTAGGACGAGAGCTTAATTAAGGCTGCTTCCTAGCTGTGGATAATTTACTGGAACAGCACTTAACCATATACTGTAGTCACGGAGAAGTTGCCACCAACATTTTAAATATACTTATCATTTCAGAGGAGTATTTAATTAATTTTAAAGTTTTGAGGATAGTATTGAGTCAGCACAAGCACTATAAAGTGCTTTTTTATGTTTATATACCACACTACAATGGTCTAATTATGACAATTAATGGAAAGATCAGTGATGTACTGATATTAACTACACTCAACAAAGCTTGGCATATCAAATTGAGGTAGAACTAAGCTCCTCCCCTCATATTAAGGCTTGGTCAGGCAACACAGTAGGAAGAATACATTCCCAAAAGCCTGCTAAAGCATCAGGGACAGGTCCCACTCCTATTGCTAGGAGTCCTACAAGGACACCATGCTGTATAACTGTCACACCTATGTAGAGGGACTAAGTCAGTACCATGTGGGCTTCTTAGACATCAGTCCAGTGTCCACATTAGTTGCTTCTGTGGGTTCCTTTATGATTACCTTGAGCCCCCTCCTCCCCCTGACCCTCGCCCTGGCTCATCCAATTCTTTCTTCCTTCTTCAACAGGATTCTCGGAGCTCAGCCCAATGCTTGGCTGTGTATCTCTATTTCCACTTTCGTCTATTACTGGACAAATCATGTCCAGTATCTCTGATGACAATTAGGGTAGTCACCAATCTGATTACAGGAGATTGCCAGTTTAGGCTACCTATCCACTATTGCTAGGAGTCTTAGCTTAGGTCATATTTGTAGATTTGTGAGAGTTTCCTTTGTACCAGGTTTCTACTTGACCCAAAAATGCCCACCAATCAAGACATCTCTCATTGCTCTCCCCATCTATCCTGCTCCCATTCCAATCTTGCAAGTTCCCATCCCTATAATTCCTCTCCCTAATCCCCAGTTTACTCAGAAGAGTTCTTCTATTTTTCCTTCCCAGGGAAAACCAAGTGAATCCCTCTTTGGGCTCTCCTTGTTACCTTGCCTCTTTCTGGGTCTGGGTTACATCACTCAGGATGATTTTTTTTTCTAGTTTCATCCATTTGCCTTCAAATTTTCTGATGTCATTGTTTTTGATAGTTAATATTCCATTGTGTAAATGCACAATATTTTTTTTATCTATTCTTCAGTTGAATGACATCTAGGATGTTTCGCCGTTTCTGAAAAGAAACAGAAGAGAACTGGATGGAGGGGCAAAGGGCGGTGAGGAAAGGAATGAAAAGAGATGAGGAAGGGGAAACTGTGGTTGGAATGTAAAATAAATGAATATATTTGATTTATACAAATATATTAGCTATACTCCATTGGTTACTTCACTTTTTATATTTGAATTTTTCCCACAGTTTATTTTGATCATGTTTCCCCCTTCTTCAATACTTCCAAGATCCTCCCCGCCTCACTATTCATCCAGCATCATGTTCTTATCTCGTTCTCTTATTCTCGCTCTCTCTCTCTCCATATCTATATATATATATAGATATATACATATATATGTATATATCTATATATATACATATATATATGTGTGTATATCCATCTCAAAAAAAAAGAACCTAGGTAGTGTTCTTTTAAACCCAGCTCTCTTCTAAATGTCGTGGAGTCATGCTCCTTTAATTCCAGGAAGACAGAGACAGGAGGATCTCTGTGAGCTATAGGCCAGCCTTGTTTACTGCATAAGCTCCAGGACAGCCAGAACTACATGGTGAGATCATGTCTCAAAAAAAAACAACAGCAAAAATGTTAAAACAAACAAACAACAAACCAGAAAGACAAACCATACCCAAACAAAACAAATCAAAGAACGTACACACAAATAAATTTGAATATGTTTTGTATTGAACAACATACTACTGGGCATGGGACTTATCATGGATTGTTGATATACTCGGTGACACTACCTTGGACAAACATGATTTGATAGCATTAACTGAGCTCAGTGTGTCACATAATAAAGGATGCTCTATTTGTTCTTCTCGATTTCTTAAAGAATTTCATTCATGTGTATAATGTATTTTCACCATCCTTCTGCACTCCAACTCCAGTCATGCCCCCAACATCCCCCTTCATAAATGCATTTTCTCCTTTAAAATTGATTATGGTTATAGTTACATACATCTCAAATCTTCAGAGAAAAACAAACTTTATATCTCCTTTGCTTAATTATGTTTAATGAACCTGAATATCCAAAGCTAAAGGAAAATAATCTTTGAGGTGTGCATGCTTTTCCATTTAATTTTGCCAGTTTAAAAGCATCCTTCCAAAAATTTACAAGTAATGATTAAATAGTTCCTCAGGAAAAAAATGGAAGGAATAATTAATTTAAAAGAGATGACAGTAAGACAATGACCATCTAGAACTTAAGAAAGTCAATTACTGTTTCCTCCTTTTGGTTCTTTTATTCATGGTGATTATTTCACCTTCATTGACAGATAATGCATCTTTGTAATAAAAATAGAAAACTGTTTCAGGACCATAAGCAGGAATGGTCATGATTCATTTCCAAAAAGACGGGAAAGCATGTTGCTTTTGTCAAGATCCTAAGAAGCATCTTTAACATTGATACATCTGCCCAACTCCTCCAGTCACAGATGCATCCACTTTCTAAACTCCATGGAAGCTTTCCTTTTTCCAAAATCCCCTGAAACTTGCTGTGCATTTTTAAATAGATGCGTAACTTTCATCTAGGATTTAAACGAAGCTGGCATTCAGAACAGCATTTTCAAGAGAGGAAAAGAGGAAGGGGAAGGAGAGGAAAAGTAGGAGATGTTCAGCTAAACAGACTGGCAAGAATTCCCAGCCTTTCCTGTGAGAATTTCCACAGTTCTCTCAGGCTAAAGGGTCCTGATAACTCCCCTTCATGGACTTCTTGTCTTGGTGTTATGGACATCAGCATCATCAACACCTGTGGTTTCCAAATTTTAAATGAGCTCAGAGGCAATATTTGGGCCAGCCCATGTTGATTTGAAACAGGCACTGTCTTACCAAGTATCTGTATATATTAAGAGCACTGACAGTAGATCTGGAGACATGATCTGGCTGGAAATTGAGTGAAAGGACACCCCCCCACACATATTTTTCAATATGAAATTGTACCCCAAGAAGTTGAAATATGGTATGGTATTTTATTATAATTTCCATATGTCATAATGAAAAAATATCATAGGCAACAAAATGCATAATTTATTGCTACCGATAATTTTGCCCTCAACAATATACAATATGTAATGGGATATTAAACTGAATTATACAATAACACCTCACAGTTCACAATCTTCCACTAGGAAACCAGACACACAGATGCTGTATTGTCTTTGTTCTATAGATTTCAATAAATATAATTAATTATGTGGTAATTTATTGATAAATGTTTCATTAAATAGGAATATTTCAAAAAGTTCAGTGTTTAGCCATCAGTTTTAGTTTTTTAAAATATTTCAATGGGTGGTTTACCTGCATAAGAGTATGTACCGTGTCTTCAAAGAAAAGAAGAGATCATTGGGTCCCCTGAAAATAAAGTTACTAGCATTTGTGATGTACCAAGTGAGGATTGAACACAAGATTGTCTGTAAGAACAGCCAGTGTTCTTAACCACTGAGCCATCTCTACAACCTGTTGGTCCTCAACCTGTTGGTCAACCTTATTTAAAGATTTGGATATCTAAACTACAAAGATCTCTTGCAATACAAAGGTGCATTACATGTACCATCCTTGTGCGCACAGAAAGGGAAATATTGTTTCTTTTCCTTTAAAAAATTATTTTGAATTATCTGTACTTTGATAATATATAAATAAATTCAATTGAATTTCTAATCTTCTTTTGAGAAAACTTGAGATTGTTATCTTCAAAGACTTTTCATAGTCTTGCACCTACATTGCTGACACTTCGATGTAGAAGCAAGGAAACTAACCATGAGAAATTAAGCCCAACAGTTTTAAACAACTTTTTATTCAGAAAACTCCATAACTACCTGAGTGAAGAATCAATTGCTTATTTTTAAAAGTGAACAAGACTGAAGACTCAATATGTTAGCGTTACCTATTATTGACACAGCAGTAAATTCATCTCCTTTCTCTATTCTTTCTGTTCATTTCCATATAAATTTGCTAATGATATCTAATAACTATGCAAAAGTAAATTTATGGGAAGCATTGAGAAGACCCAGACAATCAAAAGGAGGCTGGAAACTAGCAGAAACTAAGAAGGAAACTAGCAGAAACCAACTGACTTATAATGGAAGTGATGTGGCCAGGATGTTAGATGGCACGATAGGAAACATGTTCTGCTCAGATTTCTTCCTCTTCGCATCGTTAGCCTTGGAGTTTCACCACACTTCAGTCACTTTAAAGTTCCCTGCATCCCCTAAGAGCAGGAGAATATTTAAGGGGCCCAGATATTCAGTAACAGTAGCTGATTTATATTCTACTTTGTAAAATTACCAGCAGAAAAGAAAATCTTGCATAAAGTCAACACACAGGGATGGAGGGATAATTCCAACCAACATTAGATGATATTTAGATTATTTGATATTAGATTGATATTGATATTGATATTGATAATTGATATTGATATTAGATTATTTGATCAATAGAGATGATCAAAGAGACTGAGATTGAATGATTTCCAAAGAGAAAGTCTCACATCTTTTTTTTTTTCCATTCAAAAAATTTACACTTCCTCCCCTCTTCCCATTCCCCTTCCGCTCCCCTACTCCCCCTCCTCCCTCCGTCTACCTCCTTAAGTGACAGCAGGGAACACTGCCCTGTGGGAAGTTCAAGCCCCAGTCACATCCAGTCCTAGGAAGCTTTGCATCCAAATAGACAAATAGACTAGGGACCCAAAAAACCCAGTACATGCAGTAGAAACAAGTCCCAGTGCCCAATGGCTTCTCAGTCAGTCCCCATTTTCAGCCACAATCAGAGAGTCTGGTTTGATCACATGCTCATTCAGTCCCGGTCCAGATGGATTTGGTGAGCTCCCATTACAACAGGCACACTGTCTCAGTGGGTGGACCAACCCCTCGCAGTCCAGACTTCCTTGCTCATCTTCTCCCTCCTTCTGCTCTTTAACTGGATCTTGTGGGCTCAGTCCGTTGCTCTGATGAGGAACTTTGTCTCTATCTCCATCAGTCGCCGGACAAAGACTCTATGGTGATATTCGAGATAATCATCAGTGTGATAGTGGGGCAAGGCCAGTTCAGGCACCCTCTACTCTGCTGCTCAAGGACCTAGTTGGGGACATCCCCGTGGTCACCTGGGATCCCCTCTAGAGCCAAGACTCTTGCCAACCCTAAAATGGCTCCCTTAACGTAGATATCTTCTTCCCTGCTCCTACATCCGCCCTTCTTCCATCTCCACCCTCCCACTCCCCCAAGTACTCTCCAGTCGTCCCCTTTTCCCTTCTCTCTCCCCCTCTCATTTCCCCTACCCCCACCCCCATGCTCCCAACTTTTGCCCAGCAATCTTGTTTGCTTCCAATTTCCAAGAAGATCTATATATGTTTTTCTTTGAGTTGACATTGTTATTTGGCTTCTTTGGCTTGTCAGCTGTAAGCTTAATGTCCTTTGTTTATGGCTAGAATTCACTAATGAGTGAGTACATTCCATATTCATCTTTTTGGGTCCGGATTATCTCACTCAGTATAGTGTTTACTATTTCCATCCATTCTCATGAAAAATTCAAAATGTCATTATTTTTTACTGTTGAGTAGTACTCTAATGTGTATATATTCCATACGTTCTTTATCCATTCTTCCATTGAGGGTCATCTAGGTTGTTTCCAGGATCTGGCAATTACATATAATGTTGCTATGGATATAGTTGAACAAATGCTTTTGTAGTATGATTGGACATCTCTTGGGTATATTGCCAAGAGTGGTATTGCTGGATCCTGAGGTAGATTGATTCCTAATTTCCTGAGAAACTGCCACACTGATTTCCAAAGTGATTGCACAAGTTTGCATTCCCACCAGCAACGGATGAGTGCTCCCGTTGCTCCACATCCTCTCCAGCATAGGCTACATTGGTGTTTTTGATGTTAGCCATTCTGATGGGTGTAAGATGGTATCTCAAAGGTGTTTTGATTTGCACTACCCTGATAGCTAAGGAGGTTGAATATGACCTTAAATGTCTTTTGGCCATGCGAACTTCGTCTGCTGAGAATTCTCTTTTCAGTTCAGTACCCCATTTTTTAATTGGATTAATTAGGATTTTTATGTCCAGTTTCTTGTGTTCCTTATATATTTTGGAGATCAGACCTTTGTCTGATGCGGGGTTGGTGAAGATCTTCTCCCATTCAGTAGGTTGCCCTTTTGTCTTAATGACAGTGTCCTTTGCTTTACAGAAGCTTCTCAGTTTCAGGAGGTCCCATTTATTCACTGTTGCTCTTGATGTCTGTGCTACTGGGGTTAAAGTTGGTAGGTGGTCTCCTGTGCTCATGTGTTGCAGTCTACTTCCCACTTTCTCTTCTATCAGGTTCAGTGTGGTCAGATTTATATTGAGGTCTTTAATCCATTTGGGCTTGAGTTTTGTGCATGGTGATAGATATGGATCTATTTTCATTCTTCTACAGGTTGACATCCAGTTATGCCAGCACCATTTGTTGAAGATGCTTTCTTTATTCCATTGTATACTTTTACCTCCCTTGTCAAAATTCAGGTGTTCATAGGTTTATGGGTTAATATCCGGTCTTTGATTCAATTCCATTGGTCAACGTCTCTGTTTTTATGCCAATACCAAGCTCTGTAATAGAGTTTGAAGTCAGGGATGGTAATGCCTCTGGAAGTACTTTTATTGTATAGGATTGTTTTAGCTATCCTGGGTTTTCTGTTTTTCCATATAAATTTGATTATTGTTCTCTCAAGGTCTGTGAAGAATTTTGTTGGGATTTTGATAGGGAGTGCATTGAATTTATAGATTGCCTTTGGTAGAATTGTCATTTTTACTATTGATCCTACCCATCCAAGAGCATGGGGATTTTTCCATTTTCTGGTGTCCTCTTCAATTTCTTTCTTCAAAGCCTTAAAGTTCTTGTCAAATAAATTCTTCACTTCCTTGGTTAGTGTAACCCCAAGAAACTTTATGCTATTTGTGGCTATCGTGAAAGGTGAAGTTTCTCTGATTTCCCTCTCTGCTTCTCTATCCTTTGTGTATAGAAGGACTACTGATTTTTTTGAGTTGATCTTGTATCCTGCCACATCACTGAAGGTATTTATCAGCTGTAGGCGTTCTTTGGTAGAGTTTTCGGGGTCACTGATGTACACAATCATATCATCTGCTAATAACGAAAGTTTGACTTCTTCTTTTCCAATTTTAATCACCTTGATCTCTTTCTGCTGTCTTATTGCTGTTGCTAGAACTTCAGACACTATTTTGAAGAGGTACGGTGAGAGTGGACAGCCTTGTCTCACATCTAAAAAAAAAAACCCTCTCACTGCTCAGGATATGGGCAGTTCTATTGAGTCACAGTAGGCTTTTCAGTTTTTCTCCCTTCCTGTTTCCTGTTTATACCTGAACACCATCTATTTTTTTTCTTGAACATGATTTTAAAACTAATCAGAGATCTCTCAAACTTTTAAGCTAAGAGTCTCCATGTGAGTCACATTCCATTTCATCCTTCCCTAATCCCCAGCTGTATGCCAACTGTGCATGCAGGGCTCTCATTTCTCCTTGACTAATGGAAAGAAGGTGAGCCGCGATGTCACCAATTAACTATGCTATGAAGAAACTCCTGATGGAATAAGATAACTTGTTGCAACAGTGATTTAAAATGGACTGAGCTACATCTCCTGTATTCGGCATTCAAAATCCCATTATCATCAGGTCTCCAAGGACTCTTGTTTGATAAATACTGTTGAAATAACAGTTTTGTCATTACTTGTAAAGTGGCATGATTCGCAGGTATGAATAGTATGTTTTTAAGCATGGACACAATATTTGAACTTTAGCAAAGATGGTTCTGTCTGGAAGAATATGCTCATTAATCTTTACAAACAAGTTCTAGCTTTATTTCTTAGCACGAGTTGATATATATTTAAAAAGGAATAAGGTGTTGGTTCTGTTAACACTTTACCTCAAATGCCAATAGCTATTTTTCTTGTCTGACTCAACAGTCCATGCTTTGAATCCATAAAAGCCCTGAAAGTGCAAGCAATTTTACTAACCTAATCTCCATTTTGATGGTGCTGCTGCTGCCTCTGGTAGAAGTCTCATTTCTTGCGAATTCTCCTGATATTATATTTGTTAGGTAAAATAAGTGGTCCATTTCTTGAATCTATGAGGTACATGCTTAGCATGTGTTTTATTTGTTTTCTGATTGTCCCCTTTTCCATTTTATTTATTTATTTGTTTAAATTTCAATATATTTTGATCATATTCTTCCCCTCCACCAAATCCTTTTTTTAGCTCCTCTCATTTCTCTCCACGCCCAGCTTTAAGTTCTTTCTCAAACAGCAAGCAAAAAAAAAAAATCAATACAACAACAAAACTTTCAAAATCAAGAAAACAAAACAAAACCAAGTCCCCAAATAAAAAAAACAAACCAAAACACCAAACTGTAAGCAAAATCAAAACACATACCAACTAACTGTGGAAATCATTTTGTGTTGGTTAACTACTGATCATGAGGTCTGTCTGGGAGTGATTAATATGCACAGTGACATTCTGTTTGAGAAAGATTCATTTTCCCTGTCCCAAGAGGTATAAGTGACAGTTCAATTGTTAATCTTTACCCTAGTGGTTAAGTTTGCATTCTTTTCTTCATTCATTCGTTTTTAATATAACAAATAAAATGTAATAAGATAAATAAAAAATTATTTCAGAGTTGAACAAGGTAAACCAACAGAATGAAAAAACCCAAAGAAAAGACACAGCAATCAGTGACCTACTCTTTCACTCACGAATCTCATAAAAACATTAAACTGAATGTCATAATATATATGCAGGGAATCTGTTGCAGACCCGTGAAGAGACCCTGTGTATGCTTATTTAGCCTCTGTGAGTTCATTTGAGTTTTGCTCATGGTGATTTAGAGTCTTTTTTTTTTTTTTTTTTTTTTTTGTGTTCTCCTTCCCACCCTCCTGGAACTTAACTTCCTTTCTGCCCGCTCTTCTGTGAGTTTCCCTGAGCTCTGAAGGGAGGGATTTGCTGAAGATCCCATTTAGGACTGAGTGTAGCAAGGTCTCCCAGTCTCTGTGTAATGTCTGACTGTGGGTCTATTTATTCCCATTTGCTACAAAGAAAGTTTTTCTGGTGATAATTGAATAAGACACGATCTATGATCATTGGGGTTCACTTTATCATTACAGTTTTTTAGGATCAGTAACATTTGTTTTTACCTTATGTCCCTGAACAATCTAGTCTCAGGTTATTTTACCTCCAAGCAGTGTTAGGTGTCTGCTAAGTCTCCTGAGTGTCAGATTGGCTATTGGCTATTTACTCCAACACTTTTTATGCCACCATTGTTCTAACATGTCTTTTTCAGGCAGTACACAATTTTAGGTAAAGGGTTTGTGGCTGTGTTGATGTTTACTTTTCTTTTGAGAGCATGTACAATATGCTCCTGTACTAAAGACATTGGAGGACAGAGGTAATGTTCTGTGGAGGCACCAGCAAGACATCTTCCTCTTCAGTGAGTTCTGTAGGTGTTGTCTTCAGCAATGGAAGCTTCTGTCAGCTGATGGGGAGCAGCCTATAGTCTTGCTAAAAGCCTGAGTTCTTTGGAATTCCCATTGAGTCCCCTTAGTCAACTTAGATGTAACCCAGTCCTTATACTGGGAGCTTTGTTGAGTGGTCAGAAATGGCCAATAGGGATGCTATCATTCTCATTCTTTGATTATTTCATTTAGATTGTGTTCATATATGTATATATGTTTGGAAGATTCTCCTGTATTAGGTTTTCAAATTACTTATCAATTACCCCTTAATTTTATCTGGAATTCTCTCCCATGACCCCCTCTTACTTCCTCTCCATACTTGATCCTCCCATTTCAGACCTGCTTCTATCCACATCTATTTTATTTCCCTTCTTCGCTTTTTTCCCTTAAAAGGCATTTTATTTGATTAATTAATGTCTCTTCTCCCCCTATGATCAATTTTACACCATTGTAGCCACCTTGTTATATTTCATTTCCTACTAATTTGAAGAGTTTATGTTTATTTTTAAAACTCCCACAAAAACCATTTGTAGTAACTAAACATTTAAGTATGTGATTGATTTGTCTTCATGAATGATGAAGCTTAACACTAGGTACTTCTAACCATGAAACCTCTAATTCAGAATGACTGGTAATATGAATTGTATCACCCACCGTAGTGTTATCCTTTAAGAAAATTCAGCTCTCAGAAGAAACGTACTTATTAGTTAAGAAATATAAGGCTATAATATTGAGTTTGGTTGCAACAAAAAAAATACATTTGGGAATCACTTACTGGAATTCAAAGGAGATAGATACAAATCAATTCTGCCTGTTGTCTACATTGCTGTTTCATTCTCGAGTTGCCAACACACCATAAATTGGTACCAGAATTAGAATTTTGACGTATCATTAATCAGAAAAATAAATATGAAACAGCTTGATGAACCCTGGTATAAGCAACAAAATTTCGAAATAAAAAGTCATCCTCCCATATGTGTCAATTCTTGCTAGGGCTTAATGCAATTTAGTAAATCATATAATAAATTTGCACAAAGGATACAGGCTCACTCATCCTTGTTTTTAATGGAATTTTTCTGAGAGAAAACATTAGCTTAATATGGAAATGTTTTCACATATTTGGGGATCATTTTTTATGATGTGCACATCTAAGTTCTACTTAGCTTTAATTTGAAGATAGTAATTTATATGCGGCTTAAGTTTTTTTCACTTTACTGCATTATCACTAGAGAGCTCTAGTTACACTGTTCCAATGTGTGACTGCCCTAGCTTATTAAGCTATATCGCAGATACTGAGCTTTTAAGGTGCCAATACAGAGAGACCATGCCTCCTTTTGAATGTCTGTCAACAGGGAACTCAGACTCTCCTGACAGGAACTATTCACAAGGTAGAGAGGGCAATGCCGCTGATAGATGGGTTGAACAGCTTTGTAATAACTACAATCAGCAGTCATGGCAATGGATTATACATGGAGAATGAGGGAGGCTGGCAAGCAAGTATGACTCAGGAGTTTTCTGTTTTGAAATAAAGCAAGTCAACATTCTTTATGTCCACAAAGATACCATTGACTGAGATTTCACAAAATGTGTTTTCACTTCTGTTCTATTTTCAGTATTGTTTTCCTGCTCTTCAATGTGATATAAAAAAGACCACAAAAGTGCAATATACAAAAAGTATATGCTTCCTTTTAAAACCACCTTTTTTATAAAATTAATCTTTATTTCATTTCTCATGTTTTTATTTTCTGGCATCAGCTTTTTCTTACTTTCACCCCAAACATAATACTCTGAAATCTGCAAAATCCTGTACTTTGTTTCCTTACTTAAGTTGAAAACTCTGGGTTTGGCTTGACAGGGTAGAAATCTAAACATAATTTTAAAATTACTTTGGGAAAAAAATCTCTGGAAACTCTTATGTTTGACCTTGATATTATCCAATTTACTCTTTCTACCAAGCCCTAGTTAACAATATGAACAGCCATATTTATAACTAATGCTTTCTAACTGAAGAAACGATTGTTATTTACATCGTGAAAATTCTGTAGTGAGGCTAGAGAGGTGGCTCAGTGGCTAAGATTACATCATACCTTTGCAGAAGTCCAAAGTTTGAATCCCTGCAACAAAGTTAGATAACTCACAACTGCCTGTACACAACTCACAGCTCCATCTTCAGAAAATTGCAAGACTGACCTCTTGCACTAACACCTGAACTAACATTTACATACACACACACACAAAATAAAAGTAAATATCATAAAATTTATGAAAATAATGGACATAATGCATATGACAGAGAACCTATGGCGTTCTGGGCTAAACAACGCCCACAAGAAAGTCATATCCTAATCTCCGTGGATGTCTCTCCGCAGGAAATGGGATTAGGTCCATGGATTTTTGTGGATAACAATCCTGAATCACTTGGGGTCTTTGGTGTAAACAGGGAGTTTCTTTGAGAAAAGAGAGCGAGTGTCTGATAGAAGACAAGAGGGTAATGTGACAATATGGGCAGCTGGAAGTGCAGGAAGCACAGACGTTAGAATTGGGTGAAGCAAAAACATTTTGAGACTCATGTCTAAAGAGTGAGTGCAGTCTTGCTGTCACTTAGATTCAGCCCATTAAACATGGCTGTCTGCAGCCTGTGGAGAACTATCTACTGCTATAGACCACCACGCTTCTCATCACAATAGCTGAAAGCCAGTGCATGTAGGCTATGTCCCGAAACCAAAGCTTGAGCAAGAGCATCTCACCCCTGAAATTTATATTCTTAACTGTGAAGACTTTTTATTCATTTCACTATTTTCATCTCTAAGGTGTAGAATAATCATACTGCCCATCGCGCTGCACTGTGTAAAAATTAAATGCTGCTTCAAAGAAAGGAGCCAGCAATTTGCCAACTTATGTAAACCATTACTTCTTAGCTTAACACTGAGACATTTTACATTACCAAGGAACCTAAGGATTTTCCCATTTTGAAAGTCTTTTGAGTAGAGCTGACTTTTCTGCGCCTATATAGAGATGAATGATCATCCATTGTAATATTCCTCAAAGGTTTTTTGTTGGTGTTGTTATTGCTGTAGATCAACAATGTGTTATTAGAGCCCTAGAGGGATGATTCAGTGAAGTATGAGAACCATCCCCAGCATTGGTGTCTATGCCTGTCATCTCAGCATTGAGAGGTGCAGGGTGGAGACAATGAGAGCTCTTAAGTTTGCTGGCTAACTAACCAATCTAAAATGGTGAGCTTCTTTAGTCTGTGAGAGATCCTGTCTCAAGGTGAAAAAGCAAGTGGAGGGTGATAGAGAAAAGCACCTGCTATTCTACCATTCTACTCTACTGCCTGTAGGTGTTCATGTTGTTATAGACTGTAGCACGAGGGGGCCGGCTTGTTGGGGTTTCTGTCCCACCTGGTACCCCACAGCCGGCATATCCCAAGGAAAATCACACACAGGACTCCATAAGGTTATAAACTGATTGGCCCATTAGGTCAGGCTACTTATTAGTTCTTATGACACATATTTCCCCATTATCCTTATCTACATTAGCCACACGGCTCAGTACCTTTTTCAGCTGGGCAGGTTACATGCTGCCTCTTCGGTGGTCTGCACAGGAATGGCGGAGGGAGCTTTCTGCGTCCCAGAATACTCCCAGTCTCTTTGCTCCACCCCTACTTCCTGTCTGGCTTTCCTGCCTATACTGCCTGCCTGGCCAATCAGCGTTTTATTAAAATATGATTGACAGAATACAGACAATTCTCCCACACCTTTTCCCTCTTTTTTTTTTTAAACAAAGGAAAATATCCATAGTCCATTTGTTGGGAATGTGGGTGTAGTATTTCAGGCTACTTCCTGCTGGTTGGGGACACTGATGATCTTATGGGGACCTAAAGAAAATTTAGAGTTATAATCAAGTCCTGACTGGAGTGTCCTGTGAGTCTTGATCATCTCAGGCAGCAGTCTTGAAACTGTTCTGGATGTAGAACTCTGTCATCTGGGCCATCTGTTCCTATTGGAGATTTCTCAGGTGGTCTTCCTTTTTTGAACCTGATTTTTCTTAACTCAGAATGAATCCACAGCCTCTCATTTTCTGTGGAAACAAAAGCAAAATCTCTTCTCCAAAGTAGCATACCTTTTGACTTCAGTTTTGAAGCCAAGGTATATTCAAAATACCTATCTTGGATTAATTCAGCAGCATTTATAAGCAAATATCTTTTAACAGCTGTTGCTCCTTCCTCAGCATTCAAACCATTCAAAGAGAGCATAATAATATACAGTATCAAGATTCTCTGTGTATTTACCATCTTTACATGGCTTTATTTTAACTTCTATTTCTTTTATTTTTACTTTTACTTTTTGAGACAGGTTCTCTGTATATCTTTGTCCTGGAATAACTCTGTAGACCAGGTTGTCTTCGAACTCACAGAGATCCCTCTGTGTCTGCCTCCCCAGTGCTGGGCTCAAAGGTGTATACTACCACACATTGAATTCAGAGATCCTTCTGTCTCTGCCTCCTAGGCTTTGGATTAAAGGCGTGTACTACCACACCTTGAGGTCACAGAGGTCAATCTACCTCTGCCCCTTGAAGTCACAAAGGTCAATATGCCTCTGCCTCCCAGGCATTGGGATTAAAGGTGTGTACCACCACACCCAACTACTCCCTTTTTTTTTCCTTTTTTACTTTTAAGAACTTTAACCTTTAGCCTGCATATATTTTTAACACACTGTAAACCATTTAGAGGTTTTCTTCCTCTTTGAATCTCTCTGTACTGTATATCTCTCTTTTTCTGACCACATGAGCCATTAATTTACTAAGCAATATGGAGAGCTGTGGCTTTGACGGCTAGATCCAGCCCATTCCTTAGCTTTCCAGCCTCATGGCTGAGATACCGGCCAGAGCTGCAGTTCACTGCCACAACTCTATGGCGTTTCAAGGTCCTTGCTAGCAAGCAAGCTGTGGTATTCTGCTCACAGACCACACTCAGTTGGACTGCCTGCCTAAAAGAGTCAGAGTTTGCCCAGGCAGGACAGCCCAGAAAACCGGCATTTTAAAACAGCGCAGCTTTTTTCCTTCTACGACTGAAAACCGAAAAGCATGCATTCAGCTTTTCATCAACACAGTTTAAGTGTTTTGTGGCAGGACCTCTTAAAAGAGCTGCAGGGTTTTACAGCTAAAGCTGAGTCAGGAAGCCTCTCTTAGATGAGAGTGCTTGCTTGCCTCTAGCAAGCAGAGCAGACCTGAGAAATTGCTGCTACCAAGAAACCATTATTTACTCTATTCTTTCCCAAGTTTTCTCAAGCTTTCTGTGGATTCAGTTATCCATGTCTGGGTGCCATATGTAACATGAGGGGGCCGACTTGTTGGGGTATCTGTCCCACCCAGTACCCCACAACCGGTAAGTTCCCAAGAAAATCAACCACACAGAGATCTCTATAAGTTATAAGCTGATCGGCCCATTAGGTCAGGCTACTTATTAGTTCTTATGACACATATTTCCCCATTATCCTTATCTACATTAGCCACACGGCTCAGTACCTTTTCCAGCTGGGCAGGTTACATGCTGCCTCTTCGGTGGTCTGCACAGGAATGGCGGAGGGAGCTTTCTGCGTCCCAGAATATTCCCAGTCTCTTTGCTCCATCCCTACTTCCTGTCTGGCTTTCCTGCCTATACTGCCTGCCTGGCCAATCAGCATTTTATTAAAATATGATTGACAGAATACAGACAATTCTCCCACACCATTTTATGATTGACAGAATACAGACAATTCTCCCACACCAATAGACAGTCACACAAGCATACATGCAACACACATGCATGCAACACACATGCATGCACACACACACACACAGAGACAGAGAGAGACAGAGAGACAGAGAGACAGAGAAAGACAGAGAGACAGAAAGAGAATGGAGTTATTCTAGTGGATTAATAGTGATTATTAGTTCTGACTTAGTCAGGATCAAACCTTTTGACAGTAACAAGGGTCAGGTTTTTGCTCTCAATGCTGTCCCATGTAATGGAACCAAGATGCCACAGAACATGATTTGGAGCAACAGAATACATGTTATTTAAGATCTTTGCTAACTGTAAAAGTTTCAACTTTTTAAAAACAGTATTCAATTAATACATTAATTCGTTGAAAGAAAATATCTAAAGACACATTTCATTAATATTTCCTTTCTATAATTTTCTCTATAGATGTACTTACTGATATAAAAGAAAATATGTATTTTTTGATTTACTCTCGTTTCCTACTTTCCACACTTTTATCATTAGGTAACTTGAAATCATTTACTGTAGTAATTTATATGTTATTCTTCTTCCTTTAAATTACTGTAGTAATTTATATGCTATTCTTCTTCCTTTACTCTTTGACAGGAATACTAAGGAATATCTGCATTACAAATATTTGGACTACTGGTGGCAGAGTGGCTTTGGCTTGTAACCTTAGGATTTGAAAGGTAGAGACATAAGGATCAGAGGCTCAAAGCAAGAATAGGCTATATAATGAGTCCAAAGCTAGCCTCACTTATAAGAGGCCTTTCTCAACCTAACACACCCACACAAAATCAATACATGGAATTTTGGCCAGAAGGGAATTATCTGAACATTATTCCATGAGTACAAGATCATATAGATTTTGTTTAATTTTGTGAAAAGAGTTAAGTAATATATATCTTACACTTCTACAACCTTGCAAAATGAATATGGATAATTTTTACCTCCAAGTCTCCAAGAACCCCCTAGGGCATTTTCTGTGTGAAGTAGTTGAAAATGTTATTTTTAGGTGTATGGGAATAACAGCTTTTCTTCTATAATTGATCAAAGCTAAGGTAGCAAGTTTACATGTGAGCATTTTCTTGTTGATAGTCTTAGGACTAGTACTATTTGGGCAGGTAGAAATCACCATCTAAAGACAATTGTGGTTTTAAAGAAAGAATAAAAGGGGGAAAAGCATGAAATACTAACTCATTCCAGATACAATTTCTTCTGGTTAGGAAGAAGTTCATTTCATTCAAAGGACATTCCATTTTGAAAGAGGGAGGGAGAAGGCCACACATTTTCTTGGCTAAATTTAACCCTTATGTCTTCTTAGGTTTTAAGGAGGGGTTGATTTTTAATCTCCAAGATGAGATTCAATGTCTAGAGTTTGTTGGAGGACCTCCTACTGCTCATTATGATTTATTAAGTCATATCCATGTATCTATAGAGGAGCTGGTGGACTCTACAGTCTGCTTTAGGGTGTCTGAGAGAAACCTAAGACATATTTTTCAAAGGTCAAAGGCATGTTTCTGTTGGTCCCTGGTATGAGGTCCCTGGCTGTTCTTTGACCTTTCTTGCAGCTCAGAAAAAGAAAATAAAGTTTCAAGGGAACCCCATATTTTCTTCTTTTTGTCTTTGTTAATTTTTGAGTTTATTTGTGAAACATACTTCTCTTTTCTTCTTTATGTCACATCTTAAATATAATATAGGAAGTAGAACTAGGCAGATAGAACCTGGCTATACTCTCTACCTGCTGAAAAATCTGATTATTGAAATTTCTTTTTCAGATTTAAGAATACATTTTTTGAATGGTGGTCTTTACCTTTGATATTCCAAACACATGGTAATGTTAAGCTTAAGTACTAAAAAAGAATGGTATGGTGACAACACATATCTGTTTCACAGTACAGTTTGCCACTTAATAGGGCCAGTTTATTATTTCTTTGAGTTTATTTGGTAATAATAATATTTAGTATCAAATTTTTGTGTGTATTTTTAATAAAATATTACTTTATATTAGATAATATACACATGGACATTAGAAAAAGTGCTTGGTAAATATCAAGCATTCAGAAATAATCTGATGCTTGATTTATTTTATAAGAATAACGCTTAAAATTAGAAATATCTAGAGTACCCTACTGGACATGATAGATTAATAATATATAATAAAATTAGGGGATTATAGAAACAATTACTATTGAAGACATTTACAAAAATCTATTCCATGATAAGGTAAATACAGGTGAGATACAGAAATCTGTTTGAATATTAAAATGCAAAATAACTTTCATATTAATAAGAATGTTTCTACTAATAGTAACAAAATGATTCCTAGGAATTGCTGATGAAATTATCTTGTGTGTCTCGATAAAAAGACTATAAATAATTCCTTCTTTACTTCTGCTCTCTTTATTTACTTTCTACATTTTTTTTATTTTTAAAACAATCTTATTTTACATATCAATCCCAGTTCCCTTGCTCTCCCATTCTCCCACTCCCCACACCTTCTCCCTATCCCACCTTCCATCCACTCCTCAGAGAGGGTGGAGCCTCCCATGGGGAGTCAACACAGTCTATTACATACTAAGGCCCTCCCTGCTGTACCTAGGCTGAGCAAGGTATCCCTCCTTAGGGAGTGGAATCCAAAGAGCCAGTTAATGCATTATGGATAAATACTGCTTCCATTGCTAGTAGCCCCACAAACTACCCATACCATACAACAATTACCCACATTCAGAGGGCCTAGTTCAATCTTATGCTGGTTTCACAACTGTCAGTCCGGGGTCAGTGAGCTCCCACTAGCACAAGTCAACTCTTTCTGTGGGTATGCCCAACATGACCGTGGCCCCTTTGCTCACTCCTCCCTTTCTATGACTTGACTCCAGGAATTCTGCCCAGTGCTTGGATATGGGTCTCTACGTCTGCTTCCATTATTTGATAGATGAAGGTTCTATCATGACAGTTATGGTAGTCATCAATCTGATTACAGGGGAAGGGTAATTTAGGTATTCTTTCCATTATTGTTTAGATTCTTAGCTGGGTCATCCTTGCGGTTTCCTGGGAATTTCTTTAGTGCCTAGTTTCTTGGTAACCCCACAACGGTTCTCTTTAAATGTATCTCTTTCCTTGCTCTCCATCTCTGTCCTTTACCCAACTATTGAACTTCCTTATCTCTCAAGCTCTCCTCCCTGCTCCCCTTCTCCCTTTCCCACTCCCCTAATATCCTTCCTCGACACTGCCAATTTACTAAGGAGATCGTGTCTACTTCCCCTTCCCAGGGCTATCCATGAATGCCTTTCCTAGGGCTCTCCCTATTTCCTGTCTTCTGTGGGGTTGTGGACTGTAGGCTGGTTATCCTTTGCTTTATGTCTAATATTCACTTATGAGTGAATATATACCATGTTTGTCTTTCTGTGACTGGGTTACCTCACTCAGGATGGGATTTTTTTTCTAGTTCCATGCATTTGCCTGCAGATTTCAAGATTTCATTGATTTTTTTACTGCTGAGTAGTATTCTCTTGTGTAAATGTAACATATTTTATTATCCATTCTTCCATTGAGGGACATTACAGTTGTTTCCAAATTCTTGTTATTATGAATAATGTTGTTATGAATATAGTTGAGAAAATGTCTTTGTGGAATGGATCTGCATTCTTTGGGTATATGTTCAAGAATGGCATTGCTGGATCTTGAGGTAGATTAATTCCCTGTTTTTTGAGACACTAACATACTGATATCCAAAGTGCCTGTACAAGTTTGCACTCCTACTCTGCATCCTCTCCAGCATGAGCTTTCATTAGTGTTTTTGATTTTACCCATTATGACTGGTTTAAGATGATATCTCATTAGTGTGTGAGGTTTAATGTGAAATTTGAGCTTTAAAATGTATCCTTTACAAATGTGAGGGCCCTTGTATTTGGGGATCAGATGTTCAGAATTGAGATTTCATCTTGATGGATTTTTCCTGTGACAAATGTCAAATGTCCTTATTCATCTCTTTTGAGTAATTTTAGTTTAAAATTGATTTTGTTAGATATTAAAATAGTTATACCAGCTTGTTTCTTAGGTCTTTTGACTGGAAAATCTTTCTGCAACCCTTTACTCTGAGGTAATGTCTGTCTTTATAGGTGAGGTGTGTTTCTTGTATACGGCAGAAGGATAAGTCCTGTTTCCATATCCATTCTGTTAGCCTTTTAAATTAATTTATTTATTTATTAAAAATTTCCACTTCTTCCACGCCTCCCTTTTCCCAACCTCTCCCCACCTCCCCTTCCCTTTCCCTCCCCCTCCCCACCTCCCACTCCTTTTCTAGTCTTAGTCAGAGTTCCCTGTCCCGAAGGAAGGACCTTGAACTAACCTGTGTTTTTTATAGGTGAATTGAGACCATTGATATTAAGAGATATTAATGACCAGTATTTGTTAGTACATGCTGTTTATTGTTTTGTGGTAGTGGTAGTAGTGTGTGTGTGTGTGTTTCCTTTCTTTGGGATTTGCTAATGTGGAATTATCTATTTTCTGTGTTAGCTTCCTTGGGTTGGAGTTTTCTTTCTAGTACTTTCTGTAGTGCTGGATTTGTGGTTAGGTATTTTTTAAATCTAGTTTTGTCTTGGGATAGCTTGTTTCTTCCATCTATGATGATTGAAAACTTTGCTAGTTATAGTAGTTTTGGCTGGCATTAATGGTATCTTAGTGCCTGTAGAACAACTATCCAGGACCTTCTGGATTTCAGGATTTCCATTGAGAAGTCAGGTGTAATTCTTATAGGTCTGCCATTATATGCTATTTGGACTTTTCCTTGGAAGCTCTTAATATTTTTTCTTTATTCAGCATGTTTAGTATTTTGATTATTATGTGGTGAGGGGACTATTTTTTTCCTTTGGTTCAGTCTATTTGCTGTTGTGTAAGCTTCTTGTATTTTCAGAGGATTGTCCTTCTTTAGGTTGGGAAAGGTTTTTTCTATGATTTTCTTTAATATGTTTTCTGTGACTTTAAGCTGGACTTTTATTTCTACCCCTATTTTATTTAGGTTTGGTACTTTTATGTGTATCATGAGGGCCTGCTTGTTGGGGTTTCTGTCCTGCCCAGTTCCAACAGCCAGTAAATTCCAAAGAAAATCACACAGAGGTCTCCATAAGTTATAAACTGATTGGCCCATTAGCTCAATGTTCTTATTAACTCTTGTAATGTATATTAGCCAATTATTGTAGTATATGTCAGCCACATGGCTCGGTACCCTTTTCAGCAGGGCAGGTCACATCTTCCTTCTTCAGTGTCTGGACAGGCCTGCGAAGGAATGAGCTCCTCCTTCCCAGAATCCTCCTGTTATCACTGACCTGCCTCTACTTCCTGTCTGGTTTCCTGCCTATACTTCCTGCCTGGCTACTGACGAATCAGTGTTTATTTAAATCATAGTTGACAGAATACAAAATTGTTCCACACCATTTATGGTATCCTAGATTTCCTGAATGTTTTGTGTTAATAATTTGTTGGGTTTAATGTTTTCCTTGACCACTGAATCTATTTCCTCTATCGTTTCTTTAACACTTGAGATTCTCTCTTCTGTCTCTTGTATTCTGATGATTATGCTTGCATCTATAGTTCCTTGTTTACCCAGTTTTTTTCATTTCCAGAATTCCCTTAGTTTGTGTTTTCTTTATTTGCCTCTATTTCAGTTTTCAAATCTTGAACCATTTCCTTCACCTGTTTTTTTTTCTTGCCTTTCTTTGATTTCTTTAAAGGAATTGTTGATTTCTTCCAAATTTCTATTTGTCTTTTCCTCCACTTTTTAAAAAAAATTTTCCTCTTTAAAGGCCTTAATCATCTTCATATAGTTATCTTTAAGGTTCTGTTCTTTTGCTACTTTTTCATAGGGATGTTCAGGTCTGCTGGTGTAGAACCATAAGTTTGTAGTACCATATTCCTCTTATGTTATTGAAAGTTTTCTTACACTGCTATCTTCCCATCTCCTTCTTCAGTGGCTGAAGGTGCGCTCTGTGCTTCAGAGCATCCCTCTTCTTCCTAATTCTTCTTAAATAGGTGCGAGTGGGGCCTGTGGTCTAGGTGGTTGCTTCTTCTCCATGTGTAGGCAGGCCCTTGCCTCTATGGGATGCTGGTGCAACTCTTTAGCTACTTTAGGTGTAGGTGGGGTCTAGGCTCTGGTGGTAACAGATGTGGGGCAGGGTGGTTAGATGGGTGGCCAGGCAGCTCACAGTTCTCCTAGGCTCCAGTGTGTGAGTGTGGGGCATGGGATGTGTCTCTGGTACTATAACCTAGAGCTTTATTTTTATTTTACAAATAATTATTACTTTGAAGTGGAAAGATAAAATAGATCCATTTCATGAGCAACTGCTAATATTTTTTTTTGCATAGAAATCTCTAACCAACATTGTCATCAAGTTTTCAGTCAGTTTTGTAAACATAATTCATCTCATCCCTAAGGTTCAATATTTAACTTTAAGTCACTGTTTCAAATCCCAACAGTATGCGGCAGCAACCTTTGTATTTCTTGTAATCTCTGCATTTGGCATTCACATCATCCAATATATTTTGTTTCCTTTTTCCATCTATTGGCAGACGTTAAGCTCTATACTTTCTCCCTTTAGTTAGTTTGTCAGATGGATGAAGATGGAGCATCTTGGGACAAAAATGACACTTATTTCTGCTGGAAACAAGATCCAAGAACACGTGATTAAAATTAGAGAGGGAGGACAGAGAAAACAATTCCCTTTTCTTCTCTTCATTGACTTTTGGTTGATGAGTTAATTGCCTAGTGTCTTAGGAAGGCAGGGGAAGTTAATTCAAGTCTCCTTGGAAAGCATCAGCCCAGCCAAGTCTTAGGCAAGCAGGAATCCAGTGAGGGACTCTGCTAAAATCCTTTAGATATAATGAAATAAGTTAACATCTGCATTACTCCAAAAAGGTAGTTTACAGAAACAAGATTCCTGAGACTTAAGTTGCAGAACCAATGGAGATGTCTACAAAGCAGCATCCTTGGCTATACCCCAAAACAATTAAGTAAAAGTATTTGAGTGTGGAAACTGTGTTCATTTTGAATGAATTCCTTGAAGACTTCTTTGACACATTAAGATTTTAGAATCAGTAAGAGAAAATTTTGTTGCTTAGAAACAGAGGCTACCAGAACACTGACCAACCCTTGACTTCTATATTACTTTTCTTCATCAACAATATGCTTTGGAGCCCAAATATACTTCTGTAGTCAAAGCAATAAACATGTAACACTTCCATTTCTTTGCTTCTGGGTTAACAGACAGTATACATAGCCATCTTCTAATCAAATTTTATGTACACTTATTTTTAAATCTGCCACTGAATTTTTCCTACAAACTTCAGTCAAATGTCTTCCTGCACCATATTTGACCCACAAGTTAATTAACTCCTGATCTCTGCAACAATCACTGAGACTTAGGACATTTGCCTCAAGTCCATGACTCCTTCTCCTGAAGTTTGAAACAAAGTTTCCTAGAGCATATATAGAGAGGTAGATGCCCAAATGAAAGCAAACATAAAAATTAGCTTGTTAAACCTAACTTAAAGGTAAGTTATCACCAAAATGTATCCCTTGTAGTGACAGAGAGAAGGGAATCTTTGAGCTTATTTAGCCAGTATAACATACTGGAATTTAGGAATACAGCTACTATAGTATCTGAAATAAAAATATTTAAAAAATAAGCTACTTTGAGGCAAATACTTAATTATCACATTTTTATCTATTTTTAAACCTATTTATATTTCTTTTTGAATGGAACTATACAATATTTTACTGTGTGTTTAGTTCATATAAACTCTCAGAAAAAAATCTTTAAATAATAGTATAGAAGAAATATGGACAAAAGAGTAATTTTTTTGAGAGTCTTATTTTCTTTGGGTTGTCATATTTGGGCAATGCAATTTTATCTAACTTTTATGCTATTTTGAGTGGGAGTAGAACTGTTATTATAACATCATAACTTCACAGATAATAATAAAAAGGGATGTATGTATGTAAAGCTCGGTTCTGATAATAAGCTCCAGCAGGAACTTGTCTTGTAAGGCAGTTTAAAAATGAGTTTGGAGGACTAGAAGAAAAAAACTGATTTCTTAAGATATGGTATTGACTGAATAACATATGGTATGGCAATATATAGGAATTCACTGATGAGCTACAGTGGAATATTTTACTCACAATAGTCTATATACAGCTTTTATAGATTGCATGTATTCATATATGACTTATAATGCAAAATCTCAACATGTCCAGGGAACAAGGCCACCTGTTTTTCTATATAAGTCCCTGCACATTCTCTGGTGTAGATTAAAAATTTATTCCCAGCCCAGGTTGCTAGCCTAAAGTGGACTTCAAGTTTCTGTTAGCTCTTCCCGTAAACCAGGCTAACAAGAATAGATGCTGGGGAATGGTATACAATAACTGTTTTTCAGCACTAAGGACTAAAGGGGAAAGACAAAGGCTGCAATTCTTAGGAATAAACATTACTGAAGGATTACTGTAAAAAAGAGTTGGAAATCTGTATGGTTAAAGGTCATTATTAAGAATCTTCATGCTGAGAATCTGTTTGCTATATCTTATCTACTAGCACAAATTAAAAGACAAAAGCTTAAAAGATTATAACACTTGGTGAGTGTTTTCTATAAGACAAGATATTACAAAGGCAAGTAAGATGTAAGCTGTATTCAAGACTGGTAACCATGGTACTGAAGAGATGGCTCATCAGTAAAGAGTAAGCACTGCTCCTGAAACGGATTTGAATTTTGTTCCTAGCACCTCTATCAGAAGATTCACAACTGACTATACCTCCAGCTTCTGCAGATTCAAACTCTCTACTGACCTCACAGGCATACCTCTTCACATACAGAGTTACAAACATATATACACATAATTAAAATGAAAAAAATAATCTTTTACAAGAAGGATGGTAGCCATGGTTCACCAACTAGTTAACATTTTCTTCAAAGTACCAGTCCTACAGACACAATGTTCATTTGACTCATTCCAAATCCTGACCTAATATTCTGATTGTTTTAAGTTACCTGTGAATTTTATTTTTTTTATTGAACCAGTGTTTTTTGCCTTTTGGATGTTGTATTAGATAAGGTCACATGCCCATTCAGCAGACATGTATAAATAATCTCAAATGTCTCAGAGTTCACAGCAAAATTCTCCTTCAGAAAGTGTATAGTCATTGTATTTTTCAGTGATAACAGATGTAATTGCTCAAAGATAGCTTTATAAAATCAGTTCTATAGGGTCATCAGGTTGTCACTTAAATGAGAGTCCTGTCATTGACTCTGTCCTGCTTCATGCACAACACATGATCCCAATCTAGCTGTGTGTGATCTTAGGAGGGACCAAAACTGTGGAGTGAAATGTTAAATATTGCTTGAATTTCAAGGAAGAAAACTGGTGAGTAAACACCCATGGTAGACTGATGCTTCTTGATGATGTAGCTACCGCAAAGCCCTCATGGTACTATAAGTAACCAACCTCCTGCCTGTGCTCATGTAACTAAACCCAGTGGACTCATTGCTCACCAAGCTGGGTTGGTGGGGAATGGTTTCTTTGGTCCATTTATGTGAGTGAATAGATTTGTCTGTATGTGTCTGTGACTCAACAAAATTCACATTATACAGTAAAAGGGGGAAAAACTGCATCCAAGAATTTGGCAAGGGAGAAAGGATAAGTCAGATAAAATATTGTTTTTAAAAAGTTATTTTGAAAAAATATTTAGTCACTATTTCTGTGTGTGAAAATAGATGTTGATATATTATAGCTAATTGAATAAAATGGGCAAGTAAGGGTCCATATTGATAAACAGAACATTTTTCACATAAAGAGTGCTAGATAAAAATAAAATACAATGAGCTAAAAATATCAATATTGGTCAAATAAGAGGTTTGAAGAGCAAAACACACTTTTATTCCTGGCTTATGCATCTATTCTCATTCTGTGCTAATAAAATGCAGTTGTGTTGCAAAGATTTAAAAGGATGGGCAGGGAAAACTTATATATTTGTAATTTTAAAAATGGACACATTATAAATTAGCATGTCAAAATGCACTTTCTTTCAAACCATGTAAAACATAACCATAGTATTTTTATTTAATTGTTATGTTGGGTATATTGTCAGTTCAAGTAGTACATGCTACGTTTTTTAAGGTTTTTAATATTTCAAAATTGATTGAAGTTTTATTTAATAGATTGGAGCATGTGAGGATGATAATCAGGGTGGCCAACCAGGCTTGCAACTGAATAACTATCATTATTAAAAGCTATGTATTATTTTAATGTATTTCTAAGTAACACAGTTTTTAAATTATGAGGGTCATAATTTTACTAAACAACAGAACATTATATTATAGTACAGTAACTAAAAGAATCATTACCTACATTAACTTAGATTTTATACTCATGTAACGTAAGGACAGAGCTCTGGCAGAGATGAACTAGTCAAAAAGTGATGACCAGAGAACCGAAATAACGTGACTCTATAAAAATTGGGTCCCTTAAAAATATTGTATTCCTTTTTTGTTTGTTTCTTTGTTTTCTGTGGTCACTTAAAAACATTTTTAATTTTTTTTAAAATTTTACATACCAACCCCAATTCCCTCACCTCCTGTCCTCCCTCTTCCCTCAACTTCTCCACCCCATTCCCAGTCCACTCTTCAAAGAGGGTGAGGTCCCTCATGCAGAGTCTACAACGTTTGTCACAATATCCTGAGGTAGGACAAAGACTCCCTTGGTGCGGGAGAATTGTCTGTATTCTGTCAATCATGTTTTAAATAAACACTGATTGGCCAGGCAGGAGGTGTAGGTGGGAAAACCAGACAGGAAGTGGAGATGATGCAAGAAGAGCAGGAGAATTCTGGGGAGGAGGAAGTTGATTCCTCCCACTCCTGCCCAGATCACTAAAGCAGCAGGATGTGAGCTGCCCCACTGAAAAAGGTACTGAGCCACATGGCTAACATAGATCAGAAAAATGGGTTAATCAAAATGTAAGAGTTAGCTAATAAGTACCCTGACCTAATGGGCCAATCAGCATTATAACTTACAGAGATCTGTGTGTGATTTTTCTCTGGGACTAAACAGCTAGGTGGCCGGGCAGGACAGAAACACAAACAAGTAGGCCAGGCCTTCTCATGTTACACTCCCTTCCCTGTGTCTAGGTTGAGCAAGGCATCCCTCCATTGGAATTGGATCTAAAGAGCCATGCACTAAGGATAAATACTGGTTTCACTGCCAGAGGTCCCACAATCTACCCAAGTCAGAGGATCTAGTTAAGTCCTATGCTGGTTCCCCATACTGAATATATGTTTGATTGTGTGTGTGTGTGTGTGTGTGTGCTCACGTGCGCACTCGGGACAAAACATCATCACATAATACTCTAAAATAGAGTAAGATCTAAAGATCCAAAGAAATACGAATGCAAATAAGTCAGCCAAATATTTCTAAACTTTAAAAATGAGCAACAATTTAGCTATAGTTGTTCAGAACTTTAATTCCAGCACATGGGAGGCAAAGGTGGGGTAGATCTTCCCGAGTTCAAGGCCATCCTGGTCTACATAGTGTGAACCTGAGTTAAAAAGAAAGAGTAAGAAAGAGAAAAGAAACAATCAAGCCAAATAAAGAAAGAAGAAAAGAAGAAACTCTACCAATAATTTTTCTTCATTCTTAGATATTCATTCAAGAGAGAATCCCTGAAGTATCAAACAGAATGCACAGCTGAAGTATCCCACTTCTCACAGAGTGGGCAATCCTTCATGTTGGCTACAAAGGCAGGATTTCCTTCACACCTATTCCACTGCAGCAGAGCATCAGACAGGACACCATTATCCTTGATGAGATTTGTACAATTCATCAGATTCCTCATGGAATTGTCTCCCACTTTCTGTAGATCGTCGCCCTAGACGATAACTCGGCTAGGTAACTCTGAAAGATGTCCCTCCTGGACAACCGTCTGTACATTTTTCTCGTTAAATTTAAGGTTCAAAATGTTCTAAATTAAAACTTTTGATAATTCTTCTGATTAACTAAATTACTTTACTAGTTATTCTTTAATTACTTCCTTTGGATTGTGAGCCTAGTCTTTAACTATTGAGCCATCTCTCTGCATGGGAAGAAGAAACTGTGGATGGAATGGAATGTGAAATTTAAAAAATAAATTAAAAAAAGAAAAAAGACCTCTTATCATAACATTCTTTATTGATTAAGTGGTCTTTGTGTAAGTGTAAGTGTGATGTTAATGTGTTGGTTCACAGCTTTCATGCAAAAGGTAGCTAATTACTCATTGGGGAATTGCTTTGGGGAAAGAATTCTGTGTGTCAAACTCCTACTTTTACTCCTTCAGAGGAAAAAGTTCCTGATCGCTGGACAAACTCAAGTATCACAGACAACGTATATTTTCCTTCCATATGATTGCTCCTTTCAAGAACATTATTGGAAACATTAACATGCAAATGCCACACTAAGCCAGCTCTGAAATGAGAAGAAAATATCCATTTCAAAAATCCCTGGGACTGGAATCTATTTCTATCAGTGTCATTTAGTTGTATTATAATCAGGATACATTGTTTGCAGAAAATATTAATTTAGGTAGGTCTGAAGAATTGTCACCCAGTTAATTAATCCCATCTGCTATGTTACTGTCAGAGCAGCCACAATCTGTTTGCCAGGGATTCAAAACCATAGAAAAAGCCCCATGAGCACCACTAACAATCTATGTCTACAGCAGCTTTCCTCGAATACACATGGTCTTAAATTTGAAAAGGTGAGGGAAAAAAAAAACTCAGGATAATCTGCCTTATTTCATTTGTGTCATGAAAATTTATAAAATTAACTTTAAATATCATGACATTCAAAAACACTCCAAACTGTGAAACTGAGGGGGAGGAAATGAAGAGCGGTATAAGAATATGTTTATAAATTTAGCCATTGTTGTTAAATCAAATTAATGATTTCAGTCATTATTAAAATGTGGTCCCATTCAATGTAATTGTTTCTCTAGTATCTGATGTCACAAACTGCTCTCTGACTTTGAAGTCAAATGTTTACTTGGTCTTTATTCTTTTTGCATATTTTTGATAGACCTAATATCAGATATTTTTTTCTGAGAAATAACTCACATGTGACAATGTAATGAGAGTAATTACCTGCGTTATAAATTCCCGAAAGTGACATATGGTGTCATGTATTCCCCAGTGACTTTATGATTCAGGTGTGCAGGGAAATATGCTAACTATTCAGACACCCATTTCCTTCACTATTAAATGCAACAGCATCCTACACCAAAGGACCCTTTTGTTTATAAAAGTCTATCACATATACTCAATATCACCAGTGGAGGCAACAGTCAGACATATCCTTCTAGATATCAAGTTTCCTCTCAGGTTTATCATTACTATTTTACAGCTATTTGATGAAAAGAAAATGCTACCGTACAAATCATCAGAAAATGGCCAATGATAAAACTTCACATGCAATTTTTATTTATTTTCTTTTGGAGACTGTTGTGCCCAGATCATGGAGTCCCCCCAAAACCAACCAGGAGACAGAGTACTGTATGTAATAGCAAAGAGCCTTTACTCTTACAGAAGTTTGGAAACTTGGTCTCTTTGTGTGTTCAGTGTATTGGAGTGATTAGAGAGCCCCACGCTCAGTTCGAGCTGGGTTTTTATAATAGCAAAGGTGGAGTTACGGGATTACTAAGCTTTAGGATGCGCTGTTGGCTGCCATTTGTCCAGGGTTGTCCTAGTGAAAAAGCAATAGGTGTGTGCTAGCAGGTGATCCTATCTACAACGGTTGGAACGTTAGGAATTTCCTTTGGATTGTCTGTTCCTGGGTGGTGCCTGGGTGACCTCAGTTTGTGGTCTTTCTTGCAATAAGATATTGCCTTAGGGAAAACTACTGAGACCCAGGCCTCTATTGAGCTTGTCATGGCTGGGTCCTACAGGGCCATGACCTATTTTGTGTTCCTTTAACTGGCTTTGAATTCACAGTCTCAAGATATTTTATGCTATTTGTGGCTATCATGAAAGGTGATGCTTCTCTGATTTCCCTCTCTGCTTCTTCATCTTTTGTGTATAGGAGGGCCACTGATTTTTTGGAGTTGATCTTGCATCCTGCCACGTTACTAAAGGTGTTTATCAGCTGTACGAGTTCTTTGGTAGAGTTTTTGGGGTCACTTATGTAAACTATCATATCGTCAGCAAATAACGAAAGTTTAACTTCATCCTTTCCAATACGAATCCCCTTGATCTCCTTATGTTGTCTTATTGCTATTGCTAGAACTTCAAGCACTATATTGAAGAGGTATGGAGAGAGTGGACAGCCTTGTCGCATTCCTGATTTTAGAGGAAAGGCTTTGAGTTTCTCTCCATTCAGTTTGATGTTAGCTGTCGGCTTGCTGTATATTGCTTTTATTATATTTAGGTATGATCCTTGTATCCCCAGTCTCTCCAACACCTTTATCATAAATGGGTGTTGAATTTTGTCAAATGCTTTTTCAGCATCTAGTGAGATGATCATATGGTTTTTTTCTTTCAGTTTATTTATATGATGGATTACATTGATAGATTTGCGTATGTTGAACCAGCCCTGCATCTCTGGAATGAAGCCTACTTGATCATAATGGATAATATTTCTAATGTGCTCTTGGATTCGGTTTGCCAGTATTTTATTGAGAATTTTTGCGTCGATGTTCATGAGTGAGATTGGCCTGTAATTCTCTTTCTTGGTTGTGTCTTTGTGTGGTTTTGGTATTAGGGTAACTGTAGCTTCATAAAAGGAGTTAGGCAATGACAGTCTCTCTATGTCATCCGCCAAAACATCTGGAATTGCAAGGGGCAATACTTCAGTATGTTAAAGCACTACTTTTAATTTTATTATCTACTCTCAATTTGAGCCTGGAATTCACTCATCTTTTCTACTAATCCAATCATAGTCCTATTATCAATTATGTCCTTCTGTGATGATGCTAGTTGTCAGTGTCACATAATCTACAATCACTCTAAGACCTACCTGTGGGGACTTATGCTGATCATGTTGACTGTTGTCAGAAAATATATCTAAGTTTGGGAGGGACTCTTTGGTTTTCAGCATGGACTGCATGCATGGAAACAGGAAAGGGAACAGCACACATACCATTTGCTTCTGCCTCCATCTGCTTCTTGACAATGTCACGTGATCATGTGTGTCAGTTCCCTGCCTCTGTGCCTTCCCCATAATGATGCACTGTGCCTTGAACTGCAGGGTAAGCAAATCTTTTCTTCCTTAAGTTGCTCAGGCAAGGTATTTTATACCACAGCAACATAAAAGGAATGAAGATACTTTCTCTTTTGTGGATATATTTTCCAATTCTTCTATACTTTTGCAATGTCTCTAATTAGAGAAATAGTAGTTAACGTCAAGGGATGAGGTGTCGTTTATCTTCATATGCGCCGCTTTCAAACTGTATTTTCATTCGTTGACAGCTATCCCTAGATATACTTAAAGTTACATAAACCTAATAAAATTCTTGTTTCCCTTAAAGTCCATATTTTTATCTGTATTACTATTGTATCATCAGTATTAATCTATCCACTCTATTCTTACAATGAAAGCAGTGGTGGCTTATTTATAGTGCTCAATTAATTTAAAACTCATTTATATTTGTGTCTTTTTTACCTAATATCCACACTCATTAAAGTCATGACACTCATACTGAAATGTAAGGTTTTGATAAATCGTTAACGCCCAATAATGTGACATATTATGCCAAATATTAGCTGGGCTCTGATTTTCTATTAGGAGCAAAGCAAATATTTACCAATGTGCACGCGATGCCAAGAAATTATTAGACATCATCTATGGTAATTGCTTGTGGTAGAAATTTTATGCTAGATATTTGTTTGACATTGGTGTGTGATTTTAGAATTTAAAAACTGTTTTTCATAAACATTATTTATGTGGTCTTATGTATCAGATTGGAATCACATATTCTACCACTTGTCTACAACCCATGTTGGGGAAACGTTCCAATAACAAGAAATATCAAGTATTTTTTCACAATTATTTAAAAGAAAATATGTTATAAAATTTTTAAGTTGGTCTATTCTTGAGAATTTATTGGGCTATGTATTTTTACTAGATATTTGATATGAATCTTCTTATTCTTGGGCCATGTGTGAAGTTATTTATTCTTAAGAAATCATATTTTATGTCTATCAGACATAAAAAGTTTTGAAAAACCTCTTTAAGACACACTGAAGAATAATAAAACCTAAATCTTTAATACCAAGAATTTAAATTGTAGTGCAAAACAAAACTATGCCAAGCAACAAGGGATAATTATAATTAATCCTCACATTCTGTGAGTGCTAGGTCGCGATTCAAAAAAAAGTAAATTTAGGTGGGGTGCGAATTTGAGGAATGAAGTCGATGGTTTGTAGAAATGAGAGAGGACAAAATAAAGTTCTCTTGACCTTCTTACGGATACTGTGACAGAAAAAGACAGATTGTAATCCTTTTCTCCTTCTTTCCCGTTGAAGGGTTGTGTTTCTTTCTATAATTTTTTTCTTTTCTTCCCCAATCAACTCTGTTCTAAGTGGTGAGATAGGAAGCTAATGTGCTGAAGAAATAAGCTCCAAAATAGCCAATGAAGGGAGACATTCCTAAAGAGTGAAAAGCTAATGAAGAATTTTTAGGAGCCAATTGACTCAGCTTCACTCTGTTACCATTTAAGTGGCCCCAAATGGGACATACAGCTTAACATATCACGAAACAGATTGTAAGCTCAGGTGGCTGAAAACATTTGCTCATTAATCCTGGTTTGTCCCCTACATCAGCATCAGAAGGAGCAGCAAGAAGTTAGGCAACATAGACTCAAATTTGCTTTATTTATTTCTTTATCTGAAACATGAGACAGAAAGAAAGCAACAAAAGACATTGTATCCAGCATATTTACTTCATTCTTTTAAAACAAAAAAGATTCATATGCTATCAATATTTTGATTTGATGAGAACCAGTATTCTGTCTGACTGTAGTGAACGACAATAAATGAATTTCTAACTCATGCGGCTGTGCCCTATTTTGCACTGACACATTGTGTGTCTCAAATGTTTATATATCCTCAGTTTTAGGTTTTTATCTAATCCGGGAATTTTTCCAAAGTTCCCAGATTCTTTTTGGTCATATTATATTGGCAGTTACAAATGTTTGTAAATATTGAAATTATATTTTGTCAGTCTGAAAATCTTAGAGCTTCTGTACTATATTTATGATCTCTTTGCAAGATATCAACTAGGGATTTTTAATTATACATATCAAAATAAGGCTTTTGTAAGCAATGTCATATACTTATATCCTATTTATTAATTTATTATGTTCAGAAGCTACTGAGTCTCCACTTTGAACTTTTAAATGCACCCTCACTCCAACCCACGAATGGGTGAACTAACACCCTACATTTCATAATAGATTCAGTTTTTGCCTGCTGTTTCTTTATACACTCAGTAATTCCTCCATTCAACTCTAGAAAATATTCGCCTTGTAAGATAAACGAAGTGATCAACATGACAATGATTGATACAAACCTGATGTCAATAAGGATATTGTTCTTTAATATGACTTCCATGACAACATTGTCTCTCTTCTGGAATCGAAATTTCCTCTTCTTTTGGAACATCTCAGGTCCTTTGAGAATTACTGTCATCCTTTCTGTCTTCAACAATGGCCTCGATATTTATCCTCATTAGATGAAGTCTTCTGCAATTGCTCTTGCTTCCTGTCCACAACCTGAGACACAACCTTTCTGTGCTTTGTGCTTTGGAGCAGCCAAACACCATGAGATCTCATTTATTCCCAAGTTCGCCTGTCTTAATGTTTGCAGCACTCAACTACACAAGCATAACTATTCCCTGGATGGTCGTGCTGTGCCATAGACCTTGTGCAAATAGCCTTTCCCTGGCAAGGTTCTCATTTGTATATCCTCTTAGTTTTCTCTTTCATTGCTTGTTCCCAGTCTGTCCAGCAAAATCAACAGTTTAAAAGGTTCCACCCTATAATTTTCTCTTTACCATTGCTTTACATTAACCTTTCCTTACCCTTAGTTTATTTTCTGATCAAAATAATTTTCCCTGTGGATATATTTCACTTTATTATTTGTTCTCAATTCCTCTAAACATGCCTAAGTTCTATCAGAACAGATTCCCTCTGCTTTGCTCATTGTTGTCTGTTTGTAGTCTGTCCGATACCTGGCCTATGGTAGGCAAGCAGGCATGTGAGATGAATACATGTTTAAGTCAGTTATGCTACAATTAAATTCTTGTTGCAGAAATGCCTCAATTTAAAAATGGGAGAAAATCTACATTCTTATGTGCTGTTCATTTTTACCTCTATTTTATATGGTTTACGCAAGTGAGAAGCCCAAAGCTCATACTCCCCATATCCAAGATTCATATTTAATCTTAACCCTCAATTCAGGTTGTACCAATGTGCATAGGAGACCTAAATTGTGGTTAATAGGCTATGATGGCTCCTTGGTCAGTAATTATATTATGATTCTTAAAAACATGGACATTTTGTAGCGTGGAGCTGGCCTAATCTGCTGTCACATTGTTCAGAAGAAAATCATTCCCTGATTACGTGTTTAGGCCATGGAAAAAACGATTCATGTGACATTCGAACTGATTATATCATATACTCATTCCTCTTTTAAATATCCAACTTTTATCTTCAAAAGGTAGCCAAAATAGCACAGTATAAAAGCACATCTGTTATCTGACTTTTGCTCTCTCATGATATGTCTCATGCCATATTTAAACCACTTACACAGCCAGGTTCCCATCACGGTGACCTGCATTGAGTACTCTATTCTACTCTCTCTGTCTTCTTTCCAAGATGCTGACAACACCTCCAAGAATCAACACTTTCCAACCTGACTTACTCCCCCCACACACCCCTGCTTAGTCTCAAAATCTCTATTGGGAGAATTCTTCCCCTGTGGAACAGTCAAAAACTCACAATGTAGCTTTTCATATATTTAAAAATGGTCTTTTATTTTGAGGATTTACCCTATACTCTATACCCACTTGGGCAGGGATCATTTCGCCTTTATATTTACATCTTTGGCATGTAGAAAATTGGATGATCATAGTAGGCAAAAACTTTAACTGGCTTCTACCAAAGCTCATAGGCATCCAAAATACTTTCACTGTTAATGAAGCATTGATATCTAATCCCAGCTATCGGTTTGCACAGCCTATTCCATCTTTTCATACCTATTCAGTGATGATCTACTCAATGTACTAGTAACTTTCATTCATCACGTATGTTTACATCTCCAAAGAATCATTCTTATATGCTTATAACACACACACACACACACACACACACACACACACACACACACACACACACTGCTTTTGATCTATATTTTTATCCTTAACCCCACATAAGCTTATCAGCTTAAAATCTTCTTCCTGAGCTCCATTTCTGAACTAAATTTCTTGACAAATATGTTTGTCATTATTTTTCCTTTCTCAGTTTTAATTCTAAATATGTACTTCAGGTTGGATGCTACTAAAATTAAATATCATGACTGAGACATTTAGAAAGAAGAGGCATTTATTTCCTAGACTTCAGAGGTCGAGGCGTCCAAGTTCTATGTACCTTCAAAGCAATAATTTCCAGATTGTGTTTCTTCGAATAAGAAGATTGTCTTTTATGTTCTGTCATCCAACAGGGAGAAATGCTGTGACATAACATGGTTGATAAAGGAAGACATAGGACCAACCTCTCTTCATGAAATTTATACATATTAACTCACTTCATTCATCCAGAAGGGACTTTCATGACCTATCTGTCCCCAAACCCCCATTTGTCAAGATTGTTGCTTTGGGAATTAATTGTACAGCACAAATTATTTACTCATAGGTGATTTGCATATAAATGTAATCCATTTAGATCATATCCAGCCATCACTGTTCTTCCAACTTCTCCTCGACCCTAGCCCATATCATAATCCAGCCTTCTTCTCTGCCTTATTTTCTTTCTAATTCTTCTTTTTAAAAAGCTACCAAGTCATGAGAAGGTAGCACATGCATCTCATTCCAGCACTCAAAAGGCAGAGTCACGCTGAGTTCTCCTCTAGTCTGGTCTATAGTGAATTTCAGATTACAGGTCAGAGCAGAGCCTACATAGTGAAATCCTGTATTAAAAATAACAAACACTGAGTCCAATTACTACTGTCGGTATGTGCCTGGATGTGAAGATATTCACTGTAGTATCCACAAACATACTTGAGTCGCAACACTGAAGAAAAATGACTCTATCTCCTCTATTAACATATATCACCTGCCAAAACTTCCTCAGATGGAAGACAGACTCAGAGGTGGGCCCTTCTGAGTTTTCGCCTACCCCTGCTGAATTGAGTATTGATTGGCTTCATCTAGCACAGGTCTTATGCAGACAACAGATGCTTTGAATTTGTTCACGCAGCAGCCCTGTCATGTCCATTCTTCCTTCCTACCACCCTTCTTCCTTCTTACCTTTCTTCCATCCTTCCTATTCATATCCAATATAATTCAATTCATTTCTTAAAAAATAGTCTTGCAGCGTTAGATTACATTCCACCTTCTATTCTTATGGAAATGAAACATTTTTTTTCTTCCATACATTACAGCCTAAATACAGTTTCCCCTTCCTCCCCTCCCTCCAGTCTCTTCCCCAGTCTCCCCTCTCCACAAACTCACTCTCCCTCCATCTCCTCTCAGAAAAGAGCAGGCCTCACAGGGACATCAAACAAATACATTGCAATATGCTACTATAAGACCAGGCATGTATTAATTATCAAATCGAGGCTGAATGGAGCAACCCCATAGGAGGGAAAGGGTTCCATAAGTGGTCAAAAGAGTTAGTGACTACTTCTGGTCTCACTCTTAGGACTTCCACAAACACATCAAGCTACTACGTCATAACACATATGCAGAGGACCTAGGTCAGATCCCTAGAGGCGCCATGATATCAGCAAGCCCGGGTGACTCCCAGTCAATTGATACTATGGTCCATGTCTTGCGTTGTGCTTCCAATTCTTCCTTCCCATCCTCCTAAGGACTCTCCAAGCTGAGCCTAATGTTTGACTGTGGGACGTTGCATCTGCTCCCATCAGTTGCTCAATGAAGTCTCTCTTATCTCTGATGAGGATTCTGCTAGGTTCCCGTCCCTGAACACTCTGCAGGCAGAACAGGCTGTAGGCCGAAAGTTTTCTGCCTGGTTCAGTCTTCCAGTTTCTCCACTTGACCTTGCCTGGTTACATAAGATGGCTATTTCAGGCTCCATGTCTCCCATTACTAGAAGTCTTTCCTGGGTTCACTCTCAGAGATTCCATGGAGTTTCTCTTGCACTAGGTTTCCACCTGACCTCAGAAATGCTCCCCCCCAAATTACAGTCATTTCTCCCAGCATTTACTCCTCCCATCACTTGCCTTTTCCTGTTCCCAAACCCACTGACTGAAGGCCACCCAAAGAATCTATTCTATTTCCCTTTCCCAGGGAGATTCTTGCTTCTCCCCTTCAGCCTTTCTTGTTTCTTAGCCTCTATGAGTTTGCGAGCCTTAGCACAATTATCTTTTACTTTCTAGCTAATATAAATTTCTAAGTGAGTATATACCGTGTTTAGCTTTCTGGGTCTGGGTTAGTTCGCTCAGCTGATTTTTTTTTAAGTTCTATTCATTTGCCTGATAATTCCAGGATGTTGTTTTTGAGTAATACTCCATTGTGTAAATATACCCCCATTTTCCTGGGGATTTAGGGTTTGTTTGTTTGTTTTTTCACCACATTTTCTTTATCCATTTTTCAGTTAAAGGAAATCTAGGCTGTTTTCTTGTTCTATTATGAATAAAGCTGCTTTGACAACCGTTGAGCAAGTGTCCTTGTGATAGGATAGAGTATCCTTTGGATAAATGTCTAGGAGTGGCATAGCTAGTGAGTCTTGAAAGAGGTACATTCCCAACTGTCTAAGAAATAGCCATATTGATTCCCAAAGTGGCTATACAAGTTTGAACTCCCACCAGCAGTGGAGGAGCATTTGCCTGGCTCCACATCATTACCAGCATAAGATGTCACTTTTGTCTCAATCTTAGCCATTCTTACAGGTAAAAGATGTAGTCTCAAAGTCCTTTTGATTTGCATTTAACAGATGACTAAGAATGTTGAGCATTTCTTAGTGTTTCTTGACCGTTTAAGTTTCCTCTCTTGAGAATTATGTGTTTAGATCTGTACCACATTTTTCAATTGGATTATTTAGTTTGTTGATGTCTAGTTTCTTTAGTTCTTTATATATTTTGGATATTAGCCCACTTTCTCTTCCATCAGGTTCAGTGTATCTGGTTTTATGATGAGGTGTTTTATCCATGTGGTTTTGAGTTTTGTGAAGGGTGATAGATATGGATCTATTTTCATTTTCTGCATGCTGACATCCCATTAAGCAAGCAACACTTTTTAAAGATGCATTCTTTTTTGTATTGTGTATTTGTGACCTTTTATTGGAAATAAAGTGTTCACCAAATGTGGGTTCACAACTTTAATTCCATTTCATTGATTAATATGTCTGTTTTTATGACAATACTAGGTGGTTTTATCTATAGTATAGTTTGAAAGTAGGGGATTTAATATCTCCATAAGTTTTTTATTATTATTTTATAGGATTGTTTTACCAGTCCTGTTTTTGTCATGAAGTGTCTTGTTTGCTCCATCTATGGTAATGGAAAAATTTTCCGGGTATAGTAGTATAGGCTGGCATCTCCTGTCTCTTAAGAGTCTGCAAAACAAGCATCCTGGCCCTACCAAGCTTTAGAATCTTAATTGAAAAGTTAGATGTAATTCTAAAAGATCTGCAGTCATATGTCATTTAGCTTTTCCCTCACAGGTTATAATATGCTTTCTTTATTACATATGTTTAGTGTTTTGACTATCATGTGACTGAGGGATTTTCTTTTCTGATCCACCTACTTGGTGTTCTTTAAGCTTCTTATACCATTATAGGTATATCCTTTTTAGGTTAGAAAAGTTTTTTTCTATGATTTTCTTAAATATAATTTCTTGGTTTTGAGATAGGATTCTTCTGCTTCTACAATTCCCATTATTCTTAGGCTTCATCTTTCTATATTATCCTAACTTTCTGAATGTTTTGTGTTTTTAGATTTAACATTTTCTTTGAGCAGTGAATCTATTTGTTCTAATATATTTTTAGCACCGGAGATTTTTCCATGTCTTTTTTCCTTCACCTATTTGTTTGTTTTTTCTTGGGTATCTTGATATTCTTTAATGAAATTCTTGATTTCCTCAATATTTTTGTTGTCTTTTTCACAATTTCTTTAAGGGAGTTTTTTTATTATCGCTTTAAGGACCTCTATCATCTCCATAAAATTGTTTTTAAGGTCATCTTCATGTGCTTCAGCTCTGTTGGAATATTCAGGCCTTGCTATCATAGGTTTTGCTGGGGCCATACTGCCCTAGTTCTTTTGGATTGTATTATACACCGGCATTTAGATATCTGGGTTGGAGATAATTATAGCTCTAGGTTCTGATATATGAGGTTGTCATTTTTGGATGAATGTGATTGTTTTTCCTTGGTTTGTGTTCCTCTTTGGTTGTCTAGTTTTTGTGGGTTTCTGGTGACTGGTTTGACCCCTTATATAGTAAGGAGTGTCCATCCAAGTTGGGAGATGGCCTTCTGGTGGTTACCTTGGTTTTCAATTCAGCAAGGGTTTTCTGTTCTTCTGACTGGTGTGGCCTGTACCCAAACAGTAGAAGTCCACTGGAGTTGGATTCAGGGTCTGACCTTGGGACTAATGTTGAGGTAAGAGGAGCAAGTAGTAGAATGGGACCTTTGGGAACAGAACCTAAGGAACCAGACAGTTTATCTGGCAGGAGGATAACCCACTTGTTCTTCTGACTCGTGTGGCCAACACCTGGGCAGTGAAAGGCAGAAGCAAAATTTTTAAGATGCAGAACATCAACACTGTTTCCAAAAGGAAAAAAATCAATAAAAAATTTAAACATATTTGCTGCCTTATTCTTTTCTTCATATTCCCAAAGCCATGTATTTAAGTGTTCTCACTGAATTGTGCTTGGTTTTAGTTTTCTGAAATAATTTGTTTCTTCACTCATTCTTCTGAATTGTGTCTTTTAATGATAACCATATCTATGTTTTCTTCCTACGTGAAATGTAAGATGAAAACAACCTATCTTTTCATCTTTATCCCCACATAAATTCTCTTATGGAAATCATTGCATATCAATGTTCTTTGCTTTCCAGTTTTGCAGTTTTACTGCATGTACCCTAGCTTTTATGGATAATCCTGTGTATTTATCATTGTAAGAGTTTCAAATATTTTGTGATTATAAATTGTAGCATCATGGATAATCATTGTGTGTACATGTTCACCTTCTTGAATGCATGCTTTCAGGAGAAATTCTCAAAATGAGTGATGGATTAATGAACAAATATTTATGCCATATTTTTCTAGATATTAATAATTTTTCTATAGAACTTACATTTTAACTTTTATGATCAATATATAGTAAGAGACTCTCCAAATCCTGCCAATAAATCTCATCAAGTTTCCAATTTTTACAAATTTCATAGGTGAGTTTAATTTGACTTCATTTTATTTACATTTGAGATAAAGTTTTGCAACTTATCTTTTCCTATCTTTAACATACATTTGTTCATGCTTTATAGGGTTTTTACTCAATGTCCGAATCTGAATTTCTAAACCAAACTTCAAAATTCAGGTCTTCAAACCTGAGCACCTCATCTGCCCTGAAATCTGCCTCTTGCCACAAAAGGTGGTAAATTGATTATCTTTACACTGAGGCCAAAAGTTATGGCATCATTTTTGGATTTTGCATTGCTTTATTTCCCACAATAAATTCCTCAGGAATTCCTGGTGGTTCAGATCAAAATCATTCTTGATTTGTGCTTCCCTGGATGTTCTCTGCTGTGCTGTGTGGGTGACTGCTGTTGCCATTCCATCACTGAGTTATTGACTGGTCTCCCCCATTCCTTCCTTCAGTACTAAAGAGGACAGAGTTATCTTCTTCAAATTCACAGGGTATATTTTCATTTCTCTAAAAGTTTTTTTTTTCTTTCAGAGGAAATGCTTTATTAGTTACAAGAACCTCCAAATGCATAGAGTCCACCATTCATCAACTCTATGCCAACATCTTCTACAAGCTTACTATTTCATTAATTCATATTTATTGAGCCAATATCCTTGCAAGTAAACAAAAAAACTATATATTTTCCTGCATGGGAACTTTGCGTCAGCAGTTCTTTATGCTTGAAACATTCTTCATTTAGGTAACTCTACTATCTTCTCAACAAAGTACATCCTGAACACCTTATTAACATGTTTACCTACTCAACCTTTGACAATGTAATCCCACTCATGTTAGTTGTTGTATGTTTGTAGATTTCTTTCTTCTTTTATTTTTATCCTTCCCAACCAATGAAGCAGTTAACTTCACAGAACTTGAATATTTTGTTGCTAGTGCATTCCAATAGCTATGAGGAGCATGTGACACACAGTAGGTGCTCAGAAAGTCTATAATATTTAAATGCAGATGGAATAGATCCTGCTCCATTCCAGTTCTTAATATTTAGACAGATGCCTCATCTACATTTCATTTCACTGTCAATTAAGAACAAATGCCTACAGTCATGTGTCAGATTAAGCCATGGTTTCTAATAATTTCTTCTCAAAACTTTATTTTTCATAAACTGACTTCATAACTGAAAAGTGTAGACTATTAAAGGCACTTACAATCTTGATCACTTGAGAATATATTCCAACTTTTAAAAAAAACTAATATCATATCAAATGTCAAATTTTGCCTGCCAAGTTTATGGAAGTTGCAATTTGCAAAGTCCCCATCTCAGTATATGCCCTGAACATCTGCCATTATTTGAAACCAATATGAAATCTTAAATAACCTGAAATTGAAATCAAATATGAGTATTCACACTCCTCCAATTTTTTCTTATAATAGTCTCATTACTACATTATTGTTATCCCTATTTCTTTTTCTTCCTTAAATTTGTTAAAAATAGCATAAAACTGTAATAACAACATATTTTAGCCATCATTTGGTCTTCTTAATTAAAAGAAAACTAGTATTAAAAGGAAATACTTAGAATGTACAGCTTGCAGTCCTCAACAGAAATAATAAAGAAGACAGAAAAATGACTGTATCTTTAACCAGTGTTCACTACGTGTTCTAATGAGGACAACATTTCATAAGACCTGGTTCCCACATTAAATTACTTTCTCTTATCTGATAAAGTATAATTTTAAATATCATCAGTATTTTATAGAATGCAATAACATATGTTATTTTTTAACTTTTTCTATTAGCTTTCATCTATTAACTCAGTAGATAAAATAGATTCATCTATTTACTTTCTATGTAGGGATTTTGCTTGCATGTATGTCTGTACACATGATGCCCCCAAAAGTCAGAAGAGGGTGTTACATTCTCTGAAACTGGAGTTACAGATAGTTGTGAGCCACTTTATGAGTACTGAGAATATAATCCTAGGTCCTCTGCAAGAACAAGTACTTTTAACTGCTAAGCCATTTCTTATCACCAAGATTTCATATAGATTTTAACCCCCCCAAATATTAAGTTTTCAGTTTCTTTATAACAAACCTACAAAGAACTTGATAAATTTTTACTGAGAGTGTTATCATGACACTTGTGACAAATTATTCTCCAAATAATTAGAAAAACAGTCAGCAATATGTTACTACAAGGTGGAGCATTTAGGTTTCAAATAATAAAACATCTAGTTCCTGTTTATAGGGTTGGATAATTATATACCTTAATAATTTCTTCAGCTTTCCCTCAATATTGATGATCTGCCACCTTAAATCTGCAGACATATTCTTTTATAGTGTCACTCTGCATAATCTAGAGGTGTTTGACAACTTCAAGGCAATTCATGCAGATGTCAATATGGTCAAGAAATAAAAGTGACTATCCTTGCTTCTCATTCCATTTATAAGAAGAGAAAAAGCACATTGAGCTTTGCAGTTGAGCCCTTAGTATATCTCAGTGGCAAATTCCTTCTCACATCTATGACAACTGTCAATCATTCAAAAAGGCGATCTGCCTATACACACAAGACTCATGATTCTAAGGCCCTTGACAACTATGAGCCTTTAGCAAAACAAATGAAAACAGGGATGTGAAATATATCCAAGACTTGTAACCAATATCATTTGTGAAACTAGTACATTGTCTATCATAGATTTGGTACATGCATGTCTAGCAAACTTTGAAATTTTCCCTCATTTTTTCTTTTTCTTTCTTTCTTTTATTATTATCTCTTTTGCTATTTTTCATTTGTTAACTTGGTAGCAGTGTGATCAGACTAACTTCAGCAATAAACTGAAATACATCATTGGATTTGTAAACATTTTATTTTACTGTTATGAATTCATTTTTGAACCTGTGCCGTTTGTTCCAATTAGACTCATCTTCTCTGTTCCATGAAAAGGTTTGTACAGAATTATTGCTCTTCATTCATTAAAAGCTTAGTACAGTGGTTCTCAGTCTCCGAGTCACAACCCCTTTAAGGGTCACAGGAAATATTCTCAGGAGTCGAATCAGACTATTGAAAAATACAGATATTTACATTATGATTTATAACAGTAGCAAAGTTACAATTATGAAGCAGCAATGAAAGTAATGTTCTGCTCACAGGAGAGTTGGTGTATGTTACGTGGGAGACACCACAACATAAGGAGTTGCATTAAAGTGCCATAGCATTAAGGGTGTCGACAATCACTGGCTTAGTAGAACTTCCCAGTGATACCATGGAGGTTTGTAAATCCCTTGGAGAGACAGTTTGCAACTGCAGTTCTGATCATAGAGCAGACACTGGACTATTCCTGTTTCTACTTTATTTTGAAAGTGTAATGGTAACTCTAAGCTGGGAGAAACTGGTCTATGCAATTTCATTGTCCTGTTTCCTCTTTCATCCTTAAAATTGCTTAAAATTGTATAACTCCTTTCTTGATTGTACAAACAATTTCAGTCTTACTCTCTTGTGTTTTGTTTTGGGTTAGCATAAAGTTTTTTATTTATATTAATATTTTCATAGAATGAGATTTTGTTTTATAATCTTTAATACATTTATCTTTTTTGTCTTCATATTTTTTACCTTCTGTCTGTTTTTAGTTCTTAATAGAGAAAAATAGAAGATGGGCATAAGATCTTTTATGTTTTGAAGATAAACATTTATTGTCATATATTTCTCTGCTTTAGCTTCATCTCAATAATTTTAATTTGTTGAAGTTTTTATTTTCATTTAGCTCAGAGTAGTTTCCTGAAATCTTCCTTTCTGATCCATGACTAATTTAGAGATTCTGATTTTCCAATGATTTGAATTTTTGAGGTGATTATTTTGTTATTGATTTTCCAGGCTTGATTTTATAAATGTCAAAGAGTATACATCAAGTAACTTTACTTTTTTAAATGTCACTTTTATTATTTATGCCAGGAATATGTTCATATGTTCTTTCTTAATACGTTCCCTCTCTCTCTCCCTCCCTCTGTCCCTCCCTCTCTCATGTTAAAGTAGGCTACAAACATTAACTACTATTTACCAATTAGCAGCTTTGATGAGTTCTATATATTCTTTACTATTTACTAATTTTTGGTTTTTATCAGTTCTATATACTCTGCTTATTTTCTACCTAAATATAATATAATTAATAAACAGATTTGTGGTCTCAAAGTATAATTGGGAGTTTATTTTTAGGGCATTTATTTTTTCTATTTTATTTGCATACTTGATGAATTCTTGTTAGATATATATGCATGTAAGATTACAGTACATTTGGTGGGTAAGTCCTATTATTATTATATAATTCATTATATCTGGTCTTATGAGCAAATATTATAGGTGATGCCTACTTCCATATTTTATTTATGTACTTACTCATTTTCAATTTATGTATTTGTTTGTTTGCATATGCTGTGGCAATGCCCATGGACATTCCTGGTCAACTGGAGGAGGTCAATACTTTCCTTCCATGATATGGGTTCTGATAAAGAACTCAAGTCAGTAGACCTGGTAACAAGGTGCCTTTTCCTACTGACCCCTTCTGTACTTTTAAAATTTTAGTTTACAGCAAATTATCTTCCACTATTTCCTTTTATCCTATCTATAAAGATTTATGGAAGCCGTTTTTCTTGTCTTAACTCTTCTTATCCCTTGCTGACATTGTCCATCTCATCATTTGAGGCAAGTCAATGAAGTTGCTATGTCATTTAGATTCAGTGGAGCTGTCATATCATTTGACTTACTCTAATATTTCTTTCTTGCCTTATAGTGGTTTGTTTGGTAATTGCATCATTTCACAATTACCTGGCTATGAAAGTCAGGGCCTTTTGCATGATAGCTAAGGATGCCACCACAGAACTGTACATTCTAGCAAACTTCTCTCTGAATTTGTCTAACGTCTTTAATCTTTGGGTGATATTCATAATGTTTTTGTTGTGATTGCTGCTTTTGAGATTATAATACACACATTTTGTTTTTCTGCATCTTAGAATCACTGTTGAAATGGATTGTAAAAATCTTACTAACAGATGAAGCCCTTCAACCTTCCTTGTTTATATTATCATTGCATTATATAATCCATATACATACATTGGCAATCACGGTGGAAAATGTTAAATTTCAACTGTCAAGCATTATCATATGCAATCAAAAGGAAATGAATAGTCTATTAGGTTGCTCAGATTTATCATTTGTTGATGTTCCATTGTTAGGATTATTCAAAGTTTGATGTTATTTCCATTCTGTCTGAAAATATCTCCCTAATGCTTATTCTAAGTCTTCTTTTCACCTTAGAATGCCTTCAGTTTACCTTCATTTCTTAGAGATGTTATTACAGAGTATAGAATTGAAATATTTGTTATGTTTTGAGAGATATTTCCTCCTGTATCTTTATGAGATTGTATTTTAAAGAGGGGAGAGTTGACTTGGTGGTAATGAGTGCTTGCTGTCTTTCCTGAGGAGCAAAGTTCAACTTCCACGACTCCTACCGAACCGTTAGTAGCTGCATACATTAGCAGTTTTGGGCTATTCAACATCATCTTCTGGCCTCTGAAGGCATCTACACTTAATGTAAATATGCAGACACATGAATACATGTAATTGAAGAAAGCATCATATATGATACACATACAAAATATTATGTGTATAACTTATTATCTATTTATGGACACACACACACACATATATATATATATGTATATATGTACACACACACACACATATATATATATATATATTTATATGAAATGAAAGTAGAAGGGGCTATTATTTTGGGGGCAGAAAGAAACCAGCAGGAGCTGGGAGAAAGATAGGGAAATGAGTTGAGTGAACACGGTCAATGGACCTAAAATACTTAATGAGAATGCCATTCATTGTGAAACTCATCACTTTCTATAACGAATATAAACTACTTCCAAAATTCTCTTTTCCTCCATCTCGCCACTGTCTGTCTCTCTATCTTCCTTTCATCTTTAAATCTACCTGCAGTGTGTTTAGTTTGCTTTATTCTTCTTTGTATTTGCAAATTCTCAAAACACTATAGGGCTATTATTAATATGGTTGTGGTTTCTCATCACTTCCTTCTGGACTTCAATTATAAAAATATTGGAGATTTTTATTACTGTTTTGCATATCACTAACATCAGCTTCATTTCAAACAGTATTGGTTTTTGTTGTTGTTGTTCAGATTCATTATTCTTATCAACTAATATGCAAGTTCATTCTTTTGCATCTAATTTGCTGTAAAGTCCATTTGGCTCTTGTTTACCATGGAAAGTTTTAAGTTTTCACTTCTGTCTTATTCAGCAATGGTCTCCAATTTCTTGCTAAACATTTGTACAATGGCAACTGTTAGTCTTAAGACACTGATACCATGTCACTACTTATGTCTTTTGGCTTTCTCCAAAAGAATTTATCTCATTTTGTATATATGCTGGATAAGGTTTAACCTAAACCCGGATATTGTAAATATTATAACATAAAACTGTAGTTCTTGCTTAAATAGACGAGATGATGCTAATATTTTTTGTTAATTGTGTTACTCTAATTAAGATTAGAGTCATCTTTTTGAAGACTGATTGTAATACCAGTTCATCTCTCAAATTATTTTTAGTCACATTTGTTTCTGTCTCCTGGCAAGTGGTGAACATAGGAGTTGGTCTAACTATTAAAGTATCTCAAAGTCCCTCTTCTGCTGAGAAGCCCAAATCCAAGCATGTGATGGTTGGGAGTACGGATTTCTTGATGTGCTAATGAATTTCCTGCCCATGCTTACTACCTCTGGGATCTCACTATCACTTTCTGTTTCTCCAAAATTCCTCTTTTCTGCATTTTGGTGGACACATGAGGAGAGTTTTGGCACTTTGCTATAATCTTCTACGACTGTTCTTTTATCTGTAGCCGAACCAATGGGAAACGAAAGAGAAAAATAATATAGTAGCAACTAGATCAACACTCTCAAAGTCATCCTCTATCATCTGGACATATCTGATCCCTGTAGGGCTCTATGAATGATAGAGTTAAGTTTGCTTGTGTCCCACTGCAGAGGAGAAGTAAACAGATGAGGAAAACCAGGAGGACATAAAGTGGAGGGAATTTCACACTTCTGGTGATTATTAGATGTCCTCTCATTCCCAGATCCAGACCAGCATGTCCTTCCCTGTGGGTTCCTCTTTCTGTCTACTAATGTCAGATCCTGGACTTACGGAGTGTTGCGGGGGAGTGGTCTACTCTCAATGACTGTCCAATGATATTTTGAATTCTCTTCTTTTTGTTGGAATCCTGCTGCAATTGTTTTCTTTTGAAATATTAGGCCAGAGTGTTCAGAGGGAGAAATAGAACATTATTCATTTGTCTGACATAGAGCCAGAATTGGACTCTAAAGTTTATTCCCATTCTAGACAAAAGGAAACATTTTGCTCCTGTAAAACATTTGTGTTCATTCTGATCTGATATCCATTGTTATCATTCATTCAACATAAAAGACATTGCTTCTCTAAATGATTGGCAGATCCCTTACCCTTTTCTGTGTGAAATCACTCCCATAATAACCACAAATTTTTTATTTTTCATTTAAGACACTGTTAGAATTGAAAGTTTACATATCCCAAAAAGTTACCATGCACACAGTATCTTATAGTAAAATAAATTGAATTTGTCAGGTTGGTAAATTATGCAGTAAGACTCTTCCTGATAATATGAATACTAATACTAATATTAATACTATACTACTAATAATAATTATTACACATTATATATTGATAATAATTATTACATATTATATAATGAAGTATATGTGTGTGTGTGTGTGTGTGTGTGTGTGTATGTATGTATGTATGTACTATGCTGAGGATGTAGTGTTATGGCAGAGTTCTTCCCCAATGCACAGCAGAGCATACAAGAAAGCACAAAATCTAATTCTTCATTTTTCTATTTCTAAAATAAAAGCAATAGCATCAATTCTATGCCACTGGTATAAGAATTACATGGAAAAATACATGGGAAGTGGTGAGGTAATGTTTCATTCCAACTGTGAAATATGACAACACATTTGGGACTTAACACAATACAAGTGTATTGTCTACAGTTATAAGTCTGGTCTAGATATTTTTGGATAAAATCAAGGTTTGAGGAGGGAGCTTTATTTTCTGGAGTTCTAATAAGAAATTGTTTCTCTCCCTTTTCAAGTTCTAGAAACTTTCTTGCCTGATTTTTGCCCCACTTCTCGTCTCTTCAGTTCTGTCTAACAATCTAAGAGTAAGTCCTATTTGTACCCATGTCTCTCTCATTATTCTCTTGGATTCTCTTTTATCCAGCCCTTCCCCCCTTTTTTTAAAAGAAATCCTGGGATAACATTGACCCTCCCTGGATAAATAGCAACAAACTAGCCATTTTATTATCATCTGGCTGATAACTGATTTCATTGGCCCTCTTACTTTCTCTTTGCTATGAGACCCTAGAATTTTCATATGCATTGGGAATTAGAATAAGAAAACTTTTGTTGTAAGGTATTATTTGCCTGTAAGTAATAATTATTATTGATAGTCTTCATGTTTTCATTTTTTGCAACCATCTGTATAGATAGCAACAGTCTAAGCATCACTGTATACTGGAAATAATTAAATAAGCTAGTAGAAGTAAAACAACTGAACTAGCTCTCGGTAGATAGTACTTATTAAACAGAACCTGCAGGGTAGGTTTTGACTCAGGAAAATGAACACATAATGAATTTGTAGATTTCAAATTGAGCTTAGAATGATGATTAACTCATATAATCCCAGCATTGGAAGATAAAGGCAAGAAGATCAGGAGCACAAAGTTATCCTCAGGAAGAAATAAAGAAAAGAAAATGAACTCTTCAAATTATAAAAATTATAGCTTATGCATAGTTCTTAACACTTACTGAGAACATACATTTAGATGGTTATTTAAAATATTTGATCTTTGTATCTCTCACCTCTAAAATAGAGTTAATAATAACACGTTTGGAATATCTTAAAACTACAAAGTTAGGAAATGTATATAATATACTCAGCATAATTACTGATACCTAGGAAAAGCTCAACAGAAAATTAGTCGTTCTTAGAGTTTGTAATAAATATTTTTAAAAATCAATCATCTTTGAGATCTGGAACTTTTTCTCAACAGACTTCCTCTTGGAAGATTGATGATTCTTGGAATTCCCAGTGTTTTATGAGAAACTTGGAAACTGCCTTGAACTGATGGATTCAATCTCTAAGCAAGATTACTCCCTATGTGCGAGATTCTTATCTTTTCCAGAGACCCATCGAGGTTTAGCACAAAGCAAAGATATTGGGCATTCTTAGGCTGACCATAAGCCAAGAGTGGAAGGCATATCTTTGCCAAACTAGCAAGTACTAAAATCACAGCCAATTGTGAAAGTCATAGGAACCTGAACAATCTGCAGAAGGTCTTAAGAATCATCTGAATATTTGAAGGCTGTTGAGTCAATCCCCATTCCCAAGCCTCCTTTTCTGACCTGAAGATTCTTGAAACACTCCCTTTGAGGGCATGTCATTCATCGCAAATATAACTCTGCCCATAAGTTCATAAATTTTCAGTGGAAGTCAATCCAGGGTCCCTGCTTCAATAGGATAATAGTAAACTCTTCTTTATTTTCTATCAGCTAGAATATTATGTGTCTCATCAAGTCTTATGGTTATTATTCTATTGAGAATACTTACTGACATCTTAGACTTCTTTGTTTTATATCTTGCTACTTGTAGAATGCTATTGACTTTATCAACCTGTAAAATATCTGTTAACTAGAAACAGTTCATTTCATTTAGAAGCTCTTTTGGCAAATGTCCTCTGAAAACTGTTGCTCTATCAATTTTCCAACTTTGTGTTGATCATTTCTTGTCTCTTATAACATTGTATTACAGAGTTATTAGATTTCACTTCCTGTATGACCAACTATGCAATGATCTATATGAAGCAGAAAATATGTTTCTTGTTTCCGTATTCAAGAGTACCTGGAACATTGTTAAAAGCCTGGTACATTTTTTGATCAAAGAGACAGTTGACTCAAAAATATGTGAGTACCAATATCCCTAACTCATACTAGCTTACACAAAAATAAATTATTTCATAGAGGATATTTTGCAAAAGGATAATTACTAAGAGGAGTGATAGGCTAGCTATTCGGGTGCAGTAGCAGAGTTTAGTGTTCTCATTTGTTTAATACTGGAATGCCATATTGTGTCTAAATACATATATTCTTCTCTTTTCAGATTGTTTCCTCTGTGTTTTGTAAAAGTGTAGCGTGGGCAGGCATTTCACATAATTAAATGCTTGATACTTGCAGTACCAAGAGCTAAGCGCTCTTGTATCCTATTAGCAAATCACTGACTCCAGAGAGAAATTTGATTGGCTGCCATAGGTCAGCTGATTAATGTAATTCAATTACCAGTGTTGTTCTATGCTAGAATTACTACTGAAATGAGGTGATGGGTCAGTAATAGTCCTAGATAAAGAGAGGAAAGAGGACACATAATCAATAGTTGTCAATTCAATTTAGGTAGGTGCACTCCCTGCATTTTTAAATATCTCAATGTGGGAATATTTGCAACATGTATTCTTTATTGAACTAACCAATGAACAATGCTCCTAACCTTGGCTAAAAGAAACTCTGGATGTTAAAATCCTTGGCAAACACAAAACTTAGATCTCAGTTCCACTAAGTCCAGACTACTTTCTCCCACTACCAAGAAGCTCTAGTGACTTCATTGGTACCTTCCATAGAGAGTCACTCCAAGGGGTGACTGTGTATTTATTAAACACCACCAGCACTCATTATGGAGGTGTTAAAAATTCAGATCCTTCGAGAACAGAAGAGATCGAAATATTGACTCCTGTTTCACTTTCCCCATCTGTCCAAACATCAATAACAACAGTGTATGGGGTGTGGAAGCACTGGGCTAATGTACCTTCCTTCGATCATAATTCCAAAGTTCGCCTTAATTAAGATTGATTTTTGCCCCTATGTTGTACATCTCTTAACTAACAGAGAAGTCTCAAGGGCACAGTTTAAACATTAAGAATGTGTGGACTGAGGAGGAGGGAGTGGGATCAGGTTTTGTGCTTATGGAGCTGAGACACTACACAGCTTGTACGTTTAAAACAAATCCTCATGCAGATTCCTAAAGCATTGACAGAGTCACATAATGGCGCTGGAGAAAGGAATTGTTCTTCCGACTCACTTTCCTGCATAGATGCTGCCTAGGTGTGCTATTGTTTACAGGCAGAAAGAAAGGTACTTGAGTATAAGCAAGTGGGGGCCATAGCAGCCCACAGCTGTCTGCTTTTATTCTTAGACATTTTCAGAAAGATCAGTCATCAACAATATCCTATTGAGTGTTCACAATACTGCAGGCTCTTTGAGATGATTTCTACTCTACAAAGGGAAAGTATAGCCTCTGCCCTCAAGCCAATTACAATCTAGAGTAGAAAGGAGACCTGGCATTAAGGAACAGAGAAAGTGAAACCATGCCAAACACAGAAAGAAACATACTACACAAAGGGATTTGGATTGGTCTCGACTCTGCACCTTCATAGAGCTGCTCAGAGAGAGTCTTCTTTGGGAAATAACTTTAGAGTTGTTTGTTTTCATTTCCAGAGGAGCTTGAATAGGAACACAGCAAACTGGGAAAAATAAATTTCTTTAAAAATTGTTAGCATTTCATGCTAGAACATTTAGTTTTCTTTAGACTGTGGTATACTATTGGAGTTGAAGGTCACAGAAGTGGTGTGTGTGTGTGTGTGTCCATTTACTGTAAACTGAGTATTGGTACCAAAGAAATATTGATTCTAGTTGCTTCTTTCAAAAAAGTTACCCTGTACCCAAACTTCAAATATTCCTTTTATAAATTTTTAAGTAAACATTGTAATAAATTTATTCACCTTATATGTTTTTCCTTTTAACCATGTATTTCAGGTTATGTGGCTTAACTAAGGTGTAAGAAACATCTGCCAACTTTCAGGGACCATATAATGCTTGATTTAGAAAATCTTCATGTTGACGATAATGGAATGAAACTTGTACCCATTTTAACTGTGATTATCTCAGATCACATGACTGTCTCTATTTTAAATGTATTGTTATTTGGCTGGTGACATTTTAAGGGGGTTGGGGGAGTTGAGGCAGGGTTTCTCTCTAGCTTTCGGGCTTGTCCTGGAACTAGCTCTTGTAGATCAGACTGAACTCGATCTCACAGAGGTCTGCCTTTCAAGTGCATATGCCACCACCACTGGCTGGCTGGTGACATTTTGATAAATTATAAACAATCAAGTGGACATTTATGAAGAGATATAACAGAGAGTTAACTATCATTGATGTATCACCTATGTATCAATCTTCTATCTTCCTAGGGTGTCAGCCTTGTTCTAGTAAGAATTGTTTTCTGGGTTGCATACTAACTTGTAATTTTATATAAGGGAGTGTGGGGGTTCTTGGGAAAGATAGGGAACATGGGAGAGAGACAAAGATAGATACAAAAATAAAGATTAAGACAGAGATGATTATAGGTAGGTGGATAGATAGATAGATAGATAGATAGATAGATAGATAGATTGATTGATAGGTAGATTGATAGGTAGGTAGATGGTAGATAGTTAACATCTTGGCTGAGTAAGACAGCCAAGAACTTGGTACTGATTAACATAAGGATTCTGTAAGAATTTGTGCCTCTGATTTGCATTCAGTCAAATACTTTCTCAACATTTTTTCTTCGACAATACAGTGTGTGTCTTCTTTCCAAATACCTTGGCATTCTCTACTGTGAAGACTGGAGTAAAAGTCTCCCAAGGGAAGAGAGAAAAGGGAGAATGTTTGTAGATGAAAATAAATGTAAATATAACACCTATGTAAATAAACCTGTTAGAGAGGAGACACTGAGCTAGAGTGGAAGCAATATACTAGCGTCACTTCCGCAGTGGGCAGTAATTGGAGAGAATTTAAATTCTGATTGATGGCTAGTGTTGCAGTGAGCAGCCAATGAATATCCACTGAGGTGAATAGGAACTTGGACCATCTATTAATCAGAAGAAGACAACTTACTCAAAAGGAACAAAAAGACCTTCTCCTCAATAGAAGCATAGATTTCTTTATTAGCTACTTTTTGAGTGATTGGAAGGCCTCTCCTCAAAAACCTAGGCTAATAACGTGTCTTCTTGCGGTAGATTCACCATTCGGAATCTAGTAGCTCCTTGATTGCTTCCTTGACATTGAGCAGTAATAGAGAAAGTCTGTGGCTCATGCTTTGGTTAAAGTATATATTCTGGGTGCAAATCACATTCTCTGAATTCACTGCCTAGGTTTATCTCCATCTCTGTCTGCGGTTATACTCTTACTGTCTATGGAGGCCTCTGAAATAAGACTTTTACCTAAAAGTGCGTGCTTGAGGACACAATATAAAGTGATCCATTATAAAGACAAATGAATTTAGCTTTAAGGGGTAGACCATGGTATTTCAAGGTGCAGTTCTTATAACAGTAGCAGCAACTAACTATATATTAAGAATAAAAACACTTATTTTCATCTCACTGTAGGAATAAAGATCAAGACTGTGTTAATATGTTCCAAAGTATATAAAGACACACAAAATTTAGGCTGGGCGGTGGTGGCAGAGGCAGGTAGATCTCTGTGAGTTCGAGACCAGACTGGGCTACAAAAGCTACAGAGAAACCCTGTCTCAAAAAACCAAAAAAAAAAAAAAAAGATAGTCATTGAGATCAAAACTTAATAAATATCAATAGAATTGCACACGTGGAATTTTGTCTTTGTCTGCATTCATGATAATTAGATGTAATATATAAATAACAGCTTATTATTGCTGTGTGCTGGGCTTCTTGTGACCTGGTATGATGCTCACAATAACTATGTGGGAAAGATGGAGCATCTTGCTATTTGCATGTAACAAAACAATCTGTCTATGCTTTGAGAACATAGATCACACTGAGGCTTTATTGTTCATTTGCTTTTCTGTTTGTTGTTTACGAAACAGGGACTCACATAGTCCAGACTGTCCTCTAACACATTAATCAACTGAGGATGACCTTGAATTTTTGATCCTCCAGCCTATACCTCCCAGAAGCTCTTATTAAAGGCAAGTATTAGCATACCCAGTTTATGAAGTACTGAGGATCATTACTAAGATTTTGTATGTGCTAAGCAAGTAGGCTGAGGTATATCCTCAGCCCTCGTAGAGGAGTAGAGTATGGAAGCCAAAGGATTTTATTGTTTCAATGGACCCTACTGGGTTAGTTTATTTTTCTCACTAAAGCCTAACCCAAAAAAAAAAAATCCTCCTTTTTTTCTTGAAAGTAACTAAAAATATAGGTGAAACATCTTCCTCTGTAGAAAGGGAAGTCTGTTATTTGATACTATTATGTAAATTTTGCTGTTTACCTCTCTAAGAATGTCACATTTTCTAAAATTTTTTTGCTAAAAACTATTTTTATGTGTATGAGTTGTTGCCAGAATGCATAACTACATGCACGTGGAGGCCAGATATGTTGAAATCACTGGAACTGAAGCTACAGGCAGTTGTTAGTCAAAAATGGGCGCTGGGAGCCCAAACGAGATCCTCTGCATGAGCACATAACCGCAGCAACACATCTGTAGCTTCTATCTACACTACATTTATGTCCTGATGCAGTTCATTAATACTTTTCCTTATTACATCATTCTGCTGCCGCAAATGCTGCAGGGCTATCTCTGTTTTGGTTGTCTTGAATGAAAGAATTCAGTCAAAAGACACACAGTGCCAATAGAAGTTTATTAGGGAAAATAATGCGAGTGCTCCAAGGAGAGATTAGAAGAAGTGTTCCAGCCAATAAATGAGGGACATAGCAGCTCAATAAATTCTGTGATATGAAATTATTAAGTGTGTGTGTGTGTGAGAGAGAGAGAGAGAGAGAAAGAGAGAGAGAGAGAGAGAGAGAGAGAGAGAGAGAGAGAGATCAATCCACCTGCAGCCTCAAGAAGCTGTATTCACAAATGGGCATTCTGACTCTCGGGAGGTACAAACAAAGATTTTTTAGTTATCTGATCACTCACTTCTATTCGCAGTCCCGAGACTGATTTCATGACTCTTATGTCCTTAAAGATATTAGTTATTGCTTTAATTAAGGTTTCATATTGAAGGCTGAGGCCATGGTTTTATAAGATATTGGCAAGTCATACGAATAGGAAACAGTACTCCAGCTCTCTGTCTTCTACCTAGTACTCTGAATACACATTCCACTCTTTTACCGTAATTCTTGTTTTTCTAGTTGCCTTCTGCCAAAATTATCAGCATCAATACTTTAACCCAGGAAGCACTCTGAGAGGAATATTGGAGGGTTTGATCCCCTGGTCACTTATCCCTGATGATTTTAATGATGTTGTTAGCAAGGCATATCATATACAAAGCAAAATGGACCACCAGCTCTGCTCTGATTCTATCTTCTTTATTTTTAAATGTCATCTATTTCTTTTGTCCAAAATGTACTTCAAAGGTGTGGGTTTTCCACATTTACTCACCTGAAAGTAGTCAAGCTGGCCACAGTAGACTTTTATTGCTGCTGTAGTTTAAATGACAAATTTGATTTCTTTAAACAATACCAATTTATAAGTATGCTTCATTTTACAGAATATGTTGCATTTTCCTTTAGAAATTGGACTAATAGGAAATGGAAATCTTTGTTGATCTGGTCTATTAACATCAGTTGTCAAAGTGTCCACATGACTATAAGCATTTTTAGCAATATTTTAACTAAGGCATACACATTGATATATAAGATGTAATGGTATTGTTCATTTAGCTGACTAGAAGTTAATATAAACATAATTTTACATGAAATGGGAAACAAAAACGCATGACTTTAATTGTGACATTGCTCTTTATCACAGTGGTCTAGAACTGAGCCCGCATTATATCCCAGGAGTGCCTGTATCCCATTAAATATTTCAGCCAGAATTCTGATGCAGATACTTCTGGTCTATAACCAAGGTAGTGCCAGCAATGCATTCATGTAGGGAAGGTTGCGGAGAAAAGACTATTTTCTTCCCTTTTTGAGTTTCTAAAGGCTGCCTACATTCCTTTGTTCTTTTCTTTCTTCCTCCTTCAATCCCATCAGATGCTAACCTCTCAAATTGCTTTAACACCAACTTTTCTTCTCTCCTTAACTCTTATGATCGCTCTCCTTCTCTCCTATGATCAGATAGGACTCACTAGGTAACCTAAGATAATGCAGCTTTCATCTGATCTCATTAACTAGCAGACTTGCCTTCAACTGCACTCATGTAATATAATCTGCCCACTGGTTCCGAGTATTAGGATGTGGGCATCTTTTGGAAATTGATTTTTCTCCCATTGTTTTCTATATTTGGTCCAAAATACCAAAAATTAATCAACTCCAACATCACAAATGACCTTGATTAACATGAACCTGAACAATATATTTTTATAAGCAACATGTTCTCCTGTCTTACTAAATATGCTTTGGCCTTTACTCAGCAAAATAATTCTTCTGGTTTTAAAACTTGAAACCTGAGAGATGCTTGCTTTCGCTTGTTTCAGATTTATCATCAGTATCTCACTTTTTTAAAATAAAAAAACCCATTGCATATGTATTTGTGTCCAGTAACAACTATTGGTGGGTTACTTAGCTTCTCTGTGTTTGACTCGTTTGTTCTGTATGTTACCTTGCCCTTAATAATGGTATTGATGGCAGCATACAGGCTGTCTACACATTGCTTCTTTTGTTCTGTAAGGCAACATTTTGCTCATCTTTGCCAAACACTTGCCTCAAACTTACTGCACATGGATAGATTTGCTTTGAAAAGCAGTTCTTCAGAGGACTTTATAATTAGTTGGGTAATTGTAATGCTTGGTCAACTATCTCTGTTCTCATTATTTTCCTATCCTTTTTATGTGAAACCTTTGATAGAAGTCTCTCTTGATCAAAAAAAAGAAAGCCAGCCCTTCAATATGGTACCCACACATGCTAGGATTTATCAAGTGTTTATTATACTGAACCTAATGTTGTACAAAAGACTTCTTTATTTTCTTATTATCAGAAAAATGTGTGTTGTTCTTTTATTTTCTGATTTACAGGGAGGAAATGGAATCATGGAAAGAGGTAACTTACTTCTGATCACACAACATGTAAGGCTCACACTGGGCTTAACCTCAGCTTCTAATCACAGACTCCGAAGTCTTCGATAGGAAGCTCTTAGGACAAGGTTTTCCTGGGTTCTTACCTAATTTGCTGAAACGCCTGTCTGAGAAACCATGCAAATGCTGTCGATTACCCTACAAATTGCCTTTCCAATTCAATTCGGGAAGTGTTTATTGAATGTATGCTGAATTCCAGGTGCCATTTACCTGGGACTGTACAGTGTTTATGCTAACTCAGCCTTACAGCATTAGGCACTTTCTTCAAAGGCCGCCGTATCTCGGATCTGGAAACTGTTAATGTCAAGGGCATTCTAAAAGTTGCTATCGATGCAGAAGCTCTCTGAGTACCCTATATAGATGTGGGTAAAATGGAAAAAGAAATCACTTGATTTGAATAAGAGAAAAGTCACAGCCGTTGTTTTGTCACGTCTCCCAGGGAAACAGTTGTACTTAGTGAGGAGCGGTATGTCTCGGAGATGTTTGCATAAAGAGGAATTCGTGCAGGAGAAACCTCTTGGCTCCTCTGCAATGGCAAACTGAGAGGTAAAGAAAGAAGGAGAGGAACAAAGAGGGCGGGATTAAGTTGGCAACGATCTAGGCAGACGTCTGTCTTTTTTGCTTTTTTTTTTTTTTTTTTTTTGCTATCCCATTCACATGTACAGACATGTAGTTTGTATGATCTGGAGATCATTCATCCAATGCATTGCTGCTTCTGCTGTCAGAGAAGCATATGATATTAATTCAATCCTATGGCTTCTGGTCACAGCTTTTAGAAAGATAGCAAAAGAAAGACAGGGAATATAAATGAACAAGGGATCCTATGAAGTACTGCTGGACAGAGTTTCTGTTACACACAGAGAGCCTTAGGTATGATTACAAAGTGACTGTGGACTGAAGCTGGTCATTCAGAACGTGCATTAAATACCGTGTGGAAGGAAGCAGCCACAAAATACTGAGTACATACGTGTCTGTGCACACGTTTTTAGAAATTTTCCCCCAATTGTTGACACTTGTGAATTCTATTAATTTCATCCTCCGACTTTACTCTCTCCATACCTAACGGCATCCTCCAGAAAGCTATAAAAAATCTCTAGAGGTCCTTGAAGTAATGAGGAAGCTGATGGCTTTTTCCCTCTCTCTAATAATTACACTTTGATTTCTCTACAGCCATCTTTAGTGTACAGCCGATCATCAGTACAACTTTGCACAGCTTTTGCCTGTCACTGAAGCACCCTGCCTTGGAGTCTGCTGGCCCATCCTCCTGGACCAGACTTCTTTTTTTTTTTTTTTTGCTGTCCCCACTGGATGTGAATTGTCCACTAGGTGGAGCTGTAACAATTTAACTCACAGATTCCAATGTGAGCCCGATTAAATTCACTGACCATTGCTCAGCCCTCTGGGGCAGTTTGTTGCTATGGCCCAGAATTGCAAATCAAGTGCAGAATGGGAAAACAGGACAACAAATCCCATAACAGGAACACAATCGGAGATAACAAATTCCATGGGACGTGTGCTCACTGATTCCACAAGTGAGTCTATGTTGCGTTAAGCCTTCTAAAAATTGCTTGCCTAATTCTTGTTTGGTTTGTGAAAAACTTTTCTCCCAGAATCTGGAAGCTCCCATGCTGGACTCAGCTGTGACACTCTCCAGGTGCTGAATATAATTCAAGGGATAGTGCCAATGACTTTGTGGATAACTTCCAACTAGAGTCAGGATTTTGTTATAAAATAGACATCAAATTGCAATCATTTTTACAAGATAGGGTAAAGTATAAATGTCAGCCTCTGCTCATGAAATATTTCTTCTGAGTTAAATGCAACTGTGTTTATATATTGCTTTTATCTGAACATCAGAATTAGGGAAATACATGAATTATTTTCCTCACTTCTATTCCCACTTTTCTTTGAAACAAAATCAAGTAAGAACCTCACTTAAAGATGTGAAATGCTGCTTTTTTAAATTGAGAGACAGAACACTAGCCCTCTATGGAGTAATTTATTCACTACCTGCTACCCTTTCAGTAAATTTCCCCCCTACATCTAATCTTGGTTAAATGCATCCTCATCCTTAGTTTACATAGAACAGTGAATTTGAATAACCTTGAGATCCTTCTAAACAATACCAGTGGATAGGGGAATCACAGCACAGATATTTTCTCATGAAGAAAGTAATTATTCCATGTTCCCGGTTTCCGTGGGATCTTGCTTGAGCCAGTTTTTCATGCTAAAACAAGCTATTTAATTAATTTTAGCACTCAGTTTTCTCTAGAAAAAGTTTCTCTCCTCTACGCTAGGACAAACATATATTTATCTAGAGAGGTGGAAACCTTGAACTCTGCTTTTCCCCTTTGTCCGAAAGTTGCTCTCCCTCTGTCTAGCGCATGGCAGTGAGAACTGATCATTCATTCTGCTCTTAGTGAAACACTAAGAGGCACATGTATGATCTGATAGGTATTTTTAATTGCTTCCTATTACTATTTTATCAATTTGAATTTATGTTGCAGGAATCGTTTGCTTGTCCTGGCTACCTCGAACCAAAATAACCACACAGAAACTGTATTATTGAAAATGTTGCTTGGCCCATGAGGTCTAACTTCTTATTGACTTACTCTTACATGTGAATTTAACCCATCTCCATTGATCTGTGTATCACCACAAGGTCGAGGCCTACCAGCAAAGTTTCAGCATATCTCCAGCTGTGGATCCATTACGTCTCTATGACTCTGCCTTCTTCTTCTCAGCATTCTGTTTAGTTTTCCCTGCCTACCTAAGTTCTGCCCTATCAACAGGCCATGCAGTTTTTTTATTCATTAATGGTAATAACAGCACACAGAGGGGACTTCCACATCAAATGTTTGTCTGTATGTATATATGTTTGTGAACAATGTCTGCCTGCTGCCCTAAAAGGCCAGAAGAAGGTGTCGGATCCTCTGAAAGTGGAATTACAGATTGTGTGTGTGTGTGTGTGTGTGGTATGTGCACGTGTGCACATGAAGGAAAGGGCATAGGGAATCATCTGGATAAGCTCCTTTATTACATCAGTGAGGAAATGAAGACCCATATGTTAAGTAGCTTGCTCAAATGATAATAAAAAAAATTGTTCCCGAAATAAGTTCAAGTGGAACAAAATGAGTGTTAAATCCATCCTCTTCTTTACCCATGCATACTCCCAAGAGTCTGAACAAAGGACAACTTTGAATCTGCCCAGTGGCTAGCAAGTAGGAAGAGTGCAGAGCGCTTTCTACAGTCTGTGGGTAGTGAGATAAACACACTGTAACCCCAAGAACAGAGCAGTACAGTCTTCCAAAACTGTGGCCTGTGGCAACTTTTTCCAACAAAATTATGCACCAATACGTCTGCCCACTTAAATTATCAGATTTTCTCCTTGAGCTTATGGTTGAATATATGATGTCTTTGGGCTCCCTTTCTGAACACTCCTCCAGCAATATTCCACTCCTGTTTTCAGAACACATATCCCATTTAGAAATAATCACTAAGTCAGTTTAGATTTCTCCTTTTTCTTGAAGGAGAAAATATTAGCATTTTTCTCTCCACCAATCCTCCTCTCCCATCTACACTGATTCTTAACTAAGTATCTCAAACTGCTTTTGCTCTTCTGAAAGGTAAACTCAATCTTCTATATTACAGTCTACCATGTAAATCATCTTGAGCAATGCCTTCCTTCCATTTTCTCATATCTTAAATTGATGGGTTTTTTTTTCAGCAAAATAAAACAAAACACAATGTAGTTTGTTTTACAGGGGATCCATTATCCACCTTAGGCATTAGCATACAAGTTGCTTAGTTCCTGCATGCTTGACTTTGGGACCAGAACCATGACCATACTTCATGTCATTATCAGAAGATTCCTGTATCCTAGTTCTTTTAGAGTGCATCACTAGAGCAGCCAGAAGAAAGGAGGAGGCTGGTCAGACTCTGACTGGGCTGTCAAAGAATTACTAAACTGCCCACACTGACGCATACTTCATAACAGAAAATGAGTCATAATGAAGGGTCCATACACAGATACAAAAATGTTCTAGAAAAAAAAATTTGTCTTTTGTGTTTTATATATTTTTCCAAAAAGTATTTAAAGATTCTCAAAACATCTACATTTATTTTTTATACAAAATTATGTTTCCTTTCAGAAGATCAGTAAAATGTCCAATTAAGAGAAATAAGCCATGTGAATGCAATGACTTATTTTGTTTTCTAACACAGAGACCTGCAAATAGAAACCTGCAGATACAGAGACCTGCAGATCACTGAAGAAGTACAAACCAAGTAAAGGAATGAAAAAAGATTTAGACAGAATCTGGGGTGTAGTTTTGTACTCTGATTCCTTTTAGGTTTTTTGTTGTTTGTTTTTGTGTTTTTTTAATACTTCATCTGAAGTGTCATGAAATAAACACAACAAGAAGAATTGACTATTCTGCCTATCTCTATGTCTAGAAATTTGGAAGAACTAGATGAGAAGCTTGTTAGAAATGTTCTTTAAACGCTAGTCACCATGTTTCCAGCATAAACATCCAAATTAAAGTCTCATTATTTTCTAAATCTGCTTCTATTTAGAAATGTTCATCATGATGTTTAGATAAGAAAGGATTAGCAACTTTGTTGGGTAGAGAGAGTGCTTCTTTACAATTGAATCAGAAAACAATGAAGGCAAGCGTTAATAGACAGCCCCTACCCACTGAGTTAAAAGAACTTCTATGCACTATATAAAATCACTGTGTTCTCAGGAGACTGCTGTCTTATTATGGGGAGGAAAAAGTCCCTATTATATTGTAATCCATGTCAAGATAGAAATGACCTTATGACATAGCTTCAAAAAGACCTTAATGTTTGTATATAAAAATCCCTGGGGGTCAATAGCTTCTTTTTGTTAAAATTGGTAACTCCCCCCCACACCAGGTGGTGTTCTGCTTCCCATGTGTGTTCTCTATAAGGGAGACACTCGTTTTCTCTCTGGGGAAGAAGAATATTGTTCATTGATTCAGAGAACAAAACCTGCCGCCCACGCCCTTCTACGAGGTTGGAGCATTGGATTGTTTTACTCAGTAAAATTTCATGAATATTCTAACATGGTAACATCCTGTGTTGGTAATATTCTTACATGCACGAGAGGAACGGGGGGCAGTGCAACCTTAATTCAGCTAACTCCTTTTCGTTAAAATGGGTACCAACTGACTGGAGAGTGTGAAACTGCTTGTTTCATGGTGTTTATAGACAAGTGCTGCATTAGGGAAGTACTGATGTACTGAGACACTTAATACGAGATTGGACAGATAGGATTGAACAGGGTTGATCAGGATGGAAAAGGTTTCTTTGACTATAGTTACCATGATTCATCCTGAGAATTGCTGCAAAAGGAGTGGCGGGCTGTATGCCACCACCCAGTTCCCAGCTAGCTTTACTTGAAATAATTACACAGAAACTGTATTCTTTTAAACACTGCCTTGCCCATTACCTCCAGCCTCTTATTGGCTAACTCTCACATATTGATTCAACCCATTTCTAATAATCTGTATGTCATCACGAGCTCGTGGCTTATCGGGAAAGATTCAGCATGTCTGACCTGGCAGCTGACTGCTTGGTGTCTGCCTCACTTCCATTCTTCCCAGCATTCTGTTCTGTCTACTTTGCCTATCTAAGCTGCTGTCCTATCAAAGGCTAAGTCAGTCTCTTTATTAACCAATGAAAGTAACACATAGACAGATGACCCTCCTCCATCAGAGAATGGCACAATGGAGCTACAATAGGTGCAGAAAAAAGCACCTGCTTAAACACTTCATATTTTAGAGTAATTTCAAGCTTAAAATTCAGCAACACTGTAAAAAAATGAGGTAAAAGGCAGTCAGTCTAAAATACTTACTTTTGTCAACAAGAAGGTTGAAGGCTTCAATAAGCACTTTGAATTTGTAGCATGTTTCATTAAAGACAGGGTCTAGTTAATGGAGAAGCTCCTATTGTATTTTTCTTTCATAATGTGATGATTCTAGAGTTTAGATTTTATTCTTGAATTTCATTCAAATAAATGTGCACATATTTTGCTATTAGGATTTGTTATAAAACAACTATTAAAACATATTGTTAGACATGCTAGAGTGATATAAATAAAGATCTGTCATTTGGATACATAGTAATTGTTAGTATTAACTGTGGTAAAGTCATGTCCTCTCAGCCTAAGATAGGATGCTTTCTCACCTCACGTGTACAGGTTCAGTATCATGGATTAAAATTCTCTGAGAATGAAAGTTATAATTAATGAACAGTTCCTAACTGTTAGCCCAGGAGGTCCATTTAACATCAAAATGGTATCAGAACAATCTAGCTGAATTTTGTGAGTGCTGTTATTTTGTTGTACCTTTTAATCTGTGCTAACGATTGGGAATGCCTGGGATAAAAACAATTCAAAACACAGTGTTGTCTTCGGTTCAAATAATGAATGACTTATACTATGTTTACTATAACTAGGGTATTGATATCTTCAACCAAACTTGTCAAACACCTATAATTAAGGCTGAGACACAGTTTGATCTATTATGTAACAAAGCAGATGTTTACTGTTGAAGAAACTCAGTGTTGAGTATTGGGCGGGTTTGGTTCTACCTGGAGATACTCAGCATTGATTGACAAGTAAAGTGTGCAAGGCCTCAGTGCTCTCTTTCTGTTTGCTGTGTGTAATGATTACAAGACACTCCAAAAGCTTTAATCCATAGATCCTCAAGCATTTCAAATGATTTATTAAGTGTGGCCTCTATAACAGTAATGTTTTAAAGCTGAATCACTTAACTACTCTGTTCAATAGAGATACTTTTATCTGCTGCAGTGTCTACAGGACATGGAAACAAGAAGGAGAGACAGCCAATTCATTACAAAAATAAGGCAAACTTGTCCATTGCATTGTGTCAACTTAGTTAATTGGCATTTTGTCCATCAAACAATGAACTTCCTGGTCCATTTATTACCCTCTCAGCTAAATGAGGTGACATGACACAGAAATGCCAAGTGAAGGTCTTTTTGTATTCTCTCTCTCTCTCTCTCTCTCTCTCTCTAGATGTGCATTTTATTTTATTTTGAATTTTGTAAATTTTCTGCAACTGAGGCAGACTCTATTCTTTTATTATCTATTTTCTTCAAAAGTTAATAAAAGTACCCCTTTATATAACTTCGGAGGAAAAGAATTACCGCTGAGAGAGTTAGGTATCACAACACTTTACTTAAAATTCTGGCTCTGAGTGAAGGTCTCAAAGTCTAAACGATAAAAGAGGCAGTGCTTCTTAAGCCAGCATTTTATATTCTAATTTAACTGACTTTTTCACTGAAATGAAACAAGTCGTAACTTTCAAACTAACTCTCTACATAGAGGTTTTAGGACGTTCTCTGATTCCCTAAAGACCTAAGAAACTTGCCTTTCTATTAAGATGCAGTTAAAATACCTGCATAATATTTAAGGAATTACCAGTACTCTAATCTTACAGCTAGCACTTGTCTTTCTATATCTATATACACATAATTACAGTGAATCTATAAAATCTTAATAGAAACAAAAAGTTATCTGTGGCAATTGATCTTAGGATGGAAGGACACCCTCTAGGAGGAATTTATTTTTAATCAAGTATAAGCATAAATAGTATGTCTGGAGCTTCTGATGAATCTGTAGGAAGCCTCAGGATGAAATCCTTTGCATTAACTTAATATTAATATAACTAATATTTAGTGAGGAGGGGCTTTGATACTACTACCATTAATGATCCTTCTAACAGAAGCTGTGAGCAAAAGTCCATACCTAATGAGTTAGCAACCTTCAAAGTCTGAGCTTAGAGAAATGTGCTTAATATAACTGTAAAAGATACTGGGATACATATGTCTCTGTGCCTTCCATTTTAAGCCTGGGAGTCACAATCCAGAGAAATCATGATTTAGGGCTCATCTCCTCTGACAACTTACTGCTTTGTTTTGTTTTATTTAATAGTTTTCTTTCAAAATCTGAAGCAGTTTATAGACATATGGGTTGAATGAAAGAATACTTAGTTACCAATTTTGGTGATAATAATGGTGATTGTAATTTATACTTATAAAGAACCTTATTATGAAGTACTGTATATTGCAGATGATACTATATATTTTGCATAGTAGAAACTGAATAAAGTACTTCACTAGAGACATCTACAGCAGTAATTTAAATAGCAGATCAAGACCAGATGATTTGGAATATCTGTGTCCCCCCAGTGCACTTCTACAGTCTTGAGGCAACTTCCTTCACCACTAGCCATTAAACTACCGATAATAAACTTTAAGATATTTTTATTTTTGTCCTTTATGTGAATAAGTGTTTTGACTGAATGTACATCTGAGTAACACATAATGCCTGCTGCCTGCCAAAATCTAGAAAAGATTATTGGACCCCTGGAATTGGGAGTTCCAAATGGTTTTAAGCCTCTGTGTAGTTGCTGGGAATCTAAACAGGATTATTTGAAAGAAGAGTTGGTGCTCTTAATTGATAAGCTATCTCTTCAGCCCTTCCACCCTATTTTTTTTAAAAGACAAGATCTTGCCTCTTAGTCTTGGCTAGACAAAATTCACTGTATAGTTCAGAATGGCCTCTAATTCACAGAGATCCTCCTGACTTTGCATTCATTGTGCTGAAATTAAAGATATGTGTTACAATATTCACTGTCTAATACTTATTTTTTTCAAATTATCTTTCTTGGCATCATCTTTGCTAACACATTTGATGTTATCATAATCCCATACACATGTCTCCAGCAGCCAGGACAGAAACAGACAGACGAATAGACTGTACAGAACCCTGGTAAGACTGGAGAAGTTTATATTAAGAAGCTGATAGTATCAAACAAATTTCCATTTTTATTCAAAGTAAAACAATGTATAGAAGCCATGGTCCTGGTCACTGTAATAAACAGCCTAGAACTCCTAGGAAGGTCCCTGCAAATGTTCATATGTGCATCTTTATAACTGCTTACTGTTGAAGCTGACTGTCCTTCATCTTTCCATGTAATTAGTGTGATTTTGAGAGACGATGAGCTAGACACCTGTTGGCAAGTTATTGTGAGCACTCCAGGTTCAAGGTTTATAATCTCACAATGATTTTGTGGAAAAAGGTAATGTTGTTTGAGTCATTTACATATTTGGTAAAAAAAGATTTTTCAATTGTAGAACCTCTAAAATTGCAGCTACAAAGAGTCAAATTAAAAAAACAAACAGACATTTTAACTAAAAAAAAAAGTCTAAATTATAATTATTTTCCGATTTAATCCTGGGACTCCATCATTTTAATGAGAACATCTCTTGGCTCCTTGTTCAAGGGGACCATCTCCATGCTGAGGCCTCAGTTTGTGAACTGAAAAGGTTTTTCATCACGCTTGATCATTTTCAGAATTAGCACAAAATGTAGTATAGTCTGTTATAATATTTCTGGCAAAAGCAGCAGTTAATTGGGTCAGAGACTTTTTTCTCCACCATTCTACTTAATCAGTGTAATGGAATACTCTGAGTTGAAAAGACTTGCCTCTGTATTCCTCCTTCTCCTAAGCATTGTCCCCCAAACATCTTTACATCAATTACACTTTACTACAACTTAATTTATATGAAGTAAGCATGGAGGGTATGGGGATCTGGTCTCCTGAGCATTTTATTTTCAAGGATACAGCTAAACATCAATGAAGAGTTAACAACAGAAGAAACACATTTTGCAAAAGATGAGAGAAAGGTTGTTGTTGGGGGCTGTTCATTTGTTTTCTGGCTGCCCAGACCCAAAATAATTACACAGAAACTATATTAATTAAAACACTGTTTGACCAATCACTTAGGCATATTACTAGCTAGCTCTTTTATCTTAAATTAACCCATTTTCACTATTTTGTATTTTACCACGATGCCTGTGGTTTACTGGTAAGGTTCCTGGTCATCTTTCTATGTGGCTTCTCATTGACTTCTCTCTCTCTTTCTCTCTCTCTCTCTCTCTCTCTCTCTCTCTCTCTCTCTCTCTCTCTCTCTCTCTCCATCCATCCATCTGCTTGGAATTCCTGCCTTGCCCGATTCTCACTGCAATAGGCCTAAAGCAGATTCTTTATTAACCAATGATATTCACAACATAAAGAGGGGAATCCCACATCAGAAGTCTTCCTTCTTTCTTTTTAACTTCTTTAATGCCTAACTGAGACTACCAACATTTGCCATAATTTAAATCTAATGGAGTTATTAATATAAACTTGAGACAGAAACATCCTTATCTCACTTAAGATTAAAGTCAAGATAGATAATCAATCTACATAAATTCTTCTCACAAAATGACTATTGACCCAAGAGTATGGAGTTTTCTTTGAGAGGCTCCACCTGAAACATATTGTCATAATCTGTTTCTTCTCTGATTTGGAAGCTGCGGCCCAAGACGGTGGCTTGGTATCCCAGCTTCCCATTCAGCATAAAGCCTGCCACTTTTAAACTAAGCATCTTCAGAAAACATTTTACTTTTGTCAAATACGGATAAGGTGCTAACCAATTCAGATACAAATAAGATAAATTAAAAAAACCTATTCTCTTTAACTTTTAGTGTTCTGCCTAGGAATTGATAAATGCTTCAGAATTATTAGCCATTGCTATTTGAAGTTCTCATCAGCAACGCAAGCCCCAACTTCCTATTCACCTGCCTGCTGTAAGCACATTTACTTGTGGTACTGTCAAGATTGGAAGTTACATAGTGAACAGGTTTGTTAATTGAACCCTCTGCTCTTGTAGTAATATGGTCCTAACTCACCTCTGGCTACACAATATCCTTGTCTGATTCATAATACTAATTTAATGCAGGATCTCTTTATATTTCTTTCTACATAAATGAGAGAGACTTCTGTCACTGGCTTCTTAATAATATAATTGTGTAGTGATGGCTGCATACACACAGAATCACTCTTTCTTCTTCAGGATACTATGAGCCAGACTCTTCAAGAGTTTCCATTTCATAAGTGGATCCCTTTTAGACAGTCTGAATTGACAACCTGGTCCAAACATGGAGTAATTTGCAGTACACCTGCACTATATGAACTCCCCACTTGCTACATGATGTTATTTCCCAGAGAACACATATCTGCTGACTCCTACAATTAAATCTGTTTTATTTTTTACTGAGAAGCTAGAAACATGCTTTTTTTCTTCCTTCTTTCCTTCCTTTCTTTTCCTTCCTTCCTCCATTTTTTCTTTCCTTGCTTCTTTCCTTACTCCTTCCTCTCTCCTTCCTGTCTGTATCTCCTAAACAGATAACAATCTTTTACCAATGCGTTAATCTGTTTTTTACTTACTGTACTGAAATATTTCATGTATATTTGCATTATAAAGAAGAGGCTTACTCATCACTGTTAGAGGCTGGGTTTCATCTCCCACCAGGGCATGTGATGGAGTATATTTGAAAAGAAACAGCACATGGCGCATGTCGGAATAAGAAACAGAGAAAGATTAAGGGTCATGTTCAAATATTTTACAACAACCCACACCAGTGATGATTCAGTGAAAGAGACGAGGATTTCCTCCAGAGGGTCTGCCTCTAATAGCTTAAGGTCCTTCTCCCAACCTACCACAACTTAACGTTCTCAAAGCACCTGACAGAATCACATTCTAGGGACTGTTTTCCAATGCTTGAACTTTTGAGAGGACAAACAACTTGGAATCCATAGCTTCTTAGTTTTATAGAGCTCTGTAGCTGGGGAATCAAATGTCCTTCCTGTTCTTCGAGTCTTTCCGAGCTTTCCCCAGGCTTTGTTAGCTTCCCTGACTACTCCTCACCTCACACTACCATTCCTTGGTTATTCCTATTATACTTTCATCTGTTTGTTTAGTATAGAGTGGCAACACTTAACTCAGTTTACAACAATCCACACTTAGGAAAAATCAATACCTCACTGTTCTCTGCAAATTTCAAAGAAATGGGTGAACATCCAGAATTACTCTTATTTCTTTACTACAGGATATTCATTTAAGAGTAGCAGAGGGAAAATTTCAAGCTGAATTTCACAGTTCAGTCTTACTTTTAGCAAACTTTTCCCTGATTAATATATACCAATGAAGTCATACTTACTCTCTCAGAAGGTATTTCCATACACATGAGCGTGCACAGGCACTAGTAGACGGATACAGATGTAGTTGTAATTGTTTCCCATGTTTCACCTCTCTTCTAGCTATATGACCCTTCTTTCTGCTTAGAAATAACAACGTTGCCACCTTAGATCTCCCTTAACTATGCAGTATTGGTTCCATGAAACAAATTAGTAGTAGAAAATCTCCAATTATGAAAAAAGGCTTGCCCAGTGATTCATTGAAGATAATTGCCCTAAAGCTGTAGGGTGTTCGTCTCTAACTACCTCTAGCTTGTCCTTCCAAGAAAACGGAGCTCAAATTATTCTGTTGCAAAGGGTTAGCATCAGCACCATCATGCTGTCCCTTTACCTGGCAAGTTCTATCGCCCTTCAGCATATGTCACTTGCACAACTTTTCAACTCTTCCCTTCCTAAGGTAACGGGCCCAGAAGCTGGATGCTGCTGCACTTCGGCACCTGTCATTTTGACATTTCATGCTTTCTTTAGAAAAGAGAAGTTGGTAGAATGTGAGAAAAGTGGGACTTTGACAGGTTGTCAGGATATCTTGCAGCACAAACCAACCTGCCAGCCAGCCTGTTTTCTGGTATATTTCAAAGTCTCCTAGCAAACGAACTGCAGCTACTGACTGGAGAACTGCTTAAGTCAGAAGAACCTTTCCTTTTCTTTTTTCCAAGACTGAAATTAAATTACTTTCACCTGAAATTGCTTTCAATGGTAGACTGCTTACGTACAGCTGCCTCACAAACAAAATGTATGACATGGGAAAACAAGAATTAACAAATGCAACTTAGACAGTTGTGCTTTTTTTAAAAAAAGTAATTTGAGTTACACTTTCGAGAATGAACAGCTATAAATACCAAATATTTCAATGACCTTGATTTTGCAAACAATGGATACTTTGTGTCTCCTTCAAAAGCAAAAGATGCTGGCATACTGGTATTGGTAAGGGAACAGTGAAAATAGGCCAACAACCAGGACTTTAGGAACATCTCCAGCAAATGGAATAGGAATGCATCTTCCCTACAATAACTGTGTGGGAGGGTATGTGGAAAAATGACCTATATAAAATATGTTATAGAGCGTCAGGGATCCTACTAATTCTTCTTTGATGTAGGAGGAAGAGCTGCTTGTTTGTCCCAGCCACCCGGCTAGCTTGGACCCAAAATAATCACACAGAAACTGTATTAATTAAAACACTGTTAATAAGAAACATTACTTCTTATTAACTCTTACATATTAGTTTAACCAATATCCATTAATCTGTGTATCACCACTAGGTTGTGGCCTACTAGCAAAGTTTCAGCACATCTATCTCTTGCAGCAGATCCATGGAGTCTTCCTGACTCCGTCCTTCTTCCTCCCAGCATTCAGTTTAGATTTTTCCTGCATAGTTCTGTTCTGTCCTTGCCATAGGCTCAAATCAGTTTTTTATTCATTAACCAATTAAAAGCAATACATAGACAGAAGGATCACCAACACAATTTTCCCTTTTCTGTTTAAACAAAAATGAAGAGTTTAACTTTAACATAGTAAGATTGCATATAACAAAACAGGTATCAAACAAGAATTACAGTTACAATATTTATATTTACTTTATATTTTATCATAACTAAGAAAAACTATAGCTAGAACTATAAATTCTTCAACTCCATCAAAGACTCCAGAAGGATATAATATTACCTAAGTTAACATGAAGTGCATTGTAAGCAACTTCCAAAACTCTAAAATTGACAGAGATATCTTGTTGCCTGGACTGTTACCCAAAGTTCTTCTGTACCATTGGGACATTCATTTTCAGCCTACAGGCACATAGTATCCAGCAGATTTTTCCATGAAGCAGGAAATTTCAAAGACAGTTTCACCTATACTGGCAGTTTGTCAGCCACAGTTTTCTGTGTGCTGTAGAATGTCTAGTAGACTCTTTCATGAAGCAGGAACCCTGAAGAATCATTTAACCTTTAGGCAAGTTCAGCAGCCATTTCTCTGTGGGTCCTACATGTCCAGTTAAGCAGTCAAGGCAGGAACAGTTAGTTTCTTGTCCAAATGGCTAGCAAACCCCACAAGGAGCCTCTTTGATACCCATCTTCCTCTTGAAGTAGCTGGTGCTGCCAGGAGCAGATGTGTCTCATTGTCATGAAAAGTCCCAAATTGCCAAACATTTAAATGCTATATTCTGAAGGTCTCTGAAAGATTTGAAGAGTACCTAACTAACTGAAATATATCTCTATATATCTAGAAAATGTAACTAACATGATTAAAATCTTGACTGTTACAGATGACTATCTATTAACCTTTATTTCTTAGTTATACATTAGCTACACAAACACAATACATTAATAAAGATCAGAAATACATATTTGCATATAACAAAATTGACCTTACATTTGTATCAATAAACCAAGATCCATATCAGTGAAAATTATTCATATCTGTATCATATCCCCCTTTAAGTGTAAAGAAACATTTGCAAACAATATTTGGAAATATTGATGCAGTCCTGTCCAAACTCCTTCCTGCTGTTTATTGGGCAAAGTAATTTTTTGAAGAATGTATTTTTGAGGGGTGTTCAAGGCAACCTTTCAGGAGGTCTTGGTCCATCAAACCATATTTATCTGGAAGCAATCTACAGGTTCTCATCTTCTGTGGAAGTAAAAGACGAACCTCTTTTCCAAAGCAACATATACTTAGATTCAAATTTTGAACTCAAGATGCCTTTATAATATACATGATGGTTTAGTTTAGCAGCCCATACAATGAAATGTCTCTCTGTACTTAGTTCCTTCACAGTCAAAAATTCAAAGAAAACACAATAATATATATATTGTCTCTTTAAAGTCTTTTTTAAAAATTATTTGCTTCTTTTCAAACTCTCTATGCTCTTTTTCTTCTCTCTTTCAAGCCTATGTACATTTCTCTAGCACTATGACTTATCTGGATTTGTCTTTATTCCTTATCTGTAATTCTTTAGTGTGTTGAAGAGCTCTTAAAATGGTAAGCAGCTTGGTTGCAACTGCTCTGGATGCTGACTTTGCCTGTCTCCACTTTTAAAATGGTGGATGTATCATAACTGCCAGCTCTTGTAGGAACCGTGCTCAGCACTTTAACTCCGAAAACAAGCATGCAGCACATAAAACATTTTTTTCTGAGTAGTAGTTAAATCTTCAATTCAGCACACTGCATGGCTTAGAAATATCTCTGTGTATGGTGGCAGGAATCCACCATTCTCTCCTGCTTGTGTAAGCCTAGTAGGCCTGATCCATAGCCTGCCCAGGTGTGGAGCGCTGAGCTGTAAGAATGGTCTTAGCTGCTTTTCTCCTGACCCCAAGTGGGCACACAAACACCCAAGCCCACAAATGCTATTCAAATGCTCCATAGTGTTCACGCTTGCAGCATGGCCAACGAAGCTGCATTCTAAAACCGCATGGCTTTATTTTTGTCTGCTATGGATGAATCAGAAAAACCTCTCTTAAAGCAGCTGCTTCACACTGCCAGCAAACAGCAGGAAGCTGTGTTAATCTCTGTATTTTTTTTTTGTCTAAAATTCCTTTTCAAGCCCTTTCATGTTTTACATTGATTTAGTTGGGTATTGGCCATGTGGATGCTAATATGAAGGAGAAGGAAGTGCTTATTTGACCTGGCTGCCTGACAAACTTAGACCAGAAATAATCACACAGAAACTGTATTAATTAAAACACTACTTGGTCCATTAGCTCTAGATTCTTATTGGCTAACTCTTACATCTTAATTTAAGCCATCTCCATTAATCTGTGCGTCAACATGAGGTCATGGCCTACCAGCAAAGTCTCAGCACGTCTGTCTCCAGCAGTGGCAGATCCATGGAGTCTCCCTGACTTTGCTCTTCTTCTTCCCAGTATTACAGCTTAGTTTTTCCATGCCTAGTTCTGTTCTGCCCTTGCCATAGGCTCAAAGCAGTTCTTTATTCATTAATCAATAAAAGCAGCACATAGACAGAAGGACCTCCTTCACCACTTTGATATAAAGCTTATGCTTCTCATGATGCATTTTCCAAGAGAAAAAAAATGATAAAAATAATTTATCGAATGAATGTTTGAATTCACTTATGTAAACAGGATACCAAAAAAAAATGTAGAAGAGAAGGAATCTTTCTTGTAATTGTCCTACAAAAAAGGCATTTGTAAAGTCAACCCCAAATCTTCACATGGCATTTTTCTTTTTTTACATCATTCCTTCCAGTCACAGATTAGGAACTACAAGTACACCCACATATTATTAATTCTAGTATATTGCATACATTACTTAATGGAACTTCTTTGTAACTGTACTTTAAAAAAACAGAAAATATTTGGCTTTAAATACTCATTTGGTTTAAATGAGATTTTACAGCCTCTAGGGAATAATTAGAAGAAACTAATGTTCATTTTCTTTTGCTTTTTTGTTGCTGTTGATGATGACATGTGGCTAAACTCATCGCACTGTTGATGATATAGTCTCTGCAAGAGTGATATATTGAATGTTAGCTTGTTTTCCATTTTCCATTGAACAGAACATGGAAGAGCTGTAATGAATTGCCCACAAACACTGGCTTCTATGGGAGTCTTCTTGAGACACTGGTGTTCTATTCTAAGCAGGCATATTCTATGGATATTCAGACACAAATAGAATTGTCTAGAGAAATGGATTGTCAGTTGACCCTGTCACTGCCATGTCAATGACTAGCAAGAGGCTCTTGAAAGAAAACAACACAAATACGGCAAGAATTATGAACTTCAGGGGCAAGAGAAGGAAGCCAGAGTAAAAGTCAAATAGCCTTGTTGTTCTTCCAGAGGATCCAGGTTTACTTTCCAGTCCCCACATTGTGCTTTATAATCATCAATAACTATAATTCCAGGGCATCCAACACCCTCCTCAGATATCAGAGTTTATCAGGCACACACATGGTTCACATATATACACTCAGGAAAATTACTCATACTCCTAAAGAAAAATAAAGCTAAGAAATAATTTTAAAAGAAGTGTGAGTTTTATGTACAGCAAACAAGCATGTGAGAGATAAATTATAGCACTGTAGTAAATGTAAATAATTGCAAATAGAAGAGATGAGAAACTGTACATTTTAAAATTTGTTATTGAAAGTACATTCTGAGTCAGGAATATGGCTTAGTTTGTAAAATGATTGCCATGCTAGTATGAGGACCTGAGTTTATCCTTGGTATTCAGATGAAAACTGGATAGGGTAGCTTTGATATGTAAACTCAAGAAGGGTGGGACAGTGACAGACTGATCCTCCGAACTCAGTGACTCTTCAGACTAGCAAGATTAGATTGTTTTATAGCTGTAGGGTTTTCTTCTCTAACTACCTCTAGATTTTCCTTTCAAGAATGGGAGACTTTAGCAGCCTAGAATCAGGGGGAGACTCTGACTCAAGACACATAGTAAAGAACAATAAAAAGGGTCATTCAAAGTCAACTTGTATCTCTATATGTTTGTATACAACTGCACACGCATGCACAGGTATAGTACATGAACTCTCTGTCTCTGTCTCTCTCCCTCTCTGTCTTCCCCCCCCCTCTCTCTCTCACACTCACACCCACACCTTTTCCTGAATGACTTGAGTAGATCAGTTTATAATCCCAATAACCCTCTAACTATAATAGACCATACCACCTGTAATATCATTATCCTTCCATTGTGAAAATGCCATTCTGAAGATGTTGTTCTTAATTTAATGGCACAGTCTGATTCTCCTAAGTCCTATTGTATTGTTCATGTGTGTGCACTATATTTTATCTTGGCAGCCACTTATAGTCCTTCTACTTTTCCTTCAACAGGTTTACAGTCTGGCTTCTTTTTTGGTAGATATGCAGTTTTTTTTCCTCTAAATTGACTCTCTCCAACTCTTACATATTTTTTCAAGTTTTGATTTTCCTGCCAGACGTTTGACATGCATTTGCTTCCTGAATGAGGAGTATTTATGTCCGAATGCTCTACACTGTGCTTCACAGGACCTATAGCCAATCCTTCTTACAAA